>NW_022630995.1:17637525-18237525 GCF_010015895.1 Lontra canadensis | reverse complement strand
ACAATAAGCATTAGATAATATAAGTGAATTCTCTATCACAGTTGTATTATGTCCTAGAGTTATTCAGTGGTAGTTACAATTATTCTACAGAAACACTTTTACAAAAGAGTACTGCCCACCCTCACACTCATCTTTTAATTATTCAGAACAAACTCTTCCTATGCATTTCATTATTTTCTTTTTATTAAACAAATAAAGATGGACTGTGCAATTTTAATCATGACTAGAATTCACTGTTGTAACTTAAACCTAGAGTTGAAGGCTAAGATCACCTATTTCTCTGTATTGCTTTAGATTAATAAGATATTCACACAAATGATGATAAAGCTCTGGGTAGAGTGTTAAAAGAAAAAGATTATAAGGGGTTAATGAGTGATACTGTATTTGTTAGAAAATAGAAATAATTCATATATAGTTGCTTTATATATAACAAAATAAAAGTAGAGGCAACAAAATATATAACAAAATGAATTTAGTTAAATATGAAAAACATGAAGGAATGATTTTTTTTTTAAGTTCAAACTTTCTAGAAAGTGTAGCAATCCCATAGCTTTCTTTACCCTAGTTGTAAATATATTGATATTCCAGCCTTTTTATATACCATTGCTGAAGTTCTTATTCCGACTCACTACTTGGTGGTCATGTATTTACTTTGTGCCTTAGTTTCCTTAAGTCAAAACAAGGGTGATAATTGTGGGTACCATATATATTTTTGTGAAGTTTAAATATCATAAAGCACATGAAGAAATAAGAATGATGCTGGCAAAATGTGAACTATTGTATATTTTATATACATTGTATATTGTTATATATATTATATTGTATTTGTTCTTATAATTATTTTTAATTATTTCTTTCATAAGCTATTTAGTCTTTCATCTCTAAATTCAAATCAGTGCTTATTTTAACATTTTATTTCCATTTCCTATAGTAATATGAGAGCAATATGTATATTTTTCAGTTATAATGTTATATTTAATTTGGGAGTTTTGACAGTTTTAGATAACAAATGGATTAATGTGTGACAAGAAACTGCCCCAGGGATTCATTCTTTCAGAGGAAATTATTGCATTATCATTATCTTCACCATCATCAATTAGTAATTTAAAATGATGTATATTTTATCAGTGCAAGACTGTTTTGTGGTCTTATATTTTCAGATATTTTGTAAAGCTATATCAAAATGAATATTTTTAAATATATATAGTAATTAATTAATTTGAATCAATCAATTAAAGATTGTCTAAAATTATATTATAGCATATTAAAAACATAAATATTCTATTCAGTGTAACCTTTGATTAAGTACATATCACATATTCCACAGGCAAGACTACAGACATAAGTTTAGTTTTACATTTAAGCCTTTGGACTTTTCTTCCTAAGCCCAACAGACTTTATTACTGACTAAAGCTATAAAAACAAAAATCTAAATAAGATAATTGTTAATTATTTCAGGTTAGTAGGATATCACATTGCTTTTTCTAACAGACTTGCCTAGAAAAACACTATTGTGTCCTTTTTCTTCTAAGACTTTACATTTTCTAATACAATTATTAAGTATATTGGGGGGTTGCCATGGACTGGTATTAATTGTATTCAGTGAAGGTGTTGAATATGAACATTTTACTTTTGGTCGGTTTCTGGAGTCCTTATTTAGTCAGCTAAAAATTAGGTAACCCCCCCCCCCAAATTAAGTAAAGAAATACATGGTCCTATTCTCTACATGGTGATAATTTATAATGTGAGTAAGGAACTAAAGCAAAATTAGATAATGTTACATCCAACAGAGTGTTATGAAAAATAAACAAACAAACAAACAAAAAACAGAGTTCATTGTCCATACTGGTCATCTAAGAAGTTGTGTGATTTGGGGCAAAACATATTACTTTTTTGGGTCTACTTATTCTTCAAATAAATAGTTTTGTAATTGACATACAGTCCATTTACATAATACAATTAGGTATACATTTTGGTTTAAGCTATTTG
Source organism: Lontra canadensis (assembly GCF_010015895.1). Classification (NCBI taxonomy): domain Eukaryota; kingdom Metazoa; phylum Chordata; class Mammalia; order Carnivora; family Mustelidae; genus Lontra; species Lontra canadensis. The sequence goes on along the minus strand of NW_022630995.1, from coordinate 18,235,536 downwards.
GCAATGATTTCTATTTTCCCTTACTATTTTTTGTTCTCTCAGCTTGTTTTAAATACATTTGTTTGTTATTGAAATCTAGGTTAATAAAGTGAGCTGGTAAAAAAAAAAAGTGTTAACAAGCTTACATAGCTATACTTATAGTGCTGTACAATTATAATAGTGTAAAAGTTTGACAGATTATTGAAAATTTTATCTGGAAATATAAATAGTTGAAAAGAAATTTAGTGCAAAACTTAGTGAGCACTTATTGTTTGTTGACTGTCACATTCATTATCTAATTTAATAAGTTTCAGTCCTTTTAAAGGAGTAAGTTGAGTACAAGAAAATAGAATAGGATAGGTAGGTCAGAAGGGGGCCCTAGTAGATTTTTACATGATCTGAATGAACATATGATAAAATAGTTGACTCAAATATATAAAAAGGAGATTGGAGTATTTAAGAACTGTTCCTCTGTTGATTTGTTAGGTATTTCTATAAAAGTGTATTCAACCTTTTTCAGACCATATGACTAATAAATTATAAATGGCTTAAAGATTTAAGTATAAAAAGTATATTTTAATAAAAAATGGGCCAAATATTACTTACCTCTGAATGGTGAAGGATTTTATAAGCTTACACATAATGAAAAAATATCACCAAGGATGTACAAACACTTTGTTGAATGTCAGTAGATTCAACAATTGCCAGATTGATGGATAGACTAGTTCAAATACTACTAAGGTAAATAAAAGAGTTTACTTACTAGTAGATTAAAACCTAAAAGAAGAACTCAGAGCCATTTGCTTACACAGTGAAAGGATGAGCAGTATTTTCTAGTATAAATGGATAGTCAAACTTTGAGCTCGAGTTCCTCACCAATGGAGAGAAAGTTTCAGAAAATAACATCTGATTGATTGAGGCTTATATTATGTCTTCTGGAAGCCCAAATGTAATCTTCAGACTCTCTCTGAATGTATCCATAGTTTATGTGTTTGGTGTAGTCCAAAACATCGCCTAATCTGGAAATATTCTGGACACATCAATTAGCAGCCTTCCTCAGTCTTTTCTGATCTCAGTGAAACAAGAATAGGGCTCCGTTTCCCAGAAGTCACTGGGAAGTTATGGTAGCAAGCACACCGGCTAAAGACCTCCAATAGACTAAGGTTAATATATACTGAACTCTGATTTTATATTACTTTATTTTCAAAGCCCTTGCCTTCTGCCTACACAAGTCACTAGTAGTAATGGATGTTGTATACATTGTCCAGATGTTCCCTCTCTAGTACTGGTTACTCCATTTGTCTGGGGTGTGGCTGCTTTAGGCTAATAGTTGAATCTCTCTGTAGGAATTTCTCTCAGGCAAGGAGGTGCCTTACTCAAGGATGTATCTCTGTCCTAGGGAAGTTTTCCTTCAATGAGTGGTCATTACTATGGTACCCAGACCTTCTCTAATGGCTCACTTCTATGACAGCCCTAAAGAGCCATCTTGCCTTGCAGTCTCCTGGGAAATAGGCAGAGGCCTCTGTATACTTATCATAGTTCAGCCTTTCCTTCCCACAGCTACTTTGCTTACTCCCGTTTGTGTGTTGTTCCCAGGAACCTTCATGCAAATATATCTCAGACTCAGAGTCTGCTTTCCAGGGAATCTGACCTACAACATTGGTCACAGTTAGGACAATATTCCAAATTTTGCAGAGATTATTTCAGTTTTTGTTGCTTTCTAGAAGAGAGGAACAAACTGTTTTCCTTTTTGAACCTGTGCAGGTAATGTTTGAGTATCTTGCTTAGTGTTTGAACATCCTTGACATCTTATAAACCAGTGACGGGGTTTTAAGGCACAATACATGTAAATCTAATCCTGTATTGTCATTGTAGGCGTGGGTCTAATGAATGTGATACGTCCACAGTCCGTTTTGAGATTTGTAGCATTTGTGGCATGAGAAATTTCATCATGTGCTGTCTTTAGAAATGGAATAGGCAAGCGAGACCGCTCTTACTTCACAAAATACCTGAAGCAAAAATGTCAGCATGTAAAATAGCATGGCAATTTATAAGGGATTTATTATTATTATTTTCCTTAGTTTTAAAATTCTGTTGTATAGATGACATAGGAGATATTCATTCTAACTTTCCTATTAATTTTTTGATAGCTCCAACAGAGAGACATGCATACATTAGAAATTATATACTAAGCTATAATTAAGTGATAAAGACTATAGTGCTGTTGTAGTTCAAAGTATGAGAAGGATCTGTAGAAAAGAAGAGACTAGGTCAATAGTGAACGATCTGGGAAGAGCAATGTCAGAACCTTCCGAGTAAGATCAGGTTAAGATGGATGTAGGTTGTGAAAAGTTTTGAATAATAGTCTGAGGACATCGTAGGTGGTACCTACATCGATTTTGTAGGTAGTATGAGTTTAAAAGGATTGAAAGGGTAGATTAAATGAAAATATATCGCAGGTTAAAAAGCGATGTGTAAGATAAATTTGTACAGAAAAAGAATGGGGGAAGAGCCATTTGGGGAGTCTCAATGTAGGACAGAGGTCTACTAGATTATCATATTCTCAATCCCATTATTCAAGAAGTTTATATGTATGTTTATGTTTTAGAGCCCTTAGATTGATTCCTATGGGTAACTATCGACTTGAATTATTTCATATTGTCATACGACTTTTAGACAGTTGAATATTGGCCTGTTAAGTCTCAGAATTACCATTTTAGTTCGTAGTGGATGCCATATTGACAAAAATCATAAATTTTGCTGAAATGCACAGATTAAATATATTCCTTTCCTCTTAGCTACATTGACTCTAAGTTTATCATAAGGGGAAATTAAATTGATTTGAAGTATTTATACTTCACAAAGCCATGTTGGTTTTATCTAATACCTCATGTTTGTGCAGATAATTGAAAATTGATTTGAACTCACAAGTACACGTCAATTTTTATTTTATAATTATTGTCCACTTCTTTTATATAAGGACATAGTTTTACAGCTACTGTACTGATTGAGGGACTTCTGTTAGCCTCCACTAAATGCTTCATTTTATTTAAAAAACATTGTAAAAGGTAGTAACACTAGGAATAATATCTAAAATTTGCATAAGTACCTACACATATACACTGTATATACATGTAGATATAGTATAGATACAAGTAAAAATAGATATGAATGTATAGATGTCAATATATGTATTTCAAAATATCTATATATTTATATCTATATTTACTTAAATTATTTTCAAATCACTGTCATTGTTTATTTGTTAGTTTTAATTGAAATAGCATGGGTAATCCAGATAGGCAATATTTCAAAATTACATAAATTGTTTGGTGTCTACATTTATATTTTACTCATTTTAGACTCAATGAACTTCACATTTGCTAAGAACGTTCCCTATTTCCCATGTGGTTGATGGAAGTAAGTAGTATCACCTTTCAAACTAACATAAGTGTGATTCCAAACCAGACTTGTATCTTCCTCATTCCTAGCGATTTCACTTAATTGTAAATTGAAAAATTTTAAGAGCTAAGTGATTTATGTAAGTGAAGATCAGTTTATGTTGATAGAGGTTTATGAGGTAACTAAAAAGTAAAAACTTGAAGTGTAAAGTTAACAGAACTAAAAATACAGTCAAGTTGATTGTAATCATTTTATTTTTTTAAAGATTTTACTTATTTATTTGAGAGAGAGATGGGGGTGGAGAGAATGCAAGCAGAGGGAGGAACAGAGGGAGAGGCACACCGGAGAGATTCCGTGGTGAGCGCAGAGCCTGATGTGGGACTGGATCCCATGACCCTGAAACCATGACCTGAGCAGAAACCAAGATTTGGATGCTAAACCAACTGAGCCACCCAGATGCCCTTGTATTATTTTATTTTTAGATTTTTTTTTTGACTTCTGTTATATTGAATACTGGTTAGGATTTTTCCAAAGATGTAGCAAAACTTTGAAAGATTTATGTCTGTGTCATTTATATCTGTATCTATAATTATAAATAAATGTGCTTTTAAAACTTTCCTATTCATTCTATTAATACCAGTGCCTTTTCCATGTTCTCTCCATATTGTGAATTGCAATACCCTTTAATTGTATATCATCATTTTTAAATTTTTTTATTGTCTCAGTTTTCCTACCTTTTTTCATGTTCTTATTCTTTTTTCTGGCAATATTCTTTAGGGCCATTGCTGTATTGTTAGTTTTAGATAAGAAAAAATTGCCTAGGTGATCTTGGTAGAAATTACTATAAAATTAGTTATTAATGAGTAATAAGATTCTTATGTAGAACTCGTAGAGGAAAGACTAAAACAAAGTACAAGAATTTTTTCTGCAGATAGGTAGTGACTGTTATATATACAGACTTTTGTTTTTATTTATCTTGGATTTATTTTTATTTTCAAATTTATGGTAGTTTTTTTATCTTTAAAAATTATATGGATACAGTTTCTGCAATATGAATATTTATTTTCTCTGTACTGAACGTGTGGTAGGCTATCACTATATGTTTGGCTAATGAATTTTTAAAAAAATGAACAATGTTAATTTTCATTATTGTAAATTTAAATCTAAAGAGTGTGTGATATACTAATAGTATAGAGTTAACCTTTATATACATGTGTGGGGTAAGGTCTCTGTATATAACATCTTCCTCCTAAATTAAATTTTTACCAATTATACCCACATATTTAAATATTTACATGAATGTTGTATTATATTCAAGTGTGAATTTGTTATGCAAACCAGATAATTTTAAATGTAAGTGATAAGACCTTGCACATTTCCTAAATTTTCAAGACCAGATAAAATTAAATCATTTTATTCTATAATCTGTAAATTAGATTTCTGTTTAATTGCTTATTTATTAATGTTGTTTTCTGAAATAAACTTTCCCAAAATTCTTTAAGATTTAGGATGTAATATTTATTTATATTTGTCATTTAAATTACAAAATAGGTGTGTACCACATATTTTACTGTGAATAGAGATAAATGATATTTACTTGTAGATTTTTATCTTTAATCTTTTCTTCCCCTGTTCTTCACCTGCAGGGCAGAAATGTTGCTAGATATAAAGAAAATATTTGTGATTGGAGTAGTAGTATTATCAGATTTCTTTGGAGGGGAGTTTCAGACTAGATAAAGACAAAGGCTTTTTTCTCTGAGTGATCATAAATTCTAATTTCTAGAATGATCATTCTGATAAAATAGCAAAAATAGAAAGTATATTTTAAAATTTGATTCTAAAACATAAATAAACTGACCTGTTTGGGGGATCATATTTAGGTAGCTTTATTCCTCTTGGGCTCTCCATGTTCACCCAGTTGTGGTCGTGAATGGCAGCCTCTTGAGCTAGTGCTGTAGGCAGAAAGGCAACTGTCGGGCACCGTATGTCTTTATAATGGCTTGCTTTTGTCCATTGCTTCACCTGAAAACAAAGGAATACATTTGCTACTGCGTTTTTTTTCTGAGCTGTCCGTCTTCTTTAATTTTGTATATATAACACCATGCTAGCTCGCATTTTGATGGGGGAATACAAAGTTGTTATTGCTCACAGTTTTTAGTAGAATGTTTTAATCAACAATTTTGTGATTTGGCGTTAATAAAGAATTCTTGAGAAAGTTACTTCTGGGATTTAAAAATGCTCTTAAGATGATAATAGCTTTCTTCTTGCAATTTATAGATCATTTTAGAATAGCAGCTCATATGTACACCTTAAAACATTCTGAAGCTTGGATTAGTGAAAAATACATTATTACAATATTTTTTTCAGGAGAAGAAAGTACTTGGGCATGAAAAGACCTCAAAATCCATGTCTAGACATAATAATTTAAATAGCAATTTGCTGTAAAGAACAATTAAATAAGATATTCCTGAAAAGGACATGAATATGCAAGACAATGTAGTTTAAACTCACATTCAGTTTGTAAGAAACATTTATAATAGAGAAATAAATGTAGCGTTACTAAAGAGAATGCACATGGACCAGGCAGGTTTTAGATTCTGGTTCTACCAGCTGTTTGCGGAGTGGCCTTGGGCAAGTCACTTATAGTCTCTATTCCTCAGTTTACTTACAAACAGATTAGGGATACTAAGAGTTCTTACATTGTAAGGTTGTTGTGAATATTGAATCAGTTAACATGTATGTAAAGTGCTTAACAAAGGGCCTGCCAGGAAGGAAAGCTTCAGATATCATGGTTGCCTGTCCTTGATTACAGTTGTTCCTGAAGCTCTGAAAAGCATGACATTTTAATTAAACAGCTGCTGTGACTAGGGTTTACCTTAACTTAGCAGCCTTGGACAGGAAGTTAGGAAAATCTGTATTTATGCTTTCTGAATACTAGTTTCACTGAGAGAGAGAGAGAGAAAAGATACCTTTAGCAAAAATAAGTGCTTTTGTCCTTTCTTCCTTCCTTTCCTTTTGCTTGAGTTTTCATTTGTACCTTTTTTTTTTTTAGGATAATATTCAGATAACTTACAAGTGCATTTTAAATTTACTTCAAAATAAAGATTTATTTTTTAAAAAAACATTGAGAATATATGCAAATAGGATGAGTTTTTTTGGTGAAAAATATGATATATTAATATAGTGTACTGGAGTGTGAAGAGCACGATTTATAACCCTAGATAGTTAATATGAATAAATCAAACATTACAATACTGAGCTTATTCAGAGATTTAGAATACCTTATTTTGCATGTAGTCAGAATGAATTTGGCTGAACAAAGTCGTAGCTTTTTGTTTCTGGGCAAGTATATGTGTGTTTGTGTCATATACATATGCATACATAATCTTTAACTTGTGTATATAACTCATATACAGATACTTTTTTAAAAAACACATACTAGACAATCCTACAAATATAGGATCTGACAGAATGAAAGATATTTTTTTCTTAATCTGAAAATGAGAGGAGTATTTGTCTTTGGAATTTCTTTTGTTTAGAGTTGACTTTATCAGGATGCATGAATGCCTTTCACATTAGAAATCCTTTCTCAGTAACAGTTGCATTACAGATTAAAGATGAAAAATTTCATTATGTGGCCAATCATATATATTTTACCTGTTAAAGCAAAAGCAAAGAACTAACAAAAACCCCAAAAACAAACTCTCAAAAAAACCACTTTATAATTTCGTTTTAAGAATTCATTTTTAAGTAATCTCTATATCCTAAATGGGCCTCCAACTCACAACCCCAAGATCAAGAGCTTTATACTCTACGAACTGAGCCAGCCAGGTGCTCCCCACTCTATAATCTTAAACTAAATTTTTAGTGGGTTCTCCTTTTTGTGTACCTAAATATAATAAAAAATAAAGGTGGCATGGGGAAGATGATTTTTAGCTTTGAAACACCTCAAAGAGATTATTTCCTAATTAATGATGACTCCTGAAGCAGAAAGAAGATCTCACGAAGGCTGGAGGAGTAGACAGAGCAGTGGGGAAAGCAACTAAGCAGCATTACTACAAGTGAAAAAAGAATGTTAATCATAATTTTGGAATATTTCCATAGTTGAAAATATTTTCCTATGACAATCGTTATTGATTTGGAAACTTATAACTAGAGAAAGAATATGTGAGCGTTTCGCTGTATCTTGAGGCTGGATCCTGAGGGTCTAAGTTCTAAATAATTCATCCATTTATTCACCACATTTCCTGATCATCAGCCATGTGCCAGGTCCTGAAATTGTAGGTGTGGAAAACAAAACAAAACAAAACAGACGACATTGTTCTCCTAGAATTTATATTTGAATGGTGAGAAGTAGATGATTAAATATTTATAAGTATAATAAATCACATTTTTATATGTTAATAGTCTACAGCTATTCTACTCTACTTTGCCCTACCCTTTTCCATTCCATCCCATCCCCTCCCATCCCATCCCATCCCATTTTATTGTATTCTATTCCGTCCTACTTCATTCTATTCTTCACTTGATTCTGAATTTAAGAAAAAAAGAATTCCAGATAATACCCTAAACTACTTAAAGAAACATATTCTTTTGTATCATTGAGATAATTGAAATGAAATAAACCTGTTATTTCAAAATTAGATATAAAATACTATTGATTTCTAACAAGTTAGAGATATATGTTTAGTTATTTGTTCCACAAAAACAACAACAACAAAAAACCATTTTCATATAGGTACAAGGAGATATACATGTTTCATTTGGTCTCTACCAAATTGTCTATTAATTATTCATATTATTAATAATAAAGGAGATAGTTGAATGAAGTATTATAAAACAATCATGAATGGTGCTTAATGACTGAGTTGTTTAAACAGGCTTTATTCCTTACCTGCTCTGTCTTGGCTGTGTAATTTAGGTAGGTCAGATGTAAAGTAAAACTCAGCCCCTGAAGTTTTGGGAACAAGTAAGGACAATCAAAATGATATGTGGTTCAGATGAAATTATGTAGGGATACCTTTGGTTTTTAGAAGAGGTAAATTAGAGTTTTGAAATGAGGTGTGTTGAGATAGGTCTGGAAGTATGCATAAGAAGTGATCAGAAGGAGAAGATGGGAAATGACTTTCCAGTTATTGGTTAAACTTTAGTCATAGAAATTAATTATATGATTATATTCAGGGTGTTCTATAACTCAGTCTCTCTTCTGAATTTCTTTGTGATGTTTTCCTATCAATAAATATCATTTACTATTTTGATATATACTTCTTTTTAGTCTTTTGTAAAAAAATATGTACCTATGGTTTGCTTTCTGATTGCAGTCTTTGTGGACTAGAATACATGTGCAGTTTGTGTCTTTTACTTAAATTAATATATCATGAAGTCCTCTTCTTACTCTTAACTATTTTTAGGATGTGATTCAGTGGCTGTTTCCAATGTTTAAAAAAAATAAGCAAAAACAATGCTCCTTGATTAAATCGCAGTTTGAAAATATAAAATTTCCCAACTTAATATTTTTTCAGATTTAGAGTAATTTAGTAGTTTATTATTTTAAATATTTTATTTTTATTTGAGATGGAGAGAGATTGAGAGACAGAGCACAAGCACAGGGAGTGGCAGGTGGAGGGAGAAGCAGGCTTCTCGCTGAGCAGGAAGCCTGATGTGGGATCCATCCCAGGACCCTGGGATCATGACCTGAGCTGAAGGCAGACACTTAACCAACTGAGCCACCCAGGCGTCCCAATTTAGTAGTTGAAAAAGTTACTTCACAGGGTTGTATGTAGTCATTCTCAAATATTTATATTTTTCTCTTGGTATTTACTCTGCTTGGAAGATTATGGGAAATTGATCATTAAACATGAAATAATAAAACTGATTTTTATTAAATCACATATCATCTCCAAAATTAAGGGAAAATTTGACAGATTTTTTGAAATTCAGAAAATTATATCCATTAGATTCTTTCCTGTGAATACAACTTTGGTAGCAGAATTTTCAGTTGAAATCATGTAACAGTCATGTTCTGCAGTAGATTAGTTTGAACACCTCTGTTAAAATGCAAATTACATAGTGTTGCATAATAGGAATTTAATCAAATTAATGGGGTTTTAATTTACATTTTTAATCCCTTCTGACTTGTTTCTTGTTCTTTGTGGCTGATCAGATTCAGTATATTATTCTAGAATAAGTCCTAAACTGACAATTAAGTTTCATGTGTGTTCCCTTTTAAGGTCTGCTACTATATGTGTGAATTATAGGAAAGTCATTTAACATTTCTTACTTTACTGACTTATAAAATGATGAAGTTGGACAAGGTTGGAATTTCTTAGCTACTCCTGAATGCCTTGAGTTTCTGTATAAAATCATTTGTATATAGGAATGCCTGGGTATCTCAGTCAGTTAAGTGTCTGTGTTTGGCTCAGGTCATTATCTCTAGGGTCCTGGGCTCCCTGCTCAGTGGGGGGGGTCTGCTTCTCCCTCTTCCTCTGCCCTTCCACCTCACTTGTGCTCTCTTTCTCTCTCAAATAAATAAATAAAATCTAAAACAAACAAACAAAAAATCCTGTGTGTGTGTGTGTGTGTATATATACATATATATAAAATGTGTGTGTGTGTGTGTGTGTGCGCACATGCAGATATTTTTCCTCTAATTTCTAATCTCCAAAAATAAATAAGCAACTGCTGTTTTTTTTTTGTTTTTTTTTTTTTTAAGATTTTATTTGTTTGACATGCAGAGATCACAAGTAGGCAGAGAGACAGGCAGGAAGAGGAGGAAGCAGGCTCCTGCTGAGCAGAGAGCCCGATGCAGGGCTCCATCCCAGGACCCTGGGATCATGACCTGAGCCATTGGCTGAGGCTTTAACCCACTGAGCCACCCAGGCGCCCCTACAACCACTGATTTTTAAGGTCTCTTGAAATATAGAATTTAGTCTCTTCCAAAGTCTTAAGATATAATGAAGAGCTTTTTTGTCAAAAATGTGTCAAGATGGCTTTGTCATTGAGTTTAATATGTTTGTAGACAGTAATTCTCTAAAAAAAGAGAGCATGTGAGAGTAGTCTTGTTTTTATCATAATAGTCTACTTTGCACTACAGTTTTGGACTACTTCCTTTTGGTTTGCATCTTCTTCTTTGGAAGTGAAAGTGAAAAGAGCTAACTAGATATGTACATAGACATAAAAGTGTTTAATTCATAAAAATATGATGAAACAATTTTGTTTACTTATAATAATTCAGTTTTTCCTTATTTTTTTCTGAGCTGAAAGAATTATTTTGCTTGATAATCAAGGAGATTTATTTATGAAGTAATGAATAAAACCTTTATTAGTAATTTTTGTTCAGAAGAATTAATATAATTTTAAGACTAGAAATACCACTTCCAGTGACAATTCTTTATATACTAAATATGTACTAGATGCATGATTTATGAATCTGTTTAAGATTAGAGCACAATCTAATAATACTCCTGTCTAACAAATCCAGATAGTGATTTGTCTTAAAAGAAATGAATTAGGGAATGTAATAGGAATAGAAACAGGAAAATTCGTGAAATTTGATCTTGGATACCAATTTATTCCAACTTTTAAATAAGACAATCCAGTGCCTTCTTGCCAAGAAAGTGAATTTACCTCATCAAATTATGCAGAACAAATTGTTTAGGTTACTGAATATTACTGACTGAAATTATTTTTAAATTATATTGGAAATATATTTTAAATTATGAGGGCCTTGTTTATTTCCTTTTTAGAAGTTTGTTATCCCTAAACATTCTCTAGATATTTTGTTTTTGAAATAGTGAAATTGTGGGGTGCCTGGGTGGCTCAGTCGTTAAGCATCTGCCTTTGGCTCAGGTCATGATCTCAGGGTCCTGGGATCGAGCCCCATATTGGGCTCTCTGCTCAGCCGGAAGCCTGCCTCTCCCACTCCCATTCCCACTCCCCCGGCTTGTGTTCCCTCTCTCACTGTGTCTCTGTCAAATAAATAAAATCTTAATAAAAAAAAGAAATAGTGAAATTGCAATGTGATTTACATGACACCAGAATTTTGTAATTTCAAATCTATTTATTCTTTCTAATTCCTATTTATCACATTTTATTTTACGGGATTTAATACATTTAAAATATCACCAATAAAGCAGTTTTTTCAAAAACATGTTTCTGTTTTATAACATAATTGATGGTGATATAGGAGTTCTTTTGAATATTTAACACCAAAATTTAAAGTGTAGATTATTTTCTTCACATTCTAGAAATTATATAAATCACAGCCAAAAATGAATTTTAGTTCACCATAGCTCATGTTCTAGTGTATATGAATTATCTTTATAAATTTGTCATGTTCAGTGTTAAGTATTCATTTTATTCTTAAATTTTAAATCCATTGTTATTCATGACACTAAATTTTTAGGCACTTATCTTAAGAGCCAGTAGTGGTTTAAAAAGTGATGAGAACCTGAAATATTTCATTTTCCTAAAATGCTAGCACAAATCTTAGTAGCTACCTTATTGAATGGATATATATATAAACACTGTGCTGTAATAAATGAGACCCAGCTGGATCAATGATAAACCTCAAAATTACAACTAGTTCTAGTTCTTTGCCTTTTTTTCTGTTGTGAGTTAACTCCTAGTTGCATCCTGTATTTTTTTGTTACTCATCTTCTCACTGAAACTGCCTTTTCCAGGGGCACCTGGGTGGCTCAGTGGGTTAAAGCCTCTGCCTTCAGTTCGGGTCATGATCCCAGGGTCCTGGGATCGAGCCCTACATCGAGCCCTGCATCTGGCTCTCTGCTCAGCAGGGAGCCTGCTTCCTCCTCTGTCTTTGCCTGCTTCTCTACCTATTTGTGATCTCTGTCTGTCAAATAAATAAATAAAATCTTAAGAAAAGAAAGAAATGCCTTTTCCCAATTTAAATCAAAAAAGTAATTAAAAAATCAGACAAGAACACCATAAATGCCTAAGTATTTTTTTTTGACTGAGATACATTAAAAAATATAGTATTCATAGATTAAATGGCATCTTCTTATAAAACTCATACTTGACCTTTTGTTTTAATAGCCCTTTTAGGAAACAGTTTATCTCCACTGAATGCATACGTGGAGATAGGAAGAAATATGCTGTCATCAAGTGTTTCTAATTTGGGCTGAACTTAAAAATAAGACAGTGAGTTACTGTTTACCTGTTGTGATCTTAAGGGTACCAGAAAGCCCTTGGATCCTCTAACCACATACCTTGCTGATGAGTGAAGTCTCCAGTAAGATCATTTCTTGGCTTTGTTTCAACGCAGATTTCATGAGAAGGATAACAACACGAAACCTACAGAACTTATGTTTTATGTTAGCGAGCTTATCATAATGTTTTCTGAGTGAGGTGGATAAGGAGGAGTGAGGCTTTGAGAAAAGGGGGCCTCTGAAAGGAAAAGGAAGTGTTAGGGTGGAAGCACTAACTCCAAACTAGAGGAGACTGAGCGATAATTCCCCTCCATGCTTTGGGCTTGTGTAGCCCTTTTCATAGGGCTAAAACATAATTAGCAAGGGATATGATGACAGTGTTACTGTCCCTTAATAAACTATTCCTTAAATGCTACTTAATAGAAGGAAGTAAGAGAGCTGAGTATTTTAGAGAAAACACACACACACACACACACACACACACAAGAAGATAATGTTGAGAGTTTTATTTTAGACTTGGCTGAGTTTATAGGGCCAGTCAGCCTAGCCAGTGTTCGCCCAGAAGAAACCGCCATTTTTCAAAGAGTATAATAATCATTATACAGTACTTGTTTCTTGTACCAAAGCTCAAGGGCACAATTCCTACACCAAGGGGTTGAAAAATTAGTCACATTCGGGTCTAATCAGAGTCGTTTAAATGGTCTACTGCTCAAATGATTGCTTTTTCCCTCTTTTAGGGTGTTCAGTAGGAAAAAAAAAAAAGCTTGTTATTACAGAGCTCATATTCTTACAAAGGTGAAACAGGTTAAAAGTAAAGTGAATGCAGAAAAGATATGACAAAGGAATAGTTACAGCCCCTCTTAATTTCCCTTGTTCCTAGGTATGGTTAAAGGGGAGGAGAAAAGGAGTGTACAGTGGCCTGTCATATTCGGGACAACTCATACTGAAGAAGTGTGTATTGTTCATCTGAAATTCACATTTAACCAGCATCCTGCATGTTTTGATTTAATCTGACAGATTCTAGTTCAGGGGCACAACAGTCAAAAACTTCATTTTGAAAAGAAAAAAAGAAAAGATAGGAACATGATAAATATAATAAATATAGGACTTTACCTTGAAAAAGACTTCCAATTTATTGTGGAGGTGGGTGTCAGCTTGTGAGTTCTGTGAGGAAGGAGGGGGTCTGAGAGTTGTCTAAAATTGGAAGGAAAGTCCCAGCACCTGCTGTAGATGGTCCGCACTCATACCTAGTGAACTGAAGGCACAGCTAGACATTGGAAGATATGTGGGCACCTTGTGTATCCCTCTGCAGCTTGGGTCAGTTGAGTACAGCCATTTTCCTAAAGGGCCAGGAGATGGTCTGGTTTAGTTACCTCTAATTTTGAAGCATGACGCAGTCTTGGACAATACATAAAAGAAATGGCATGGCCGTCTTCCAATAAAGCTTTGTTTATAAAAACAGGCGACCTGCCGATTCTGCACAGGTTTGCAGACCCATGGCTTAACGTTTCTTGCCTACAAAATCTCATATAAGCAAATGCAGAAGTTGCATTATGCTCTAATAGTTTTCCAAAGACATCGATTGTATTGGAACAAATGTGTGTTTTCAAAACAAGTTTTATAGTTTATTCTTAAGTTTGGCATGTTAGGATAAGGAATGCATGGACATATAGCAAAAGGGTAAAACTGAGATGAGTCATTAACGCTTGTCCTGGGAATTTAAGTCAGCAAAACTGTTAGTTGGAACAAGCTCAATCAGGTTCACTTTTTCTGCCAAGACACTTTCATATTCTCATTTTTAAATTTAATTCCTTACATTTAACCTTTAGTTTTCACTCTTTATTTGATATTTAAAAATATCCATTTATTTTAGGAATCTCTGTAGTACCTTTTACATTTATTTTAGACTTTTGGAAATATGTTAACTAAAGTTGTAAAATCAGAACATTTAAAATCTATTTCTATTACTTTTAAAGTAACATATAACTGATAATATAATTCCTAAAGAGTCTATATTATTGAATATACATTTTAATATTAGGACCAGGAATATGTATTGCATGTAACTGATATGGAAGGTAGTCTTTTTTGACTCCTTGATTTAAAATGGCCTTACATTTTAGATAGAACATTTATTATTTATGTGTCCTCTAGAAAACTTTCATGTTTGAAGCACATACATGCTTTACTATCTTCTCTAATGCAGACACCAGTTTATTTGTATATAACTGGTGAATGTTTCAGGAAGTACCATTGGCATATTAGTCTACAGAAAAATGTAACTGTTCCTCTGATATCCTTATGTTTTAAATCTTAAGCTGAATGAAAAGACTCTGGGGTGTCCTTCAGAAATATCCTTTATAAATTGTTGTGGTCAACCGATTTGGGAAAATACATCTATATAAATTTTAAATATTTGGATTACTTTAGAAGACACAAGAAGACATTATAACAATTTAATGCTACATTTTAAAGTTTTTTATATCAATAAATTATCAATTTAAAAGTATCTGTAAATATATCTTACTTTATAAGCATTGGCATATGCCAATAAAAAATACAAGAATTTGCCAAGATTTCAGATATATTTTATTTAATAGTAATATTTGTCTGATTTAATTTTGAAATGTTCAAGGGGCATCTTGGTGACTCAGTTGGTTAAGCATCTGCCTTTGGCTCAGGTCAGGATCTCAGAGGCCAGGAATTGAGTCCTATGAGGGGCTCCCTGCTCACTAGGGAGCCTGCTTCTCCCTCTCCCTCTGTCCTTCCTCCCTGCTTGTGCCCTCTCTCTCTCTCAAATAAAATAAATAAAAGCTTAAAAAATAATTTTGAGACGTTCTTCAATAGTCTAAATACAGTGTACAAATAGCCACTTTTTTTCATAAGCAAACTGCTCGGATCTAACACAATACATAGAATTATGTTTAAATAGAATTGAAATACAATTGTAAAGACATATGGCTGTCCATTTTATAAATAACCTAGACAAATTTTTATTGTATTTTATTAAAAGAAAAGCAAATATTATGCTTTCTACATTTCTTTCTTTCTTTCTTTCTCTCTTTCTTTCTTTCTTTCTTTTTTTTTTTTTTTATTAAGTAAGCTCTAGTCCCAGTGTGGGGCTTGAATTCACAACCTTGAGATCAAGAGTCACATAGTCTATCGGCTGAGCTAGCCAGGTACCCCTCTATTTATATTTCTTATAATTTTAAAATTAAATGTTCAAAAAAACCAATAATTATTTCAATATGAATTATTTCTAACTTCTAAATGATTTTGCCTAAAATTTGTTTTTTCTATTAGTAAGTTTGTCCATTTACTAAAATCACAGTGTACCTTATTTCAGTTTCTTGGGCTGGCTCTAGAATGATAAAATAATATACATGAATTTTACATGAGATACATGCTTTTGTTATATAATCAAAATATAATAAAATATGCAAGGTCATTTTTCATGTGGAAACCTGAAGGATTTTTAAGTTGATAGTAACAGTTAAAGTAATTTCTATTAGCCGATGCATTTTAGTCTTATTTCTAGGTCATTTCATACATTAACCAGTATTAGAAAACAAAGCTTTAGGGAAATTTGTCATCTCTAAAATTGATGTATTTCAACTCAAATGTATTATTTTTTATTTGAAAGATAATTTTTAAAAATCCCTTAACATCTTATATCATTGGTATTTCATATGGGTATTAATGACAAAAGGTCTACTGTATAAATTTCCATTGTGAAGTTAGAGTTGGTCTATATAGTTGATGTAGTTTGGTGGAGCAGGGGGATACATAAATCAGATTATGTAGGAGTGCATTTTACATTATATTATTCATGCTATTAAATTGCCAAAGATTGGGCTCAGTACTACTTAGAGATTAAATATCCTCAAGAGATGGTGAGTTTCAAAAGATGTGTTTTGTTCTCTGCTCTCTCCCAGACTTAGAGTGTCTTGTACAAAGCAGACATTGAATAGGTATTTGTGGAATGAATGATGCCTTCCTGGGTTTATTAAACCAATAAGAGTCTGATTAAACCAATAATAGTTTGGAAAAAATTATTATTTAAGAAAACAAATTTTAAATCAACCATATCCCAGCTTGAGTGTCAGCTTTGGGGCTTTTAGACAAGCTCCTTGTGTCTTTCTGATCCTTGGTGTTCACTTTAATAAAAAATGGGTGCCAGTATTTAAATTGTAAAACTAATGTAATGACAGAATGAAAAAAAAAAAAGTATGTTTAAGGAACATAACGTGATGCATAAAAAAAAGAAAGCACACATATTAAAAGAAACTATTTTAAAACTGTATGTATGAATTGATTTATTCATCAAACTTATGATAGTTACCCAGTATACCAAGCTTTGGTTTAGGTCCTGGGGATGCAGAAATGAAAAAGACACAGTCTGGAGGGGTTCCAAGTCAAGGAGAAGGAAGTTATAAAAATAAATAATTATAATAGTAAATTTTTAATGCTTATAATAGAGGTGCAAACATGAAATTGTTAATGGAGCCATGTATTTTATCTTAGGTATATTTTGTTTTAATCTCTCATCTATCAGTGTCAAAGCTTCCATAGCTGCTGCAAATCTTTGAATATATTACTGTTAGATTTCACTTCCATTCTCTACTCTTGAAGTTATTTTTATAGTACTGTAGACCATACATTTAAAGAATTTCAGAGGCACCTGTCTGGCTCAGTCAGTAGAGCATGTGACTTTTGATCTCAGGGTTGTGAGTTCGAGTTTCATGTTGGGGACTTACTTAAGTAATCCCCATGCTGGGGATTACTTAAAAATAAAATCTTTAAAAATAAATAAATTAATTAAAAAATAAAGCATTTTGGTGCTTAACATACATATCGTTAAAGAAATCCAGTGCTTGCTACCAAATGAATGAGTAACCAAATTAATGAGATATTTGATTTCAGGTGTGGACACATAGCTATGTAAAGTAAATGAGGATTGAAGCAGATGTAGCTGGAGAACAGTTTCTTTTAAAACCTGTGTCAGTGAAAGAAACTCTTATTTAAAGTTGAAACACTTTGTGGAGTGGAAGTGATCTCTAGCTTCCTCATCACAGTTTGTGTTAATATAGCTAAATCACTTCCTAATTATTTGACACCTCATTATCCCATTTGTACACTTTGCAGATCCTGTTTTCCTTCAACAGTTTCCCTTTTCCATCAAAAAACCCCACTTTGATTAATTCTTATTCTCTCATGTTCTCTCTCTCATGTATATTTTTAATTTTCAAGGCTTTGAAAAAAATATATATGTATATCTCCACCCACATATATGCTCTTCTCCATTCATGACTATGGCTGCCTGTCTGTTTTTTCTTTTCAATCACTTAGTTGATATGTACAAGAGGGAAGAATATTTTAATCATTGCAGAAAATTTTTCTTATTACCTAATAGTGTTTTGTCAAAGAAAGAATGGATTAGACACTGGTTAAGGCAAGTATACCATGATATCTCAGATAATATCTTAAAGGGGACATGGAGAAGACCTGGGTGTCCAGAAAAGAGACTGCTTGTTATTCTGCGTTGTGGGGATGAATTGGAGAAAGGAGAGGTGGCTACCTTAGGTGTGATTTACAAATATTAGTCAATAAACTAGTATGAAGCAAATGATAATATTTGGAATAGAGAACTTTGGAATAATTTAAGTGGTCAAAATACCTCTTTTATGGGAAGAAGCTAGAGCTTTAGAAACAAAGGAACAAAAAACCCATTACAGAGCTATTCAGTTGTGCAGATATGATTGGAGTCATTTTGTCCTCTAAATTCTAGTAATTATTTACTTCAATATATTTGCTAAACATAATGTAAACAGTGAAGACACATTCTAAATTCTTTGATAGGATAAACAGCATAATTTTTGTAATAATCACAATAAGGAGTACAAATATTCCTCTAAAAGTGACACATTCTGTAATATTTATTGTTAATCTATATCCTCTTGTTTTACTGAACCATAGGTCTTCTGAATATATTAAAGTTTGGGAAAAATTAGACTCTGCATTTATATTAGTGTGTCAGTCTCCTAAGTGAAGTTATGAACTACATAAATACACTTTTTATTTATTGATTTTTTTATCTGACAGATGGCACTTCTATATAAAAGTTGAAATTCTGTACAGTTCTTAACCAAGAGTTTTGGGGTGGGAGTGAAGAAGTAGACCTTCTTAGGGCATTGAGATTACCCAAATTTAGGGACCTGCTGACATATTTAAAACCTTTTTATTAAAGTTTTTAACATTAACTTCTCTTGATCTGATTACCTTTTTAATTTTTGAAATATCTAAAATCAATCCCATTGAATATTTGTTTCAAGATGACATATTTAGTTATTTCAAAAATTATCACTTAAGAATTTTTTATGAAATAAAAAATATACTCTGGTTTTCAGAATATTATTATATGATCTTGTGTAAATTTTTGTCTGAGAATCAAGACTTGCTGATATCAAGAATAAAAGTAATATTACTGAAAGTATTGACTTTTTTATCTTCCAGCTTTTTGTGGTACTAAATGTTAGTGAACACTTGATTTCTAATTCTTTTGTCTAGTTTACAAGTCTTGATATGGATACAAGTAAGTTTGTCATTTTATTATAGTTCTGAGAACTTACACAAGTGTCCTTTGGAAAGACTCGTTTCCAAGACATTTGATTTCCTATTTCAACTGAACTAAACAACTGAAATAAAAAAAAATAAAATTTAATCCCTTATTGTTGAAGAATAGCAATCCCTTGATTTTTTATGCTTCTATTAAATATTAGGTGTGATGGAAATATTTCTAAGTACAGTTGACTCTTCAGTAACATGGGGTTAATGTAACCAATCCCCTGCACAAAAATCTAAGTATAACTTTTGACTCCCCAGAAACTTAATGACAAAGAGTCTACTGTTGACCAAAAGCCTTACTGATAACAAAGAGTTGAGTAACACATATTTTGTGTGTTCTGTGTATTATATATTATATATTCCTAGAATAAAGTAAGAAATACTTCTTGTAAGAAATACTCTTACAATGTCATATATTCTTAAAGTAAGCTGCAGAAAAGAAATATTAAGAAAATCAAAAGGAAGAGAAAATACATTTACAGTACTGTACAGTATTTATTGAAGAAAATTGTATTTGAGTGGACCTATGCATTTCAGACCTATATTTTGTCAGGGGTCAACTGTAATTCCTTATTAGAGAAACTGATTTAGGAGTTTTAGTGGGACTCGGATTCTTTCTTGGCAAATGATTAAAATGAGAATCACATTGATTTTTCTCCTCATTAATGATGTTTTTCATTAATAGCTGATATTTTTCCTTGTAAATATTTTGACAGTTTCATTATAATTTTGTATGCCCTTCAAAATATTTTCAGATTTTAATGATGATTGGTTAAGGTCTTGAGGAAACTTTAAAGTGACAGCATTGAATATTGATGCAAAAGCCCCTACTCTATCAAATTATGCCTGCCTTTTTTTCCTTTGAACATCTTTTGTCATCCCTATAAAATAATGCTTTGTAAAAGGCCACATGTAATAGTCCTCTGCTATGTGTGATGTACAATAATTTCATTTTAAGGAATTCGACATATATGAACTTAAGTTCTGCATTGCTTTCCTTTGCTTGTGTTCTAGGGACGCAATAAATAGCCAGGCTCTAACAGGCTTTCCTCTGAAGTCTTTACAGTTAGAAAAATCACTTTAGGCTAAGAGCTCTCTAAATCATTGCAGTGCCTATTGCAACAGGTGCTGCAAAGGAATTAAATGTAAAAGGAAGTAAAACAAAGTAAAAACCATTGTTGAAACACAGTTACCACTGGCATAATTTCTTCCATCCCTTCTTCTCCTGAACCCCTTACCCATGTAGCTGCCACCATCCCTTAAGCAGGGGTCAGGTAACTTTTTGTGAAACCATGTCTGTGTTTTATTGCCAGGCTTATAAACACCAGGTAGCTCGGCTTCAGCAGTTGTTTTTCTGACTTTTTGGCTCTGGTGAAGCATTACGAGGTGCAGCTGGAAAACCAGCGCTGGGTGGCTAGTGAGGGATTGCTTTTCAACAGGTCTGCTTTTGACAAGTCACCCTGAAAGGAACCATTTTTCTCTAAGTCTTTTTCAGAGTGTCCTAAATATTCATTGATTTGCAAGATGATTAGCGTTTTAGATAAAATTTCGCTTTATCAAAACTTTAACCTCCACTGAGTTTAAAATTCCTTCCCTTTGTCCAAAACAATAGGGTCTTACGAATCTACATGTTGCAAATAGTGGAAAGAACAGTGAGAAATGTGCAGGAGAGGCTGGAAGTGGGACTAGGATCATTATTAGCAATTGTGAGAAGTCATTGTTTCTTAGTTAATGGACTTAGTAATAAAGGCTTTGTTACTGGCATAGAGTGAATGTTATTTAACAGAGCCTACACTGCAGACTCAACCCGTGAAAAAAAGGGCAAACTTCCCTACTTGAGTCATTGACTATCAACACAACTACCTTTTTGTATTGATATTGTTCCCATTTCTCAAGTAAGAAGTAAAATTAAAAAAAAAAAAAATGCAGGTTGCTAATTAAACTCTTTCTACTTTGTATCTCTTGAGCCAGACTCAGAGTTCTGGACTAGATGCTGAACTTGGCTGGGCTATGTCATATTACTCTGTACTAACTCTAGGAAGCATTAGAGTGTTGGAATTTTTTATGTCCTTAATGGGAGGTCTGGCTGCCATTACACCTAATGGACTCCTACTCAACTTTCAGATCTTAGAAGGGGAGTATTGCTTTGTGGTTTAGTGTTCAGACCCTGGAGTCACCTTGCCTGGGTTGAATCTCTTTTTTTGCCTCTGTGTGACTTTGTGAACAGTGATGCCCTCTCGGGAAATTATTTAATTGTTCTGTAATTAACTTTCTGTATTGGTAAAAGAGATGTTAGTAAGAATTATTATGAGGATTAAATAAATTACCCTTTGCACATAGTAGGTGTTTAGTATGGGGAAGATTTTGCTGACTCAGTAATGGCTTCTTATAAACAGCTCTCACAGCCTCTTAGATTTCTCTTTTGAACCAACGTCGGAGTTGCAGTTTTAACTTTGTGGTAATGTTTTATCACTTGTAAAATATTCTTACTGACTCTTTTGAGGTTGACTAGGATAGAAAAAAGAGATAAATAGATTTGATCGTGTGAATCTTCTAAGTTCTGTGTGTTATCTATTTTCGACCATTTATGGTTTACAGCACGGGAATATTAGACAGAAATCAAGGGCCAAGAGAATATGTATTATAGAAATTCATTTAAGGTATGGTTATGGATGATTTGTTTGAAAGTCAAGTATAATTCCAGTGCTCCTAACTGTGTGTGCCTAGCAAGGAAAAGGAGACAGTATGTTTTTATCATCATTGTACCCCTAATAAGCTTTAATTTATTCTGTCTTTTTGTAAAAGACAAAAACAAAAACAAAAATATACAAAAACCATAACAATGGGTATGCTTTCTAACAGCTGAATGCTTTATTTTTCATTATTGATTATATATACTAATCAGATATGGCTAATTTAAATTCAGCTTTCCCTTCTAGTCATGTTGTTTCTTTTTTACTTTTTAGACAATATGTCATAGTAAGATTCTACACAGTTAAGAGGAAAGTCTGTCTTTCATATAATTAGGAAAAAAGTGATTTTTAAAAAGGGACTGGGAGGAAAATCTTTGTACCAGATAGTTTCTTAGGCAGATTCATTTTTTAAAAGAATATGTTGAATTTTTGGATCCTGAAACTGATTACCTTCACGTTGTCTGGGATCCCATGCCTTTAGAGGGTCTTTCTATATTCCCAGACTAGGCACACTTCAGTTTAAAGAGCACTGTATTAAAACACTTAAGAAATAATTGAAAGTGACAGTAGAACCAATAAAACTGGGCAGTTCTTATCTGATTGACAAACACATTTAGATTAACAGTGACTTTTGGAATTGTGGAAGTAGTGAATATAAGCCTTAATGATAGCGTTTTTGTAATGCTGGACATTTTTGTAAGATTTTGATTCCTATGTTAAGGTTTCAAACGTTAGGATCACAAACAACCAAAGGAAATCACTAGATTTATTTGAGAAGCAGTAAACATGTGAGCACAAAGTAGAAGATTGTGGTTGACTTTGAGTACTAGCTTCAGTGTTTTTTGCATATCCTTGGCTTGCTGTTACGTTTAAGACGTTGCTTATGGGATGCTGATTAATAGAAACATATGGTCCCTATGATGGTTTTGGATGGATGAAGGAGTAGAACAATGTAAAATGCTTTGCGCTGAGGAAGGTCCTTAAGCTATTGCAGTAATTTCAGGATAAGATATATTAGTTGCCTTCAGGATAAAATGGAAAAAAAAATATCGCAGGGAAAAATACTTTAAAACTATCATCTTTTTTTTTTTTTTAAGATTTTATTTCTTTGTTTGACAGAGAGAGTATAAGCAAGAGGAGAAGCAGGCAGAGAGAGGGAGAAGCAGACTCTCCACTGAGCAGCGACCTGATGTGGGACTCGATCTCAGGAACCTGGGATACTGGTTGGGCAGATACCCAACCGACTAAGCCAACCAAGCATCCCTAAAACTATCATCATAAAACCAGTGTCATCTCGTAATTTATCTGAGTCATGAATCTTAGTGTTAGGTGTTAAACAGAGTGCCTCTAATTCTGAATTTCTAATGAGGTTTCAGGCTGTGGGCCAGGTCTGTAATCTTAGCTGAAGGCTCAGCTGGAGGAGAATCCATTTCTAGGCTTACCTCTGTGGGCCACTGTATGGGGCTGCGTCATGACATGGCGGCTGAATAGCTCCAAAGTGAGCCTTACAAAAAAATACAACCTTAGTTGGAAGCCACAAGCGTTTTGTCATCTAATCTCAGAAGTGACATCCTATTATTTCTGCCATATACTTTTTGTTAGAGGTGAGAGAATAAGTCCACTCCACCCTCAAGGGGAATGGATTACACAAGCTTATGAATACCTACAAGGTAAGCATCACTGGGACTCCCTTTCAGGCTCCTTACTACAGATATTAAAGCCTCAGATGTAGATTTGGTAGAAGTAGAAAGAAAAATCTATATTCAGGTAAGTATTGATAGATTTTGGGGAGATTTCTCTAAATTTTAACCATGGCTAACTCAAGACCTTGAGAGAACTTATTTATCTTATACTTTAGGCCATAGGTTTCCCATTTGTCCATAGAGGTACTGGGCTCAAATTATACCTAGATTTCTTTATTATTTGGTGTTTATGTCATTATATTCCTTGTATCTGATTGTATTTTAAGAGCCAAGGAATCTGATCGGGTATAACTGTCATAAGTGATATAATTGAATTAAGTTGATTGAAAACGATTTAGAGGCCATTGGATCTGACAATTATAACAAGGCCAATAGGGGATTTTTTGAGAGAATTTTCCGTGAGTGAAGGAGACAGAAGCTGGACTGAAAGTAATTAGAGATTGAAGTGGCTGTGAGGTAATGGGAGCCAACATTTTTGGTTGCTGAGGTGAGAATTTGGGCAGTGAGAGGAAAAAGACACCTCTTCATGTGTGTTTGAGGGTGTGTGTGTATGTTTTATTTTTTATTTTTTTTAAGCCTGAGAGACTTTCATATATTTCTGAGAAAGAGAGTGAGCAGGGATATTAAATAAGCCATGATTTCATTCATCTTTGTACCCTGGGTGCTTTGTATAGTGCCTAAAGCCAGGGAAACAGGGCAAGGCTCTGGTAAGTGGAAGCAGATTTCCTCCTTTTGTCATTGGAGGCAGAGAGTATGGGTTTACAGCCCTCTTTAGACGGAGTCTGCCTGGACTGAATCCCCACCTCCAGCACAATTTATCTGTTTGGTGGCATGTACTTGCTGAAGTTTCTGAAAGTTTTTGTGGCTCAGCTTTTCCATATGTAAAGTGGTATAATTCCAGACTGCACAAAAAATAAATGAAGAAAAACAAGAACAATAAAGACAAACCAAAACGTTATCTATCGATTATAACGGCTTAAGACATGCTTAGAGCTTAATGCCCATGATCCCTTATTATTAACTGGTTTTATTTAGGAAAAAAAGATTTTCAGGCATTTTCTCTTGGATCTAACCATCTCTAATTTCTCTGTTATCTGGAACATTAATCATGGGCTTGTTTTGTTACAGTTTAGTGAGGCAGACATTTATTGACCTTCAATTAGATGTGAAGCCTTGTGCTTGTTTGATGGGATCATAAAAATGAATAAAACATGACCTTGTGCTTTTGGGCCTTATTGTCCAGAAGGAGATATACCCATGTGAACAAATGAGAGTAATAAAGTATTCTTGAGCCTGTGATAGAATTTTGATTAGGCATTTTGAGGAATTCTGAGGAAAAACCTTTGTAGTGAAAAAATTCATGGATTAGGGTTTATTTTCTGATCAGAAGAACTTAACAAATGGATTAATATAGATGATCAGTGAGTTTATGGCCAAATCTACTTTTACCAAAGAGTCAGCTGACAGAATATTTTAAAAAAGGAGTTTTGGTATATAATAAGAATGTAGTGTGCAAAAGAACACAGAAATACTTGAAATGTTGTCTTGGCATTTAGTTACAAGTGTCTTATATGAATAACTTCTAAATAAGGAAAACAAAAGAAGTGAAAAAGGTCCTGTCACCTTTTGTGAATGATGGTGAAAAAAATTCAGTTTGAATTTTTTTAGAATTTTTATTTCAGTATAGTTAACAAACTCAGTTTGAGTCTTTTGTGAGGGAGGCTTTCCTCCGCCTCCCTACCATACATATGAGTTTCTCAGAGGTAAGTATGTGTAAACAAACAAGTTTCACTGGGTTTTATGATAAATAGCCTTTTTAAGACACTGAGATAATTTATTTACATTATTTGTTGAGTACAGGTGTTTATAGAGTATTATTAGTTGCTAAATTCATTGAACCAAAGTGGCACACCATTGTTTCCTTAAAATCTTGTTTTTTTTTTTTCTTTTTTGAGGGGGAACTGTTAAAATATTCATTTGTCTAACACGAAGGAACAGTGAGAACAGTTCAAATAGCAAAATACACCCCCACAATGAGAAGTGTACTTGTTGTGTTCCTTTTCATGATTTTTTTTCACCCTAAACAAGAATGAATATGTTAATTTCATCAGTACCATGATAGACTTTATTAATAAGGAAAAGACCTCCATATCTCAAAGCTTTAGCCCTAAGGAATTACCTCTTTAGTATCAAAGGCATAAATGCATTTCTCCTTAGTGTTATTTTATATTTTACCTATTTATCCAAATGTAGTGTATCTCTTCCGAAGATAAATCATTTCTCCCACAAGATTTGGTTGTGCTTCAATTAATATAAATTACTGCCCAACTCTCATTAAATCACTATTGCCCAATTACATAAAGTTATGTTTTTAATTTAAAATGATTAATCTCTCACTAAGGAACGTGTACCCCTCATAACAATCAATTAAACTATTTTAGACTAATCTAACAAACTATTTTAGAATGTGTAGGGAAAATGTAAAATAACTATCTTCACACTGTGCTCTAAATGAACATTCTGAGCAGAGTTTTCACAAGCTAGGGAATTTTCTGAAAATTCTAGATTATCACTTTCTGTTCTGTAGTAGTCTTGATTACATTCCCCATGTCATAGCATACCTTCATTCTCTGTGTAATGAAAAAAAAATGTATTTGTTTCAGTCATGAAATTTTAAGCATATTTGATGAGAACCTGAAGAAGATGAAACAATTTGGAATACCATTGACAAAACTACTATTACTCCAGCTGACAGAGAACAAAAATGCTTCATTGTGGTTGAATTCAGAGCCCATTCCTGAAAGTGACAAAGATTTATAGTTTCTTTTCTGTCAGTCCCACTTAGTCCCCGTGGTACTACATCTTTCTTGAAGTATATAAGGAACAGTTAGTGCTAATGGTAAGATATTTTCTGTAAAGGTATATTGTAAAGGGAGATTTGGGAAATGTTAGCAAAGCCACTCTGATTTTTTGAAATGGTGATGAATCATGACTACCAAGAATAGGTCTTGATTAATATTCATAAAATATATCTTACATTTTCTTTGTTTTGTCAAAATACCTGCCAAGATCTTGTGTTAAATGCTACAACTATAGAGATTCCTCAGGAGCTTTGATATTATTTCAATGATTTAAACTTCAATTCAAGAATATTAAATCAGGGATAAATGAAACTTCTAAATGCTATTGAGTAGATTTATAGACTATGTGCATTTGGTGTTGAAATCTATAGACATCATCTTATTCATTGTGAAACAAATCTACAGATCACATACTGATTAAAAATAATGATGACATTTAATTTCAAGAAGTTCATGATAGTACACAAGTATTTTAGTTAAAAAATGTGGGTGAATTAGAAGTGTTATAATCCATGTCCCTTGAGCCCTTTCTTGGGTTGTGCTTAGTGTGATTCATAAGACTCGTCATATTTATCATTGTATTTATGAGTAACATTTTCTGTTGCACGGTAGCCATTTTACTCTATGTTATGGCTAATAACTTCCTAAATTAAGTATTCTTTCTATACTTTGTTAACATAATTGATTATTCAATAACTGTTCTTGCACATCAGTAGTTTATAAGGGTGACTGTTACTGGTAGGGCTTTTCCATCCCACCTCCTACCTCCCACGTAAACAAAGAACTTGAACGTACTTCATGTAAAAACACTAAAGAAATATACAGAAATAAATGAAAATATATTGACCATCTTTTACTCTTTCTGATTTGAAAAAACATTATTTAGACACAACTATGCCTGATATGTAACTTTTAAACATCTATATTTTGTTGCTTTTTAATAGTTTTTTGTTCAGGATATCTAATTTCAACTATAGTTTGGGCCTCATATAAATACCGTAAAACCATAAAAGTCAACTACATTGAAGAAATTAATGAGATATTCACGACCAGCATTTTTTATCTGGCAATATGGTCAAGCTTTGGTGTAGTGATCATTTCTGTTTTATTATTAAGCCTTAGTAATATTTACTTTTTAAAAATAGTGATACTTAAAAAAGAAATGATTCACATCAAAAATTATAAAAAAAGAAGAGTCATTAAAAGAGCTTTTTTTTTTTTTTTTTTAGTATAGCTATTAATATTTCATGACACAATAAATTCTCTGGGTGAAAGTGCTAGGTAAAACAATGTGTGGAATCAAGAATTTTTGAACTCAACCCTTTAGTTCCTTGTAAACATAAAGTTATTTCCCACCTGTAGTTTACACTTTCTTCAGTTTAGGATGTTTGACAATGTATCCCAGTAGTAAGAAATGTGAGTAGGGAAAGGATACAGCGAGTTTAGGGAAGTAGGACATAACATTTTCTCCTCCTTACTTGTTTTAAAAATTTGAGAGGCTGTGTATAATTGAAAATATGTCTTGGAGTGTGTTTTGGGTTTGGAGTCAGTGAATTCTGCCATAATATTATGACCCTTCCTTATCTTTATTATTTTAAGAAGTTTTAATTATTTTGGCATAAAATATATTTTTACTAGAGAATTCATGAAAAAAAATAATTTTTGAAGTTTAATGGATTATATTTCTCCATTAAAAAAACAAAACAAAACCTTGAAGTGGATGATTTTAACAGTTTTCCTATACGTATATAGTGGGGTACACTATAACTACCCAAATATGGACTCTGTACTTTTTATGTATATTAAACTATTTTAGTTAATTTCTCCATAAAATATCTCAAGAGTCACATGTTTCATTTTTATTTCCTTATAAATTTGCTTGAAGAATAGGACATAAAATAATAATCACTTCATTTGGAACAGAATCTCCCAAATCCAATAAAAAGTTGATCTGTGTCAGAGTAATTTTTATGGGTATCTAGGATGAACTCTGTGCTACAAGGATTAATGCTACATTTCTTTTTAGGCTATTGTGTATCTTCTGTTTAATTTTAAAATACACAAGCCCGCTTTGAGATATGTGTTTGTATAAAAGCATCTGCATTGATAACAGGGTGATTCTGGTAATAGTGTTAGTGAACCTTTGCTTTCTTGGCTGAGCACTGTGAGTCAACAGAACAAAGAGAAAGGAAAAAAGAAAAGGAAACATAGTGGGGTCATGTCTGAGAGTAGCTAATGGATGTTTTCAGTTTAATGATGTCTGAAATGTATTTTTTAAAGCTCCTTAGAATTCAAAGAAACTTTTTCATTACATTAACTGTTTTAATCGCTGGGAACAATGATGTTCTCCAGACTGCCAGGCACATTTCTTTTTGGCCTCTGCTATAGGCTTTCATATCTGAATTTAAAAATTGGGAATCCAGTATGGGACAACTTGACTCTTTCTCTTTCAGGTAAAAATCGTCATGTTAAACCTATTTCTTGGATCTAGAGGAAGATATTTTATAGTTTGATATTTCCTGGCAGTATTCAGCAAATTTGCCCTTAACTATTGATTTGTAATAATATATCCCTTACTATCAAAATTTTAAATGTGCATGTGTATGTGCATGTTTTATTTGTGTTTATGTGAAATAAAAGCACATTTTATTTCAGATAATATGTTTCCATGGTGAAGAAAAATATATGTAGATAGACTCTAAAAAACTTTTCTTTATGTAGCATAGGTCATATAAGAAATTTGGAACATATTTTTGTTGTTTGATTTATAGACATCTGAACTGACAGATTTTCTGTTTTTCTCTTTCTTTTACTTTAGATTTTTCTTATTAGCTGGTCAACTCTAGATGGAATTGTCAAGGAGGGGCCTTTTTAGCATTTTATTTCCCAGTCCTTTTTTTTTTTTCACACTAAGTTCCCAACCAGATCCAAGTTTTCCTTTCTGTTAGAAGAAAATTAATATTGGTGTGCCTGGATGACTTAGTGGGTTAAGCCTCTGCCTGTGGCTCAGGTCATGATCTCAGGGTCTGGGATCGAGCCCCACATCGGGCTCTCTGCTCAGCAGGGAACCTGCTTCCCTTCCCCCTCTGTCTCTGCCTGCCTCTCTGCCTACTTGTGATCTCTATCTGTCAAATAAATAAAATCTTTAAAAAAAAAGAAAATTAATATTAATAAGCAACAATCCCTGAGTATAAATCAACTACCCATGGTAGAAAATTAACATATTTGATGAGGATTTTGTGGTAAGATATTTGGATGCATATAAACTTTATGTATGTGGAATACATGCATACATACTCCAAAGTGGAAGGGCATATACTAAAAAATACTTAGCTATATTACCTACCTAACTTCCTGTGGACTTCATTGGAGTCCAATACATTTAGGCCATAGGACATTTCTTGAATTTGTAACAATATAAGATGTAGGGTATCACCCTCTCTGATAGGAGTGATTCATAAAGGGAACTGTTCTTTGAAAACATTTCTAAAAATATTTTTTACTATAAGTAAATGTAAAGAGGTTTAACACCATGACACAAGTCTACATTCAGGTGATAAAGGACAGTTGAGGGGTAAAAATATATTGTAAATTCACTGGACCAATGTACACCAAAGTTGTAATGAACATACAGTATTTACATGATATTTTAAAATGTGTAATCCATAATCATGTTTTTAATGATATTATTTCTTTTTAAATTTATTTTTTAAAGTTCCCTTTATTTATGTAATTCCTATGACCAATGTAGGGCTTGAACTTAACAACCTCGAGATCAAGAGGTGCATGCTCTTTCACCTGAGCCCGTCAGTCACCCTTCTGTTTTTCAAATTAACATTGTTACATTGCGAGGATGCAGAATTTTTTTATTGAGGTATAATTGACATATAATTGTGTCAGTTTTAGGTGTAGAACATAATGATTTGATATTTGCATTTTATTGTGAAATGCTCACCACAGTTCAGTCTGGTTAGTAATCATTACCATATGTACTTACAGATTTTTTTTCTTATGATGAAAGACACAGTGTGATTATTACTAACTGTAGTGGCCATCCTGTACATTACATCCCCAGACTTATTTATTTTATAACTGGAAGTTTGTACCTTTCTATTTGCTGTGTCTGTTTTGTCTACCCCTTCCCCCTGCCTTTGGAAACAACTGATTTATTTATTGTGTCTTTGAATTTTTTTTAATTCCATATATAAGTTAGATCATACAGTATTTGTCTTTCTCTGTCTAACTAATTTTACTTAGCAATGATGCCCTCGAAGTTTATCTGTGTTGTTGGAAATAACAAGAAATTTGTTCTTTTTTTATGGCTGAATCGTAGTCCATTATATATGTCAAATTTTCTTTATCCATTCATCTATCCATGGATACTTAAGTTGTTTCCATACCTTGAATGTTGTAAATACCACAATGATCATGGGGGTACGTATATGTTTTTGAGATAGTGTTTTAATTCTCTTTGAATAAATGCCTAGAAGTAAAATTGCTGGATCATATGGTAGTTCTATTTTTAATTTTTTGAAGAACTTCCATAGTGTTTATACCTATTTACTTTCCCACCGGTAGTACACAAAGGTTCCGTATTCTCCACACTTGTTTCTTGTCCTTTGGTAACCGCCATTCTGATAGGTGTGAGGTGATATCTCATTGTGGTTTTGATTTGCATTTCCCTGATGGTTAGTGATGTCATGCATCTTTCCATGTACTTGTTGACCGTTGGTAAGTTTCCTGGGAAGGGGGGTAATGTCTATTCAGATCTTCTGGGTTTTTTGTATTTTGGATACTAACTCCTTATCAGATATATGATTTGTAAATATGTTTTCCCACTCAGTATGTTGCCCTTTCGTTTCTTGATAGTTTTCTTTGTTTTGCAGGTTTTCAGTATGATGTAGTCCTACTTGTTTATTTTTGCTTTTGGTGTCAGATCTGAAGTAATCATCATGAAGATTGATGCCAAGGAGCTTACCACCTTTGGTTTCTTCTAGGATTTTTATGGTTACAGTTTTTGCATTCAAGTCTTTATTTAAATCATTGAGTTGAATTCTGCATATGCTATAAGATAGTGGTCCAGTTTCATTCATTTGCATGCTGACATCTGTTTTCCCAATACCACTTATTAAAGAGACTGTCCCTTTTCCATTGTATATTTTGGGCTTCTTTGTCACAAATTAATGGGCCATATATGCATGGGCTTATCATATATGCATGGGCTGTCTATTCTGTTCTTTAATATATGTGTTCCTTTTATGCCAATACTATACTATTTTGAGTATTATAGCTTTGAAATATAGGTTGCTATCAGGGAGAGTGATGGCTTCAGCCTTTGTCTTCTTTCTCCAGATTGCTTTGGCTAGGGGTGCCTGGGTGGCTCATTGGATTAAGCCTCTGTCTTCAGCTCAGGTCATGATCTCAGGGTCCTGGGATCGAGCCCCGCATCAGGTTCTCTGCTCAGCAGGGAGCCTGCTTGCCTGCTTCTCTGCCTACCTGTGATCTCTCTCTGTCAAATAAATAAATAAAATATTAAAAAAAAAAAGATTGCTTTGGCTATTTGAAACCTTTTACGGTGCCATACAAGTTTTAGAATTGTGTGTTCTAGCTCTGTGAAAAATGCCATAGGGATGTTTATGGAAATTGCATTGAATATGTCGATTGCTTTGGGTAATATGGACATTTTAACAAAATTAATTCTCCTGATCCATGAGCACAGATCTTCACATTTATTTGTGTCTTCTCTAATTACTTTCATCACTGTCTTGCAGTTTTCAGTTTACAGGCCTTTTGCCTCCTTGGTTAAATTTATTCCTAGGTGTTTTGTTTTGTGTTGTTTTTTTTCATGGAGTTGTAAATGGGACTGCTTTCCTAATTTCTCTTTCTGATAGTTCATTACTAGTGTACAGTAATGCAAAATATTTTTGTTTATCAGTTTTGTTTTCTGCAACTTTACTGAAGACATTTGTTCTAACATTTTTTTGATGGAATGTTTAGGGTTTTCTATATAGTGTGTGATACCATTTGCAAATAGTGACAGTTTTACTTATTCCTTTCTAATTTGGATGGCATCTATCTATCTGTCTGTCTAACATCTGTCTCTATTTTTCTTGCTTAATTGCTCTGGCTAGGGCTTCCAATACTATGCTGAATAAAAGTAGTGAGAATGGACATCTTGTGTTGTTCCTGATCTTAGGAGAAAAGCTTTCAGCTTTTTACCATTGAGTATGATGTTAACTGTGGGCTTGCCATGTACAGCCTTTATTATGTTGGTATACGTTCCTAGTAAACTCACTTTATTGAGATTTTTTTTTTATCATAAATGGATGCTGATTTTTGTCAAATGCTTTTTCTGTATCTAATGAGATGAAAATATGATCATCATTTTATTAGTGTGGTGTGTCATGTTGATTGATATGCATATGTTGAGCCATCTTGTTTTATCCCTCTTTTACCCCTGGGATAAACTCCACTTGACCATGGCATATGATCCTTTTAATGTATTGTTGACTTCGGTTTCCTAATATTTCATTGAGAATTTTTACATCTGTGTTCATCAGGGATAATGGCCTGCAATTTTCCTTTCTTGTGATGTCTAGTTTTGGTATCAGGGTAATGTTGGCCTCATAAAATGAGTTTACATGTATTCCCTCCTTGTCTAATTTTTGAAAGAGTTTGAAAAGTGTTGGTATCAATCTTCTTTGTGTGGTATGATTCTTCAGTGAAAACTGCTTGTGGTCTTTCATTTGTAGGGAGTTAAAATTATCAATTCTGTCTCTTGAGTAGAAATTGGCCTTTTCTAATTTCTATTTTTTCATGATTCAGTATTGGAAGGTTGTATATTTCTAGAAATTTATTCACTTCTTCTTAGGTTGTCAGATTTGTTTGCATATAATTGTCCCTAGGGTCTTTTATGATCATTTGTATTTCTGTGGTATGTTATAATATCTCCACTTTCATTTCTGATTTTATTTATTCAAGCCTTCTTTTCTTTGTGGTGAGTCTAGGTAAAGGATTGTCAAATTTGTTTGTCTTTTCAGAGAACCAGCTCTTGGTTTCATTGGTCTTTTCTACTTTCTTTTTAGTCTCTTATTTATTTCTGCTCTGATCTTTGTTATTTTCTTACTTCTGTTAACTTTGGGCTTCATTTGGTCTTTTTTCTAGTTCCTTGAGGTATACAGAATTCTTAATTTTAAATCATAATGAATGAAACACATTGACTTAATTACTGAACAGTTTATAATGGTGAATATTGATATTTTTATATAATTATAAAATGAAAATGTGCCCAACACACCTCTAGTATTATCCTGGCTGTGGTTATGAACACTTATTTATTCTAGACACATAGGTCTCAAATTATAGAATTGTCGATGACCTAATTAATATGTAATGATAAGCTCAATGATGTGATTAATCAAATTAAAGAATTTTGTGCATTTTTTCATTTTGACTAAAATGACGTAGTAGTAACAAGGTCTTATTTGTGCAATGAATACAATAAAGAATATAACAAGACGGAGGCAAGAGAAAGGCATGGTGACTCTCTATAATAGTGTCACGTCTTGATGAATGATGCTAGGATATAAACCTTGGTTTTCTCAGCCTCTGTAGGTCTAATGAGGAGCTTGAGGAA
Organism: Lontra canadensis; assembly: GCF_010015895.1. Taxonomy (NCBI): domain Eukaryota; kingdom Metazoa; phylum Chordata; class Mammalia; order Carnivora; family Mustelidae; genus Lontra; species Lontra canadensis. Next base: position 18,201,471 of record NW_022630995.1, on the reverse strand, counting down.
GATGGAACTTGGAACTTCATTTTTATTTTTTAAAAGATTTTATTTATTTATTTGATAGAGAGAGAGAGAGAGAGAGAGACAGCGAGAGCAGCAACACAAGCAGGGGGAGTGGGAGAGGGAAAGCAGACTTCCCACTGAGCAGGTAGCCTAATGTGGGGCTTGATCCCAGGACTCTGGGATCATGACCTGAGCTGAAGACAGACGCTTATCGACTGAACCACCCAGGCACCTGGGTACTTGGAACTTTAGATGACTTTAAAAGATCCAACTTTAAAAAACCAATAAGACTCACCAAAAATATACATGTTCTTCATGTGGACAAAACTGATAAAATTTGTTAGGATTAAAAAAAAATAAAAAGTCATGACAAGATAATGAAAGGCCATTAAATAAAATTAATTCATGGAAAACTTTATGTTAGCAATGATTGGGACTTTATACATTAATTAGGTACTCTTATTAATACCATGGGCAAGTGTGAGATACATTGTATTTATCCGGTTTTTATTTGAATGCCACATATTGAAATACACGTTTTTATTAAAGATTAAAAACTAAATATAGAGGAAAGAGAAAGAAGGACACTTATCAGAAGATCACTATTTTAGTGACTAAATAGCTTATGCTTTCACAAAGAAAAGTAATGGTCTTTCCTTTTTTCAAACATTTTTAGAGTATAAGAACTATAGGAGTTACACTCTGTGTTTAAAATCTGTCATCCTCATGCATAGCATTAAAAAAATTTCTATGCTAAGACAAGGCTGTGTTTTCTTCTTGAATGCAGCTGTTCTGGCATATTTCAGGGATCACCTTATTTCTTTAAATCGCTAAAAAATCAATGTCTGAAATGCAAAGTGAAAATAATCTGAAGGTCGCTTTGAACTATGTCTTGTTCATAGTTAGAATAGAATCATAGACATGCTAGAAGAAACAAAACCAGAAAGCAGATATGCACTGATTCTAAAGCAGGTTAAAGAAAGACTTTTGATTATTCTAATTCACATAATTTTTAATTCTTAAAAAAATTGTACAAAATACAATTATCCAATGAAGAAATTTTTTTTTAAAGATTTTATTTATTTATTTGACAGATCACAAGTAGGCAGAGAGAGAGAGGAGGAAGCAGGCTCCCCACTGAGCAGAGAGCCCGATGCAGGGCTCGATCCCAAGTCCCTGGGATCATGACCCGAGCCGAAGGCAGAGGCTTTAGCCCACTGAGCCACCCAGGCGTCCCCTGAAGAAATGTTTTTGACCTAAGGATGTTTCAACATTTTTCATGATAGGTAGTTATCTACTTTGGCTCTTTATCTCCTATCACTGTAATATAATTGATGACAATATTTAAATAAAATTTTAGTTAAAAGTGATCCAGATATCATATGTATAATATGCTTCCAGCTTTGCTGTTTTTGATGGATTTTCCAGCATAGTCAATCTGTGTTCCCTACTTTATTTCTAGCTAAAACCAAGTGTTAAACAATGACACTATATATCTTTTTTGTACAATTTGCCAATGTTTGTTACTTTAGAACCTAGGTGCTCCTGAATTGTCCTTGTGAAATCACCTTTCTGCAGAGAAAGGACTGAACAAAGAAATGATTCATGTACTGAAACTTCAATGTGATTTTAAATCGCATAACTCAAAGATATTTTTACCAAAGAGGAAAAAAAAAATGCCTTTTTGTGGGGGTCAAAACAGTGGTATCTTTAAATAAATAGAAGTCAGTCATTTTAGATGTCTTAATTAAGAGAATAAAATTTTGTGAAAAAAAGTGTCTCACAGGCTTTTATCTGAAACAGTCTTTATTAAAATGATTTTGGACAGTCACTTTTATGCATCTCTTTTTCAAGTTTTCATTCCTTCTGCATTTCAGTGTAAAGTCTTTATTTAGAGTGGGTTGCTATGTGGCCTAAATTTATTTAAATATAACTTGGGGATAATTATATAACATATCTTATTACCTAATGGGAAATTTTTTAAAAAGTCATCCTATAAAATACTATCTTGCTTAAATCAGTGAGATGATTTCATTGAAGTTGTAGGTTTTGAACACTTTGAAAGTACAGAAAGTCAGAGGATGCAGCATTAAGAAGTCTAGGTAGGTATTCTAAGTATGCCAGTTTTTGTGGTTAGCTCTTTATTTGCTTTCACATTTCTTCAGTTCTTCTGTATCGTTCTTCAGTTTAACCAAGGCTTTTTGTTTTTTACCAAATTTTTTTACATATACCAATTTTTATTTGAGTATAGAATGAAAATGCGCCTAACACACCTCTAGTATTATACTGGCTATGGTAATGAGCAGTCATTTATTTTAGACACCTAGGGTCTCAAGTTATAAAATTGTCAGTGATCTAAGTAATACATAATGATAAACTTAATGATGTGATTTAATCAAATTAAAGAATTTCATGCTTTTTTCATTTTTACTAAAATGACCTAGTAATAACCAGGTTTTATTTGCACAGTAAATATAAAAAAGAATAACAATAATTGTCTTAGTTAAGTCACTATATTTGATGAGTTTCACTATCTTGCTATATCAGAAAATATTTGTGTAGATATTTTTAAGAGCTAGTGTAATTTTCTAAATGATGAGTGCTGGACATTATTTAATTTGAGGTGCCATTTATTTTCACCATTATTAAATATAGCAGATAAACAGATGGTTCACTGAGATAGAACAGTTGACTAATGACTGCTTTTAATGTATTCATAGGCATTCTCTTTTGCTAGTTTATTAAAATCACCATAATTTTGAGTTGCAATATGTATTGGATAAAAATATGAATAAATGGTTTAATAAGAAGTATATGCTATTTTGTATAATTATATATATGTTTATATAACATCTATTTCATATATACAATTGAGCAAATATGTATATTAATAAATACATATTCTGTTATTAAATTCTTTAATTATGGGAATCTAAGTAAGACCTCTTTCTCTTTTTCTTTCTCTTTTTTTCTTTCCACAGCATCTTTTACTTACTTTCCCCACACCTAATTTGATGTTTTTTAGTTTTTCCTTATTCCATTCCATGTCAAATTCTACAGTGATAGAACAAACAGAAGATGAATGGAAAAAGGAATAGTTTCATTCTGATTTCTTTTTACACCCTGTTTGCTATTTTGCCAAACAATTAAAGCTCTGGAAGTTGAGGAGGGGTATTCTTGATGGGAAATAGGCTTTTTTTTTTTTTTTTTTTTTTTTTTTTGGGAAAATAAGCTTTTTTATCCTGAAAGCTAGAATGCCAATATCTCCATCTCATAATTGTTTTATATTATTAGGATAAAATGCTTAGAATGAAATAATACATGTAAAATGATGTCAGTGGATTAACACCTACTACGAACCCCCAAAGAATAGTTGTTACGATTATTTCTACTAAATTATATGCATTATACTATAAATATTCTATTTACTTTAGTTTTTTTTTTCTTCCCCACAAAGAATACATTTTGGGATTCAAGTAGCAATCTTAAAGTTAACTTTCATAAAAGGGCCCATTTCACAAGCTGGTAGCTACCTATAAATGCTAATTATCAAAGCATTACTATAAAAATGTATTGATGCAGTCATATTTTTAATCTGTGTCTTGGGGTCATGCTGAATCTTACTGATTTTAAAACAATAAATATATGTTTAAATAAACTTCCAGTCAGGCTAAAGTTACAGCAGAAATATTGCATCATATACTACAACCTTAGAAACTCTCCCTTGACAATAATGGTCCCTGACTCCCTTTGAGTATTTTAGGCACTGATACTCCTTTTAATGGGTCATTAAGGAAAACGTTTAATTTGAGAACTATCCAGGTGTACCCCACTGAGATGAGATAATTTCAAAACATGTGTATTTTTTTCTCCTGCTTGGTTGCTACTGATATACTAACTACAAGGAATGAAATACGGAAAAGCTTTTTGGAATACTTTATGGATCACAAAAGTCAATACATTCCTTTCATAATCTCAAGAAAATTATTTAAAACATATATATCTTTTTTATTTAAGAAGGTTCTAAAAGAATTCTTTTTAGACCTTATCTGATACACATTTTTAAAAAAAAAGATTTTATTCATTTACCTGGCAGACAGAGATCACAAGTAAGCCGAGAGGCAGGCAGAGAGGGAGAGAGGAGGAAGCAGGCTCCCCGCTAAGCAGAGAGCCTGATGTGGGGCTCAGTCCCAGGACCTTGAGATCATGACCTGAGCCGAAGGCAGAGGGTTTAACCCACTGAGCCACCCAGGCACCCCGAGACATATAGAAATTTTTAACAATGTGAATATTGGGCTCACAGTCAAAATGTTTGTATGAAGGAGATGAATGGAAATGACCAGTTGTGATAACTAAGCCACAGTGAAACTCTGATACAGTCATCTAGCTCATAATGAGATTTAACTCCCCCCTACATTCCTCTTGGTTTTGGAAAATCTTCAAACAAAGTGTAAGTAGATGTGTATTTTTCCTTATCTGTCTGCATGAATTGGAACAGAATGAATTTGACATTACTACCTCATTTCTTGTAGCTTCTCTATTCTAGACTTTATTTTTAAAGTCAGTTTCTTTGTAAAGGGCATTGTTTTTAGAGAGATGGTGTTAAGAAATGAGATGTTTTTTAGTTCAGGCCCCTGAATTCATTAATGTGGCTTGATATGATTCAGGTCATCAGATTTGATGTTTAAAGTTATTGTTGTGGGAACCTGAGTGGCTCAGTCTTAAGTATCCGCCTTCAGCTCAGGTCATGATCCCAGGGTCCTGGGATTCAGCCCCACGTCCGGCTCCCTGCTTGGTTGGAAGCCTGCTTCTTTCTCTCCCACTCCCCTGCTTGTGTTCCCTCTTTTGCTGTGTCTCTTTCTGTCAAATGAATAAAGTAATAATAATAATAAATAATAATAAATAATAAAGTTCATTATTCTCAGCTATGGATATAACTTTTTAACCAATCTCAACTGTAGTGCTATTTGCACTGATGATATGTTTTAGATTGTTATAGGAGAAAATGTGATTTTGTTAGTTTAAATCAAACCCTGGAACTTTAATTATAACACAGATTTACACTAGATAGAGTATATTATCATGGTTTTCTATCTTGTACTCAGGTGATTTCAGTTATAAAATTGCCAAAAAGAAAATAACATAAGACAATACTAATCTAGCCCAATCATAAAGCCTCTGTAGATAATAAAAATCCAACAAATATTAGAAACATTTAAGATTAACTTGATTGTTCTTTTGTTGATTTGATTTTTTACTTTTAAGATTTATTATTTATCTGAGGGTGGTGGGTCAAAGTGAGACAGAAAGGGAATCCTAAGCCGACTCCCCACTGAGCATGAAGCCCAATGTGGGGCTAGATCCCAGGACACTGAGATCATGACCTGAGCCAAAATCAAGAGTCAAGCTTAACCAACAGCCCAGGTGCCCCTGTTGATTTGATTCTGGACATTAAAATAAGTATGACAAAGTCACAAACAATTCTAACAAAGTCACAAACAATTTGAAGATACATCTGGTGTTTTGTTGGTGGTGGTATTCCTCCTCCCCACCCCCCACCCCCGGCCCTCAGTAACATTCAGTTCCCTTTTTGGGAAAAATTTAATTAAATGAATTTAATAGTCATGCTGACTGGAATGAGATTGATAGTTTTTGAAGTCTTCAACATTTTATTTGGGAGATATCTTTTTATTTATTTATTTTTCCCTGATTATTTTCAGCTTTCTGTATAATTTAAGAAGCACTTGCTTGGCACCTAAGAACCTCCCGGATCATCATTTCTGGGTTAGTCACCTAATATATAATATAGTCTGTGGTCTCAACCCCTCAGTCATCCTAAAAAAAGCATGAATGAAATGGTCATTGGTATCTATTCAAATGTACCAAAGACATACATGATGCTAGGTAGGAATTATTTAACAGTGAAGATAATGAAGGGTTTCTGTTGCTTGCATGATTCTCTCAATCTGAAGTTTGGATGTATCCTAGCTCTCCATCTCATGAATGAGATGAATAAAATGAATGAGGTGAATGAAATTAAACACTAATCTTGCATAACTAAAAGTACCTTACATTTACATACAGGGTTGTGTTAGCACAGGAATCTATAGCAAAAATACCATAGTCTAACAAAGGACAGAAGTTTATTTCTCACAGTTCTGGAGAGTGGAAGCCCAAGATCAGGGTGCCAGCATGGTGATAGCTCACTTTCTGGGTTATTGACAGCTGGGTTCTCTCTGTAACCTTACATCATGGAGGGGCCTGGAAACCTCTCTGGGGTTTCTTTTATAAAGGTACTAAGCCCATTCCTAAGGCTTCCATTCTTGTGACCTAATTATTTACCAGAGTCTCCCCCTACAAATACTATCACATTGGACATTAGGATTGAGCATGTGAACTCTGGGGGGACACCAACAGCGGGCTCCTAGTAGGTCTGCTGTGGAATCCGTGATGAGTGAACATGACGAGACATGGCAGGATCACATGAATGAGCCACAAGCCACAGGTCTAGACTGTTCAGATGTAAATCTGGGCTTGTTCATTTTTAGCTATATGACCTCAGCCAGCTCTTTAACTTCTTGGTCCCTCAGTTTCCTCATTGGTTAAGTAGGTATGATAATAGGCCCCTTCTTTAGAGTTTCTATAAGAATAACAATAATGTTTATATTTAAAATCAGTGAAATGAGTTAATATGTGGAGAGCTCTTAGGACAGTGCCTAATATATAAGGGCTCAGTATGTGTTTATTGTTATGAGCAGGACTGTTTTGCCTGCTGCACTGTAGGATTTGGAATAGATTCCCATGCTCCTATTAGAAATGGAATTATTTACCTTGAAGTAGATATTTTTTATATTCTGAATGTTTTAAGTATAGTTTGTGTGCCCTTCCTGGTTTCAGCTTCTCTTAGAAACATAAAAATCAATCCTTGATTCTAATCATAAATGACATATTGTAAAGGAATTGTTGATTTTCTTTTAAATAATAGCCATGTTCATTCAGACTTTTTTTTTTTTTCATTCATTTAACAGCTAATATTGATAATAAAAAGTTGAGATTTTTAGGAGTATAGATGACTTTTAACAACATGGGCTTGAACTGCCCTGGGTCCACTTAAGCATGGATTTTTTTTTTTCCCCAATAAATACAATTTAATACTGTAAATATATTTTCTCTTCCTTATGATTTTCTTAATATTTTCTTTTTTCTAGCTTTATTATAAGAATATACAGTGTATGATACATACAGCATGCAAAAATAAGTTAACTGTTTATGTTATTGGTAAGGATACTAGTAGTGAAGTTTTGAGGGATCCACAGTTATATCTGGATTTCTGATTGCACAGAATCATTGCCCCCAACCCCTGCTTTGTGCAAGAGTCAACTGTAATTTTATTCTTGAAAAGTGAAGTAAAGGATCTATTTTACAAATCAGATACATGGAAAGAGTATAAGATCTACTTTTTAATTTGATCTAACTTAAAGCAGTTGTTTTCCAAACCAGTTGCTTTAATGTCATTATTTTTACTTACCTTATTTTCAAACTTATTTTATTTCCAATTGCACACATCACTGGAAACAAATATTCTCGTATTCGGAGCCTGTTGGAAACAGACTTCAGTCAAATTCTTTGTAGGATCTCAGGGAAGAGGTTAACTCAAGGACACTTCTCAAGAAAATGATTCTGTGTAAAACATCAATCTGTTTCATGGTTAAATGATATGCTGCCCTAAAGCCAAAAATAGCCATGTTCATTAAATCCAAATTTGTTCCTAAACATTAATAGACACTTATTAGATTATAACATTATCTGAAAGACAATTACATGAGACTTTTACTCTAGAGAACTTTCTTATTAAAATCACCTTCCTAGATTACTTGTTTTCTAACATAGCATCAAACTGTGTTTGAAATATAATTATAAGGAGGTGTTTTCCTTAAGCAGTGAGAAAAGTCATTTGCTAGTTTTTGAGTTTTGAGATTTAGCATTTCCTTGCTTGAAAAGTGTAGTAAAAGCATGTAACACTTAAGAAAAAAAATAATTGAATACAAGCAAGTCTTTCTGTGCTCTGACCTCTTTGAAACTTGTGGAGGAGATGGGGAAGAAATGAGGGAGGAATGGCTTGACTAAAAGTAGTAGGAAAATGCAGTTTTATTTCTAAACTACAATTCCTGCTTCCAGTTGTATTAACTTTTTTCCTGTATCTTCTCTGCCCCTTCTCTGTTTTTTCCTTCTATTTCCCATCCTGACTTATTTTTCCTCCCTGCCTTGAAAAACACGTAACCGTGGTATTTCTACAACTTGAAAAATTATTGTCTTAACTTTCTTCAAATAATCTATATTTTAAATCACAATTCTTGACTTGTAGGTCACTGCAAACTCCCACCATACTAACTCTGGCAAACATTGTCATGGACACCATTAACCTAAGGTATTTTTTCTTTCCCCTCCATTTTCTTCTATATACCCCTACCCATTTAATGTAAAAGCAGTGTTTCTAGTGTACCTTCTCATCCTACCACTTTCCTGCTTAAGCACTCACAAACTTGTATCAAATGTTCTGTACTACTCACCTCCAAATATAATCTCATTTACCATTTATAACCCTGCTTTTGCATTTAAAACCTTTTATTAAATGAAAAGAAAGATTTTTTCCACTTATTGAATGTTGACTCTTGCCAAGAATCTTTATAGATTATATATACATATATACATACATATGTATATATGTATATAAAATAAAATTTCCTTTATTTAAGCCTTGTAACCACCTGGTGGAATATGGATTAATTTCAGATGTGAACATTAGGGTATAGAAGTTTGAAGTAATCTGCCTGTGGCCATAGAGCTCATAGTTTGAAGAGGGAAGACTTAGCATTTTTCCCACTCCAAAGTTGATGTTGTACCTTCTATTCTTTTTGCATCTTATGGCTCTGACTTAGGTAGTATTTAATACTTGAAGACAGGAGCTTACATTTTTTTTTTTTATGCAGTAGTAAAGGATTAAGAAAAATACAGCCACGTCCAGTTCTAAGTCAAGCCATATACATACAGAGTGTGTGTGAAGTTTCTTCCAGGTTGCATTTGACTTCAATGGTATAAAATAAACATCTATAAAGATAAATAATACAGTTATAGTTTGTTATTTGGTAGTAATGCATTGCCAAATGTATGAGAGTACCATTGTATCTAAAAGTGTAGTGATTCTCTGGAATCAGCATTTGATCTCAAATAGCATGATAGCCACTAAGCAGTCCTAGGCAAGTTTGAAAAGTGGAGACTGCATTATCTTTGTGTGGTATCATCTTAGGTACTATCTAAGTAGTAGTTCATTAATTTAATGATTCATGTAATATCTCCATTTCAGTTAATACCTCTATTAACTCAACCTCTTTATTTCAAACCAGAGATCATTTACACAAATTAAATTCAGAACAAAATGTTCGAGTGTTTAGGAGCAATATAGAGGATTATAAAAATTTGGGGAACATATTCACTATAAATATTTACTGATTCTGGGGGCGCCTGGGTGGCTCAGTGAGTTAAAGCCTCTGCCTTCAGCTCAGGTCATGTTCCCAGGGTCTTGGGATCGAGCCCCGCATCGGGCTCTCTGCTCAGCCGGGAGCCTGCTTCCTCCTCTCTCTCTGCCTGCCTCTCTGCCTACTTGTGATCTCTGTCTGTCAAATAATAAATAAAATCTTAAAAATTAAAAAAAAAATATTTACTGATTCTTTTTTTTAAAGATTGTATTTATTTGAGAGAGAATGAGCAAGCATAAATAAGCAGAGGGAGAGGAAGAAACAAACTCACTTCTGAGCAGGAAGCCTGATGTGGCACTTGATCCCAGGACCCTGGGATCGTGGCCTGAACTGAAGGCAGATGATCAACCAACTGAACCACCTGGGCGCCCCCAAATATTTACTCTTTCTTAAAAGACAGTGCGTGCAGTGAATTTTATGTATTAACTTGATTTTTGCCTTTAAGTATTAAAAAATCATATTTAACTTTTTTCATACCAACTCTTAACCCAGAACGTTCATCCTTCAGTCACTACTTAGTGAAATCTTACTCATTTTACTCATTTCTTCACATTCTAGCACAATTACCATTTTCTTCTCAGAGGTCTTCCGGATCTTCCAAGCTTGATTATTTCCTCTATTTTTTTAAACTCTCTTCTTTATGATATTTAGATTTATATTTTATTATTTGTATTTCCCGTGTTATCTCTTCTCCTTCTCTGTCCTTCCTCTGCACTGTTCTCTTCCTGTTCTTTTCTTCTCCTTTCTATAATGCAAAAATCATGCCATATATATAACATATGTGTATGTTATATATATGGCATATCTTCTACGACCAAAAATAGTTTATATTGTTTGCATTCACTGAAGATCTCTTGGTACACATTGCCAAAGAAATACATGTGTAGGTAGATTGAATTCAATATTTTTAAGAAAATATTGCATAAGATGATTATGTATCTGTCTCCTGAGTCTCCAAAGGGATCTAGCACTATTTAAGAAAGTATTATTACTAAATTATTCAGCTCCTTATTGCTACTCTATAGTTAAATACTTTTGTAAAAAAATTTTGATGCAAATAATTTAGTACCTCACACACAATTGTAGATATGTAGTTGAATATTCACCTTGTTCCAGCTTTTTTTTATCAGAAACTCAATTTTTATGTGATTCTAAAAGTGAATTCATGTATAAGAATTTTATATTCTTCATGTATTCCCTTTTTTCCTCATCTGTGAAACTATGTCTCCTCCCAATGCCTTTCTCCAATGGAAAAGAAGAGAATTTTCTCAACACTAGCATTGATCCCTATATCATTTATCGGTTGTTTTAAAATTTATTGGATACCTAGTGCTTGGCCCAGTGTTAGGCAGTCAGAGTATAAGGAAGAAGAAAGGGAAGTTTTCCAGGAAAAGATGTTTAATTGCAGTTTGAAGAATGAGTAAAGTTATAAGAAAGAGAAAGGAGGCTCAAAGATGAGAAAAGAACACATTCAAGATTCTGCACATGCCGTAGGGTGGCTAAAAACACAGGACCCTCTATGAAACATAGTAGGACCAGTCAAATATCAGTAGGATATGTAATTCATCCACATAGCTATCACGTTTTCTTTTTGAGTATTTCCGAGTCTTTTCTTTTGTTCTGTTTTGGTTTTAATCTATGTAAACTTTTTATTTTGTTTTTCTTTTTAAATTAAAAAAAATTTATTTATTTATTCGACACAGAAAGAAAGATAGCAAGAGAGGGAAAACAAGCAGGGGGAGTGGGAGAGAGAGAAGCAGTCTCCACTGAGCAGGGAACCCGATGTAGGACTCGATCCCAGAACCCTGTGGTCATGACCTGAGCTGAAGACAGACACTTAACGACTGAGCCACCCAGGTGCCCCTTTAAATTTTTTTTTTAAGTTTTTTTGAAATTTGAGTGTGGGAGAGAGAGAAAGAGCAGGAGGAGGGTCAGAGGGAGAGGGAGATAAGCAGACTCCTTGCTAAGGGGAAAGCCCAACGTAGGGTTGGATCCTCGGACCCTGAGTTCATGACCTGAGCCTAAATTAAAAGTAAGACGCTTAACTGACTGAGCCACCAAAGTACCTCAGTTTATTAAGTATGTATTTAAATTCCAGTTAGTTTATAGTGTTACATTAGTTTCAGGTGTACAGTGTAGTTAACGTAACACTTCTGTATGTCACCCAGTGCTCATCACAACCAGTGTGTTCCTTAATCCCATATCCTATTTAACCCAACCCCCAACCCACTTGCTGGTTAAGTACTTTTTTATTAGTAATGTTGTAGTATAATGGCTTTTGAGTTCATAAATAAAGACAGAAAAATCCTTAACTTTATAGCAGTGCTTTTGCTTTCTGAGTCAAAATGTTAAGACAAAGTGTTTAATTAAAAAAAAAAAAAAACTAATATGGGGGTGCCTGGGTGGCTCAGCAGGGAGCCTGCTTCCCCTCCTCTCTCTCTGCCTGCATCTCTGCCTCTTGTGATCTCTGTCAAATAAATAAAATCTTTAAAAGTAAGTAAATAAATAAAAATATGATCAATAGGACCAAAGCTAATAGTATGCTCACATGTACTCTCTTGGTTAAAAGATAGTAGGCGATCCTTTCAGCAAACACCAAGAAAACTTGAAAAGAAACACAATACGTAGAGGTTTCAGAAACTGTCAATTATACCTGACATTTTTTTTAAATTATGTATTATACTCAGTCTAAACTCCTATAAAATTCTTTTTGCATCTACCCAGTGATGATCACACCAAATATTTCAATATATTATAGGATTGTGATGGGGGAAGCCGTCTTATAGTCTGCTCTCTCATCTTGCTGCCCTGCTTCTTTTCCTTAAGAGTTAACTGTTTCACAGAGTTTCCATCCATATCAGAAAGAGTCTTCCATGTAGAACTGCTTTTGGAAAGGCACTTTTGAGAGAAAAGGTCATCTGTCATTTCATAGGACATACACTATGAAGCATTGCTGTATATCTGCTATGATTATGCAATACAAGTAAATCATTGAAATCTTACAATTTTAAATTTGAATAATGAGTGTTAAAGCCTCTCATCTAAGCATCTATGCATGACTAAATGCTTTAGGTGAAATATAATTTCCAATCTTATTAAATTAATATTTATCAAAAACACTTGGCTCTTTTTGGTTACAATGGATGGCTCTTTTTTTATTAACACGTAATGTATTATTAGTTTCAGGGGTTCGGGTCTGCAATTCATCAGACTCACAAAATTCACAGCACCCTCCATAGCACATACCCTCCGCAGTGTCCATCCCCCAGCCACCCCATCCCTCCCACCCAGCTCCATTCCAGCAACCCTCAGTTTGTTTCCAGAGATTAAGAGTCTCTTATGGTTTATCTCCCTCTCTGGTTTCATCTTGTTTCATTCATTCCTCTCTTCCCCTATGATCCTCTGCCTTATTTCTTAAATTCCACCTATCAGTGAGATCATATGATAATTGTCTTTCTCTGATTGACTTATTTTGCTTAGCATTATACCCTCTAGTTCCATGCACGTCATTGCAAATGGCAAGATTTCATTTTTTTTTTTAAAGATTTTATTTATTTACTTGACAGAGAGAGATCACAAGTAGGCAGAGAGGCAGGCAGAGAGAGGGGGAAGCAGGCTCACCGCCGAGCAGAGAGCCCGATGCGGGGCTCGATCCCAGGACCCTGAGATCATGACCCGAGCCAGAGGCAGAGGCCTAACCCACTGAGCCACCCAGGCGTCCAAAGATTTCATTTTTTTAAAAGATTTTATTTATTTATTTGACAGAGAATGACATAGCAGAGAGGGAACACAAGCAGCAGGAGTGGGAAAGGGAGAAGCAGGCTTCCCTCTAAACAGGAAGCCCAATGCAGGGTTGGATCCCAGGATCCTGGCATGACCCAAGCCAACGGCAGACACTTAATGACTGAGCCACCCAAGTGCCCCAAGATTGCAATTTTTGATGGCTGAATCATATTCCATTGTATATTTATAACATCTTCTTTATCCATTCATCTGTCGATGGACATCTAGGCTCTTTTCATAATTTGGCGATTATGGACATTGCTGCTGTAAACTTTGGGGTGTATGTGCCCCTTCTGATCACTACATTTGTATCTTTAGGGAAAATACCTAGTAGTGCAATTGCTGGGTCATAGGTAGCTCTGGTTTCAACTTGTTGAGGAACCTCCACACTGTTTTCCAGAGTGGCTGCATCAGCTTGCATTCCCACCAGCTGTGTAGGAGGATCCCCCGTTCTCTGCAACAGTGGATGGCTCTTATTTATAAACATAGTGAGCTATGTGTATGTAAATCAGATTACGCAGATGCTCTGTGACAGATAGTTACTTGTTAAGGTAGTGACAGATGATAAAATAGCTAGATTAATCTTCTTTATATTTATATTACTTTTCATAAGTTTCCATATGTGATTTTTATATCAATAAAAAGATAATTTCTGGAGAATGATCATGATAAATATTTGATTTGTTAGTGAATATAACTTTAAATAATTCAAATGTCCAAATCCATGTACTAACTGTGGAAGAATACAGATAACACTCCAGTGACATTTATAAACATTTTTATATAAGGTTGTTTTGTTCTTTTTATTTTTTCCCTTGATTTAATAGCTATGATTTCCCTATATGGAATGAAGGGAGAACATTATGTTAAATAGGAAACTCCTGTATTATAATTAGCAGTGGGGTTGTAGGAGCATAAACCAATTAATTATTAAATAGTCACATGGCATTTGACACATCTGGTATGTGCCAAACACATATAAAAATTAACCTCTCAGAGTCCTGTATGACAGAAAGAAGTGAATAGGCAAAATAAAACATAGATTAATTGAAATTTATAAAGTTCATATGGAATAAAGTTTGTACTTAACAAAATTTGTGATAAGTGAACATATGTTACTTGGGAAAATGTACAAATATTACAAAAAGGATTTAGTATCTTGTCTAGATTATTATGAGGTGAAAGGTATAATAATAAAATGCCATTTTCCTTGGAAATAGATTGAGAGTAAATTATTTTACAGAAATGTGACTAATAGTAGCTCAACTGAAAGTAATAATTCCAAGATGAATAGGATTCAGATTGCAATACTAATATCTATTTGGAGTGTAGAAAGGAAGCAAATATACAATAAAAGTGAAATCTTTTAAATATGATTTAAAATGTGTATATCAAAAACTTAAACTGGAAATACAAATTATGACACTAAAATTTAAGGTGAGAGTTTCCCCAAAATAAAATCAGTGTTTTAAGTTTATTTTTTCTAATATTTTATTTATTTATTTGAGAGAGAGAGAAAAAGAGAGTGAGCACACACAAGGGGAGCAGCAGGCAGAGGGAGAGGGAGAAGCAGGCTCTCCGCTGAGCCAAGAGCCCTATATGGGGCTCAATATGGAGCTTGATGTGGGGCTTGATCCCAGGACCTGGGATCATTGAGCCAAAGGCAGTTGCTTAACCAACTACAACCACCCAGGTACCCCTAAATTTAATAGAACTTTTGTTTCAGCAATAACAAAAGTTCAAATATTTTCACAGTATAATGTATTAGATGTGAGTGCAGGTTGGTCTAAATCTAACAAATAAGGGATTTTCTGTGTAGTTTATGAGAAAAGGCTTTAGTTACGTAAAATACTTGTAGATATCTTTCCATGTTGTGTTTTTTTTTTAACTTCTAGTGAATCTTCAGTCAAATCACACACTTTCATAATTATAATCTTAAATATTAATAATGTAAATTAGGATACTTTAATCAACCTCACTTTTTAAATTTGAATAATTGAAGAGCAATGAAGTTTGGTAGTTTTGTTTGAGGAAGTCTAAACCTGAGTACCTAATCAAGGACTGCACTAGAATATATTCCTTGCAAGTTTAACAGGGTAACAGGCAAAACTTTCGCCATATTGTGGTAATCTTTGATAAAAATTAGAAATGCCATCTTTCAAGAATGATTTTTAAAACATTAGTGTGTTGATTTATTATTGGAAATTAGTGTCATGAGTCATACATTTGAAACATGAGAAACTGAAAATTCTTCTTTATGAAACCTCACATTATTTTAGTGTGCATTGTTCAGCTATAGAATTCTCAAGGAGAGTGCGTATACCTAGACCTGGGCTTGGATAAGTCTCTATGTTAGGCTATGCGGACCACAGGTGCAGCCACCATCTGTCACCATACAACGCTATACCATACAAGGGTACTATTACAGTACCCTTGACTATATTCCCTGTACTGTACCTTTTATCCCTGTGACTTAACTCATTTCATCACTGGAGGCCTGTATCTCCCACTCCCTTTTGCCCATTGTGCCCATTACCCACCTACTTCCCTCCCTTGTGGCAATCATCAATTTGTGTCAGGTGTAATTTTGAATCCCTTGCATTTAGCAAGGAAAATCTGACAGCTTTTCATTTTCTGTTCCTAGAGCATCTCATGTAACACATACCACATTTTGCACAGCACTGTCATTATTGGTGAATATACCTTTTAGCATTTATATTTTACTGCAAGGGGTTTTAAAAGGGCTGTTACATTTTAGAATTCTTGTCACTCTCCTCCTTGATCTCATAGTGTGAGCCCAGTGCGTAGTTCATAGAGACGGTGAAAGAAATTTTATTGGAGATGGAAATGTATTTTGAAGTTGACTTGTTAAATGCTTCATGTCATTAGGAAATCTTTTTATGAGTATTTTTCTTGTTTATGTGACTTAATCAGTCTAATGCTTTCTCTTGGTTTTTCTTTTCTATGTGTTTTTGAACTCTGTTTCATAAATGTCTTCAGTGGAAATCCCTTTTATGTAAAACTGATTGTTTTGGTGGTTAATAACATATAAATTAGGAAAAAAAATCCCAGAAAGTTCTCTGGTATTTTTTTAATGTTAGCATTCAAACATTAATGGTTTATCTTTCCATGTATTATGAGCAATCTTATCTTTGAAATTTTCCATTAAAATTTATGTAGTTTAATTATTGCAATTTTCTTTTTTTTTTTTTTTTAAGATTTTTATTTATTTATTTGACAGACAGAGATCACAAGTAGGCAGAGAGGCAGGCAGAGAGAGAGGTGGAGGCAGGCTCCCTGCGGAGCAGAGAGCCCGATGCGGGGCTCGATCCCAGGACCCTGGGATCATGACCTGAGCTGAAGGCAGAGGCTTAGCCCACTGAGCCACCCAGGCGCCCCTATTGCAATTTTCTTAAATGTACTCCCAAATTAACACATTATTTGGGGGCTGTGTATGAATGGTAGCCAGACGGTGATGCTGGAATGTAAGAACATGTTACCATCTTTAAATAATAGCTTCTACCTTTTTCATTTCCTTTCCCCAGCTCTGTTTACACAATAATCAAGAAAACAAATTCCTATGCCCAACTTCGATATGAAAATGGTTTTATGTCCTATTGTGGTATCTTAAATCATTATTATGAATAATATGCATTTTCTTCTCCTTTCATTTTTCTTACCCTTACTATAAAGTAGCTTTTTCTCACTGTCTCATCACTGTGGAAATACATATCATATGAAATAATCTCTTCTGGATTTCACCAAAACCAGACTTCATGATAGCAATACTCACATTTCACTATGGAAATAACTTTCTCTCTTCCTCCAAAGGATACAATGTTATAATGAGCCTGGTTTCCTTTTAAACATGTCTTCTCTTTTCTCTTTGTCCCTCTCTTCCTACCTAATATATCCATACGGTTCCATGTCCTCCACTCCTCAAAATCTAGTAACATTTTTAAGAAACACCTAAGTATTATTTTGAAAACTTGCTACATTGTCCCCTTCTTTTGCACAATTGATACCCTTGATTATCCTCTTATATTTTCTTAATTATGTCTACTATAGAAGGAGCAAAGAACATTGGTTTAGAATCAGACATTTGGTTTGAAATTCTTGCTGCATAACATTTCTGATTTTCCTCCTCAGTAAACATGAGATGATATTATCTGCTTTATAGATTTGTATGGAGAATTAAATCAGATGATTGTATAATATATAGAACACTGCTCGGCATATGATAGGTACTCAAATTATGTTTATTCTTCTCTTTATCTTGTGACTTCATTTCCTATGTTCTGTTTTTCCCACTCCAGTGTGAGTTGTGAAAAAATTGTTCTACATCATCTGCATTCTCAATATCTACTATGGTTAATCTTTAGTATATATTTTTTAGGTAACAAATAAATAATTCACCTATTAGCTGCCCAGAATTATTTCCAGTGGCAAAGTAGTTCTGTATATATTTATGTATGTTTATGTACATGTTTGTGTGTGTCTACGTGCATACACACATCTAATGCTTATTTTTGACCCTCCTGTTCAATGGGCATAGAGGTAGGAAAAGACACGGTATCTGAATGTTGAGAGTATGGAGGCATTGTTTACTGGATGATGTATCAATCTTTTTAGTATCCTTTTTAAAATGTCCATTAATTATTACATGTATGTTAATGCTATTTTAAATTAGCGTTTTTTTTTTTTTCAAAAGTTATTTCTTGGAAAGAGTTACAAACTTATGGCAATTAAGAAGAAGTTCTGATTAATTTCTTGTAAGTCAGAGTGTGCATAAGAAAAAAGTGAGATGAAACTATTTCACAAGATTCCTTTCCACATAGTTTCTCTTTTATCTCAACCACTTTTTTTCCCTCATCAAAACTTTTCCTATTTGTGAAAGTAAAATATTATGAGATTGTCTGTTATAAACTTCATTTTCTTACAATGTGCCTGTGAGACTAAAACTTTTTTCAATCTGTTGTATTCAGATATAGTGTTCTTGGAGCCGGTTTATACAATAGTGACTCAAAAATATTTTTAAGCTAAATTATTGAATGATCTTGCTCCTTACACATACATGTTAAAAGAATCAGTAGGGTAAAATAAAAAACTAATGAGATGTATAATACTTGTTAAGATATAATAACACTTAATGTGCTAGACACCCTTCAGGGAAGTACACATTTTTAGGTATTTTATAGAATTCAACATTCCAAATTTTAACTCACTTAATGTCATATAGTCATATCAAGTAATATTACTCCCTCCACTAACAGAGGGAACTGAGGCACTGAATGCTTAAATGAGTTGCTCAAGGTCACAATACTGTAGAGCTAGTAATTGATATTGGGAGGTCTTGCTCCAGAATCTGTCTTTTTAATTAGCATGCAATAAATAACAATGCCAGAAATTCACATAAATCTGTGTAATTTTGCCTTATAACTAAGGCACGTATTTCAGAAATGTTTGGCATTTATTTTATCAGAATGAGGTTTATTAATGGATTCTAAAGTAAGCTATCACTATTTTGTATAACCCTTTCCAGAAATTTTTAAAATTTATACTCAAAATATGAAATTGTTTTTAATATCACCAGGAGAGAGAAAGAGACAGAGACAGAGAGGGAATGGGAAAAGGGAAGGAGAACAACCCAGTTTGTACTGATTGATCTGTTTTAAAGGTGCTGACTATAAAAGACATCCTCAAAATTTGGGTCATACTCCTTCAGTAGTTCTGCTTCTTAAGATAAATCTGTGCAGTCTTTAAGAGAAGGCAGCCATGTAAGTTTGATTCAGGAAAGTACGTTTCTTTCTTTCTTTTTTAAAAAATTATTTCCATTAACATATAATGTATTATTTGCCCCAAGTATACAGGTGTGTGAATCATCAGTCTTACACACTTCACAGCACTCACCATAGCACATACCCTCCCCAATGTCCATAACCCCAACCCCCCTCTCCATACTCCCCCTCCCCCCAGCAACCCTCAGTTTGTTTTGTGAGATTAAGAGTCTCTTAAGGTTTGTCTCTCTCCTGATCCCATCTTGTTTCATTTTTTCCTTCCCTACCCACCAAACCCTCCACTCTGCCTCTCAAATTCCTCATATCAGGGGGATTGTCTATTTGTCTTTCTCTGATGGACTTATTTTGCTCAGCGTAATACCCTCTAGTTCCATCCACATTGTTGCAAATGTCAAAATTTCATTTCTTTTGATAGCTGCATAGTATTCCTGTGTGTGTGTGTGTGTGTGTGTGTGTGTCTGTATCACCTCCTCTTTATCCGTTCATCTGTTGATGGACATCTAGGTTCAGGAAAGTAAGTTTCTTAGGCTATATTTTTTAATGTCTTATATGTATTTTTTAAAATTTGAGCAACATTCCTCATCTTAAATTGTAATGTCTTGGAGAATAGTTTGCATATTTTATTCAGTTCTTGTGTTCCTAGCCCTATTTCACTAGGCACTCAATAAACCCCTTTTGAATGAATTGGCCTTGTTTGAGCATATTTAATTAACATAAATCTAGGATCTTCATAGATTAACTTACAAGGATGCTTTGAAAAGTAATATGTCAAATTACATAGAATAATTTCTGAATTGAATATTAGGGGTTGGGATGAAAGTAAGAATCATATAATTTTGTTTTAAATTTAGAATAATGGTAATGAATGAATTTTTTATTTTTACTGTTCTAATATTTATAAAAATTGTATTTGTGAGAAGTGTGTATACAAAGGAAGGCCCAACTCTATTTATACAGATTTACAAATTATACAAATCAATTACTAATTTATTATTATCTAAATTGGTATGGCATATTTATATTAATATTTTCAGTGAGACTGAATTATTTATTTCATTCTGTTTGTGGGTTGAGAAATAAACTCTATGTGGTACGTGCATAAATATTGTCCTTTAGGTTACTTAATCATTTTTCTATATGATGCCTGTGTAAATTAATGTGAACAAGGGAGGAAGGTTATACAGATGTTCTAGTCAGCAAATAAATCGTCATCGTCAAGGAATTCAGATGAGAAAACTTGTATTTGATAACCCATTCTTTTTTCCTTGTTTGCAGGATTCAAATTTGGGATATTGGTGTTTGTTTTTGAGAAATTTTTTTGTGGGATTTTTTTTTTTTTTTTTTTTTTTTTTTAATCATCGGTCGTGGAATACAGAAGAGGAACCAGAAAGACACTTATTTCATTTCACGCTGGGAACACTCACTTTTGAGGCACTCTCACGCCCTGATACACAACCATGTGGCCATCACAGCTACTAGTCTTCATGGTGCTTACTGCACCAATCATTCAAGGTAAGACCTTTAATTAGATTTTTGTGTGAAGCTTTATGTTGTCACTATTTGCACTAGGTCCTTTCTTCTAAATCTGCTCAGTGCCTTAGCAGCTTTTGCCTATGATATATTCATAAAAGTAAGTTAAATTTAAAAGGCCATAATATGTACCATCAGCTGCAATAAATACAACCTTGAGTTTGTTTTCTGAAAGTAGATTTTGAAATGTGTGCATAGCCAATTCTTTGTTATTTTTAAGAGCTTTCAGTGTTGGCTACTCTTTTCCATCTTTAATACACAGAATACAAAGTAAACTGCTCATTTAAATAAGAATTTTTTTTCATATATATGCATTTTAGTGCAAGAAAAAAAAAAGGCCAAAGTGATATGAACGTATGCTGAAAGGTAATTTTACTGAAACATGCTAATCAACTCATAAAAAACCATATACTTTGTTCATTTAGACATTTCAGTATTGATAACACAAATATGATAGTTAAATGCTAGATCTTTGCAAATTTTATAAAAAATAATTAATAAATTATGTACAACTTAGTATAATATTCACTGAATCTTTCTAACAACTGGCAAAGTCTACATTTATATTTCTTACTGACAATTTAAAGTTTTCTACTAATCATCATTGATTTTGCACTTAGATGAAAATGGTATAATATAGTCACTACCTCATACATTAATGGTAATGATGCCAAAGAAAGGGACACAGCTCTCTTTGGCACTGCTTTGGAGGTCTCAGAATATTAGGATGTAGCAAGTACCTGAGACCAGATTTTAGGCTCTTTTAGCTCACTTTTGGTTTTTTTAATTGACTACAAAAATCTACTATAGTTTATCACTGATACAATTCCGAATTTGGCCCATACACTTATTTCAATGTGAATTACATTTTGCTGTCATTATAAAAACTGGATAAACTACCTTCTGTGTCTTTTGATGTTTTCTTCTAAAGTTTTCCTGATTTAACACATTTTTTCTAAGTATTTACAATATAAGGTACTTCTTTTTTAAAGAAATTAAAGTAAAACAATTTAACCATCCAGTTTTAAATGATGTAAATTTGTAAAAAAAAAAAAAAAAAGAATTCAGAGTGTTTCCTTAATTCATATAGTGATGGAGCACTTACTTCCATGTACTTGAGTACATGTAGCATTTTGTGGTAAGAGACAATAAAAAAAATTATGTCCCTTTAAACAAGTGTTTTTCTAATTATCTGTATATCTAAAGATTATTCTAATTAGGTTTTGATGTTATAAAGATGCCTCACTCATAAGGTTGTTTTGAGGATTAAATAAATAGCATACTTTGAGAATCTAGCACAGTACATGACAAAGAGTCAGTGTTTGAACAAGCTAATTTCCTTCATTGTACTATCTGCTTCTCTAGTTTATTTTTGTTCTAATAAATTATAACAACCAGAAATTAGCTAATCATGAGAGCTGTTTTGTTTGTTTTTGATAATCAGAAACCCCCCTACACACACACACGCACACACACACGTGCGCGCGCGCGCGCACACACACACACACACACACACACATCCTCTCTCTCCAAGGAATTCTGAGAAGCATTTAAAAACTCCTCTTAGAACAACTAGAAATTTGGCATAAAAAAATATTTTGGCTAGAGTAATCTTTTCTGTTGTATGTGAGCTCCTTTATCTTATCTTGACTTTGAACCATATTATGCTATACAATATAGCAGCTTTCTATTTATAAACTTTATCCTTCTTACCTTGAATAGGAATTTTAAAACTTCGCACCAAAAAATTACAAGTCCATTTTGTCTGCCTTCTATAGAAGGCCTTCTCCACTGCCTTTGTGATACCACTTTGGACTTATAAATAGAAGGCTTCATATGAACAGCCTTTGGGGACCCAGCTTGCTCATAACTAAAGGAATGTATGTACCTCTGATCAGTGCTGATCTTACAGGATAGACTTTTTTTTTTAGAGTCCCTAACAATCCTGTCTTAAAGGCATACCACATAACTTGAAACTTTATAGGTAACTGAGTTAAAATGATGTCACGGTTACAGAAGGACATGCTCTTTCCAAAACACATCCCCGGTAGCATCTCCTTCACTTCTGTTGTTGAGATGTCCCTCTTTGTTTGCACCCCTGACCATAGAGAATTAACTTACCTGGGAATGACTTGAATTGCTCTTTTCTCCAGAGCAAATAATAATGATGACCACTGATTTTTGTGGCCATAAACTTCAGATGTATTGGTATAATTAATCCCTACAAGTTCTCATGGGTTTAATATTATTTACTATTACTATTGTTATCACTTTTTATTATAAAAACACTGAGATAATGAGCGGTAAAGGAACTTGACCGAAGTAACACAGAGACCCAGAGGAGATTTAAATGAAGAGCCTGGCTTCTTGAGCTCTGGTCTTACTGCCCATAGATAAGCAATGACTATCAAAGCCTTTCTTCATTGCAGAGAATCCCATTTCAATGCTTCTGGCTGTTTGGGAGAAGGTGAAACAGAAATGCAGATCACCTGCTTTTCTCCTGTATTCTGAGCACAGACAGATGAGGTTTTGATGTCTTACAGACTTGAGATAAAATTTCAGCTCTGTCACCTACTAGTTCTGTAACCATGTTACTTGGTAAACTAGTTAACAGATATTCATTATCACCCAGTGTGAGCCAGAAAACTGTGCTAGCTGCTCAAGATATGGTAATAAACAAAAGATTTTAATTCATCCCTCAAGGAACTAAGGGTAACTTAAAATTTTGTAAGCCTACTTTTTATCTGCAAGAATGAACAATTATTCCATGCAAAGTTATTTGAAGAAGTAGATAGAATAATATATATGCATAACTTCTAACATAGTGTTTGGCATTTTGTAAATATTCCTTATATTTTATTTGCCCACCCCTAATTACCTGGAAATGGAGCTAACCCTCTGAGCATTAGATAGGGAAAATGGCTACTTCCCTGGATTCTTACTGTGAGAATTGAAATAAATTTTTTTCTACTTGAACCTCAGCATTTAAGATTTTTTCCAGTAAATTCTTGACACTAGTTTCTGTTCAAAATTATTATCAAGCCAGTATGTATGAAGGCTTAGTGCATAATTCTCTCTATATAATAATAGAGTTATAACTGTCGGTGATGCAAGTATACAGTTAACAGTGATAGTAGTATATAGCTGGTAATATAATTATCAGAGATGGATTTTGTTCATGATTTCACATGGGCAAAATTAGAAACTAAGCTAAAGAATTAATATTGAATCATGTTTACGTTAGTTGGATAATCTCCATATTTTCCTAGAAAGTCTGGCCAGTGTTTGATCTAGGAAAACAAACTTAATCAGTACGTCCACACCATATATGTATATATACACAACTTTTAAATTTGGAAATGTCTCTGGTTCTATGTTTATCTGTCCATATTTTATGTCTCTGTGTACCTCCGTATTTCTCTTTTTCTGTTTTCCATGACTGTGCCCCCTTCCTGTACAGCCATAAAACCCTTATCTGTAAAGCAATGAGAACTGGCAGAAGTAAAAAGAAACCACTAAAGCAGATGGCCAGGTTTTTGCTGTTAACTAATGTAATGTTGCACGAAGATAAAGGATTTTTTTGTTCTGTTGATATGGTTGGGACCAAGGGAAAAGAAGGGAATTGGAGAACAATAATCCAATAATAACCTGGGCACTTGGGCTCATTGTGATTGTTAGTAAAGGAATACCAATGTCCAGTGTGATATATGGGCTAGGAGATCTAGTACCCAAGCCACAATGAGTTGGGAGTTGAAAAGGTGGTTGGGGTGCTCAGATATCTTAACTATATCTCCTCTTATTTAAATTGTACTTATGAAATGTGTCACAGTTGAAGAGATAGAAAACAGAGGATAATTAGAACTTACTGTGGGTAAAGGGGAACAATATATTTTATGATACTTTTGGATTAAAAAGTGGGGTTTTAAAAACTTCTTCTATAACTACCATATGCATACTTTTTTCCCTGCAAGTTTATTTTTTAAAGTTGCATGTGTATTTATATATTTGTGGACTTTATAGGCTAACCTGCTTTTTATTATGTTTAAGAGTTGATTATAATAAACAGCCATTAGCAGGGACAAAACAGCTAATCATATCCATATATATTTAGTATTATATGTTTTTGTGTAATTTGCATTTTATTATTAATCTTAATTTTCACAGTTATAATACCATTTAATGTATCAGTGATTTAAAATAATACACATTTTTTAAACTTCTAATAAAATGTGAAGCTTGAGAAAATAGAAAAGTGCATTTCACCACATGGCATCTTACTATATAATTCTCTTTATGAAGTCATGTTTTATTGATTGTGAAAAAGTCAGCTTGACTTCTAAGCTCTGCTTAACTTCACTAGTTTTAGAAATTAATCATCTTTGGAATGTTCATGTTTGTCAGCCTAGATAATTTGTAATACTCCCAGTAATATCACTATGTTTATGGTCAGATATGTTATACAAAAAAAATCTTTGTCATGGTCATGATATATGAGGCTACGGTGAACACATCCAACAGCATTACCCACCTGGTACTGAATTTCAAAATACATTATTTTGTAAGTTAACCATAATCTCTAATATCACAATATAAACCACAAATATGCATGGCTGATAGCTTTTCCTTTGTAAGAATATGTTGAGAAACATTCCCTTACACACTCAGTATGCAGGTTAGCAATTGGAAAATAACTTTCTTTTGCACTTGCAAAATGTGTTATAGGTGAATTTTATTGTACTGATACTTTATGAGTAACATGTATATACTTTGAGAGCAAAATAGCTTTTTCTTATTTTCAGATTTTATATCTATTTTAGGATCATATCTTATTGTTTCTATTTCTTTGCCTTGGAATAGACTAGGACTGCAATAGGGTAATTGTATGCTTGATGTAGAGTGAATTAAAAAAAAACTGGATTACATAACATATAAGTATCTAGTTATTTATTTTCCTCTTCTTTGCATCACTATTTACATTCATTCTCAATGTAAGAATAAGTTTTCTCACACGGATAATTTCATATAAGCTGCCATAATATGTTTTTCATGTATTTATTTCCTCCATTCTCATTGCTAAATGGTTCTTAAATGACCACTCAAAACATTGAAATGCAACAGTTGAAAGTCTCATTGATTTGTTATGTAAATAGGAGACAATATATTGTATTATGATCTATTTTGACAGTTCAGAATAAGACCCTGTTGAAAAATAGGGTTCATTCATTCTCTACTTTTTTTGAGTTTTTAATTGATAAATTGAAAACAAATACCTTACATTTTATCAATAATTACATTTTTGCTTTATTTCTATATTTCCCTTTTATTGTCATCTTGGCAGAATTAGTTTTTTTAAATACAGAAAGTTGTCTTCCTATCAACAAAATCTGTCTTAAATGAAGGATTTGATCAAGTAAGCTAGACTACTTAGGGATTTGCCAGAAAAATATGCTAGCTTTATTTACATAAGTAATGGATACACATCCTTGTACAAAATAGGGTCTCATAATGACATTTGGTAAACTTTCTATGTTTATTTAATCTACACATAGTTTGTGGTGATTTGGATGTCCTAAAGTCAAGGTTGTATCTTACTGGTAAGATACAAGTACATAGTCTCATATATCTCTTTGTTTGTCATTATCAGTGTCACCTACTTTATTCTCAAAGTAACTCTCCTCATACAAACTTAAATCAGAAAGGAAAAATCCAATAATCCCATGACCCAATGACATAATTAATATTAATGCTTATTAGATTTTTCTTGCAGTCATGTATATGTATATTTTTTTAAAAAATGGAATAATGTTAGAAATAAAATTTGTCTTTCATTTTGACTTAACCTTAAAATGTAGACATTTGTGTACTCTATTTAAAGTTTTTAAAAATTATAGCATTGTATCATATGAAGAACTATTGTTTACCTAACCCATATATTGATAGCTCAACAGAGAAAGTCATTGATATATTGCCATTACCAATAGAACTGTAAAGGAACATAGTTACATATAAAATTTGAGTTTATTTTTGTACCTCTAGAAGAAAATCTCTTAAGAAATAGAAAGTTAAAAAAATTGTTTTAGATTAGTTAGTAACTATCTTAAATGAATATTAATAAATTATCAATGCACCCTTGCTTGCTTGCTATTAATACAGTTGTTTGAAATTCTGCAAGTTTAGGCTACTATAATAACGAACAATTATTCATATATTGAGGTATTATTTGCAAGGGCATAATGATGTATTCAGAAAATTCAAGAAAGATAAACTTTCTCAGAATTAAGAATATTTTGTGTTCTGATGTACGATTCACACATACACATGATCTGAATCAAAATAGCAATGAAATGTATGAGTTACTTAAGAAATATCATAGGAGGAAATATATAGAACTTTTATGAGG
This sequence comes from Lontra canadensis, assembly GCF_010015895.1. Classification (NCBI taxonomy): domain Eukaryota; kingdom Metazoa; phylum Chordata; class Mammalia; order Carnivora; family Mustelidae; genus Lontra; species Lontra canadensis. Next base: position 18,174,427 of record NW_022630995.1, on the reverse strand, counting down.
AAAAAGTCTAAAACTTTTTCCTGGGAGTTATAAAAGAAGACAATGCAATATACTGTGTTCATAGATGAAAAGACTGAGTACAGCAACATGGACAAATATTTCCAAATTATTTTTTCTAGATTTTTACACAACTGAATTCAGAGTATCCACATGAGCTTTTTTATGTAGAAATTCAACAGAATTATTTTAAATATATGTATTGGATATTCAATAAGAAAAAAATAGTATAAATGAAAAAAGTGATAGGAAGTGACTTACCCAACTGATCATAAATCATAAATTATACATATATAAGATAATTAAAGATAAAAATCTCAAAATTAGGCAAATTGGGCAACTGTAAAAATGAGATCCGTGAAGTAGCACTGCAGGTTATATGTCTGTGTTGCACTGTGATATGAATGATACCTCAGAAGTAGTTAAGTAGAGATCAGATCAACAGCGTGTGTGTGTGTGTGTGTGTGTGTGTGTATTTCAAATTATATACTATAAAAATTCTGGAGGAAGACCTCTTTGTGTTATTTACTCTAATGTCCATTTTTTGAGTAGTATATCAAATAAAGTGTAAAGTAAGCTGCAATCATAGTATATTCCTAAATTGATAATGGCTTCCAGACAACGTTTCCTTGATCACCAAGCATGCCAAGGCAGGTGGGTGTTTCTGATCAGGGTATTTGTGTATGGTGGGAAATAGTGATGGATGTCATCCTTTTGCTATCACGGTTATACGTAGATCTAGTCTAATGGCATGAAACTTCCAAAGTCATTTTGAGGGTCATTGCCATTTCAGTCTGCAGGAAGGGAGAATGATCACTGTGGAGACTCTAGTGGGAAATTTTTATGGATATGTTTGGAAGTAATTCAAATTATTTCTGCTGCCATTTCCATTAATTAAAACTCTGCCTCATAACTATATCTATATAAAGGGGTCTGAAAGGTATAGTCCTCCTCATGTGATAAAGAAGATATTTATAAAAGATACCATGTAGCTTTTAAATAAAACTGGATTTAAAGCACTAATATATATATTTAAATATATAAATGGAGGGATTTTTTTTTACAACTTTATTGAGATATATTTAACATACCAACAAGGCACTCATTTAAAGTATATAGTTCAGGGGCGCCTGGGTGGCTCAGTGGGTTGAGCCTCTGCCTTCGGCTCAGGTCGTGGTCCCAGGGTCCTGGGATCGAGCCCCACATCGGGCTCTCTGCTCAGTGGGGAGCCTGCTTCCCCCTCTCTCTCTGCCTGTTGCTCTGCCTACTTGTGATCTCTGTCTGTCAAATAAATAAATAAAATCTTTAAAAAAAAAATAAAGTATATAGTTCATGGGATTTGAGTGTTTGCATAGTTGTGCAACCATCAACATAATCAATTTTAGTCTATTATCAGTCCTCCATAAAGAAACCTCATACCAGTTGGTGGTCACACCTGATTTCCCCTTTCTCCAGTCCCTGAAAATCACTAATCTACTTTATGTTTCTCTGGATTTGCCTATTCTGGACCTTTTGGATCCATAGAATCATACAATTTTTGATATTTTGTGACGCAATTATTTCACTTAACAGAATATTTTAAAATTTACCCTCATCATAGCATGTAATAGTACTTGGTACTTTTTAAATTGCCAAATAATATTCCTTTGTCTGAACATACTACGTTGTGTTTATCCATTGGTAGAGATTTGGCTTATTCCTACTTTTTGGCTATTCTGCATAATGCGGTTGTGAAAATTCATGTACAAGTTTTTGCACGGACGGGATTTTATTTCTCTTGGGTGTACACATAGAAATGAAATTGTTGAGTCACATAATTGTATGTTTTGCATTTTGAAGAACTACTAAACTGTTTTCCAAAGTGGTTTCACAGTGAAACATTCCAGACAGAAATGTGAAGCTTCTCATTTCTCCACATCCTCGCCCACACTTACTATTTCCTGTCTTTTTCACTTTGTCATCCTAGTGGAGGTGAAGTAGTATCTCATTGTGGTTTGGGTTTGCATTTCCTTAATGCTTAATGATATCGAGCTTCTTTTCATGTGTTCCTTGGGCATTTGTAGACCTTACTGGAGAAATACTCAATCATTTCTTAATAATTAAAAGTTGCTTATTATTAAGTTCTGAGTGCTCTTTATAGGACTATCTCTTATTAGAAAAGGCCAGAGAATGTTAGAATATAAATAGAGTTAAGAGTTTTTTCAACTGCATTTTCTAAGAAAAGCTTTTTGCCTGGATTTACCCACTTAAATCTCATCTGCTTTACATTCACTTTGAAATCTTATGCCATTTATCCAGCCTCATGCCTCCTTCCCTTTTACTTACCATATTTAATTTCAGTAGGTCATTAGATCAGGCTTTTATTATGACAAAAACTAGTAATTGAAAGTGATTGAAATTTCCTCTGATATGTGAATTGTATAGTAGTGACTTATATAAAAACATCAGGGTAATTAATTGGATTCTTCTGGTTGTATCCAATTACTCTTCCCTAAGAACATGATAAAGAACATTAAGCTTTAATCATGATGACCAAAAGTATTTCTATTTTTGTTCTAGTCCAAATTCTTGTCCTTGCAGATTTTGGAACTCCTCTTATTTATATATTTTTGTGGCTTTGCTCAAATTATACTATAAATATTGAGTCTTTCATTTTATTTCCATAGATTAGTTTTCTCTAATATGTTCTCCAATCTACTGGTTGCCTCTTTTACTTCATCTCAAGAAAGTTATATGATTCATTATGTCTATCAAATCTATATAGTGGGGCACCTGGGTGGCTCAGTGGGTTAAGCCGCTGCCTTCGGCTCAGGTCATGATCTCAGGGTCCTGGGATCGAGCCCCGCATCGGGCTCCTTGCTCAGTGGGGAGCCTGCTTCTCTCTCTGCCTCTGCCTGCCCCTCTGCCTGCTTGTGCTCCTCTCTCTCTCTCTCTCTCTCTCTCTGTCAAATAAATAAATAAATAAATAAATAAAATCTTTTAAAAAAAATCTATATAGTATATAATAGTGACCTTTGGACTCACATCACAGGTTTAGTATTTTTTTAAAGCTTTATTTTTTTTTAAAGTAGTCTTATACACAGTGTGGGCTGGAACTCACAACCCCAAGATCAAGAGTCAGATGCTCTACTGACTGAGCCAACATGGCACTCCCTGAATCCACTCATTGTTTTAAACAAACAAACAAACAAACAAACAAGCAAACAAGGAAAGATGAGAAACAGAAGAAAACCTGAGGTTTCATATGGCAAGAATCCTAGCAACTTTGAATTATTTCAGCACACTATGCTTATCTGAGTATTACTATTTGAGCAGAAAAGACTAGGAGAATGCTAAATAAAGATAATACATGATTCATAAATGCTGATATTGAACAGTTCCTACAGCTTTAAGGAACCATAAATGGAGGAAGATGTCAATATATTTAGAAAGTAATATTTACAGGAAGACCAGAAACTGAAGTTTACAGTATCCCCCAATCTAAGCTGCTTTTAGAATCTTAATTTGCATGCCCCTATTGAATGAAGTGAGAGATGTCAGACCTCAGAGTCTAATTCCACTTCTGTTACTTCAAGGAACATGACCTTAACTAATTTGATTCACAGTTTCCTTACTTGTTAAAGGGCTAATTAGGCCTACTTTGTTATAGTATGAGGATCAAATAAAATAATGTATAGAAAGGCCTTAACACAAAGCCTCACACATTTAATCCTGAGAGAATGTGGTCATTAAAACATACCTTTTGGAATTAGAACTAAAAACACAAATGACCTGGATAGTAAGCAAAATTTGAAGTACAACACCATCTTGGGGTCACTTACTTTCCATAGTGGTTTTCAAAGACCGCATTGTGTGTTCTTAATCCCCAAATGTGACAGTTTCTCTAATTATGAGCCTACACATTTATACACACATTCTATCATTATATTCAGAACTCACCCACTGGACTGTAACTAAGTCTTTAACGAGTTACTAATGAACATCTTAAGCTTAGATCAGCATTTAAAAAAATGTTGAAGACTGTTGAAAAGCTATTCAGAGGGTAGGCCTGTTGTTTTTTAATTAGACTATAAACCCAATAAAATTTCCTGTCTTCACTATTCATTGAAGGCTTAAAGAAATTGAATAGTGAGTGACAGATATACTCTCACTTTGGTATTATTGGTTTAATATTAAGTTAAAAGGGATAAATATATTGAACTAAATCAGAGAAATCATTATTTTGATTAAATGCAAAGGTAAAAATAATAGGCAAAACCAAAATAGCATTTCACAGTGATTCATTTTTTCTCCCCTGCACTCAGATGACGTTACACATTATTTTTATGGTTGCAGTAGAGAATAACAGATGACATGAGGAAAAAGATCCAGATATGATTAGATCATGTAGATGACCCCCCCAAAAAGTCCCCCCAAACAAAAAACAAAAACAGCCCTCTGTATTTATAAAAAGAATGAACAGTTGGCTTTCACACATTACTGCTTCTCTCCAAGCTGTTGGAGATAACATGAAAGTAGTAATCATAGACAGGACCTGAATTAGATCAAGACTATTCTTTTCTGGAGCTCTTGTTACAAATCAACAATGGTGGAGACTGTTTAGCAATGATCCTTCCTTTTCCTTTTTGATGGAGAAGTTGGTGGAACCATGCAAACCTAAGGGCACCATATTTAATAATCAAGACAGATAGTATGTAAAATTCAAAGCAATAGGCTAGTATGATGTTGTTTCTCCGGAAAATGCTGCACATTTGCTTAAAAGGAAGTCTTTTAGATTAGTTACAGTAGCTCAGGACAGTGGGAATAGCTGTGATAGCCTACATGTCTTATAGGTTACCGGTTATTGTTAGGAGACAGGTTAGATCTCATGCTTCTGCACCCAGATAAAAACCACCACGTCGATTTTTAAAAGTGGGTGTCCAGTAATAACCATACTCTATGTACACACAAGCAGCATAATATAATAGATCATTTTAACATGTTCGCTTATTAATGTATCTGCTTTCTTCTTAATCAGCATTTAGACATTCATTTTGTGCGTGTTTTGAGGAGGTGGTGGTGGAGGTAAAATTCCCTTCCTTCCAGAAAAAAGTAGATAAAAACTTTTCATTCTTCTCAACCATCTTCAGTGATGCCAGTTATGATTAACTTAAGATAGAACTAACTAACGAGATAGATTTCTGTCAAAATATATAGGGTTTTCCCCACATATCAGGTATAATTGACCCTGTGATTAAGGAAAAGGGCATCATTACTATTGTTGTAAAGATTCTTAAAGAATTATTTACTTTATAGCACTCTAAAAGCATAGCTTCCATGCCATTAACATTTTAGTATACTTTACAAGAAAGTAGAGGGAAGGAAATTAAAAGAAATCAGTATTTTCCAAATAATAAATTCCAGAGCTTTATTCTTGTTACCATGAATTTAAATCTGTTTAATTTAGGGCACCTGGGTGTCTCAGTTGGTTAAGCGACTGACTTCAGTTCAGGTCATGATTCTGGAGTCCCAGGTTTGAGTCCCACATCGGGTTCCGCGCTCAGCAGAGAGTCTGCTTTTCCCTCTGACCCTCCCCACCTCATGCTCTCTCCCTCTCAAGTAAATAAAATCTTCAAAAAAAAATCTGTTTACCTTATGTTTATTTAAAAAAAAGCAGATATTTTTGATTAGAAAAGAAAAAAACATTATTCTGATAAATAAGGTGTGTAATATACATTTTATTGAATTTGAGTGAAAATAATGTCTTCTTGTCAGAAGCTAAATTTTTAAAAATAAATTTATAACAACAGAAACTTTACTCATTTTAACAAATGTTTAAAATATTTACATCTCGGGCGACTGGGTGGCTCAGTGGGTTAAGCTGCTGCCTTCGGCTCAGGTCATGATCTCAGGGTCCTGGGATCGAGTCCCGCATCGGGCTCTCTGCTCAGCAGGGAGCCTGCTTCCCTCTCTCTCTCTCTGCCTGCCTCTCTGTCTACTTGTGATCTCTCTCTGTCAAATCAATAAATAAAATCTTTAAAAAAAATAAAAAAATAAAATAAAATATTTACATCTCAGTATTACAATCTAGGCAACTATTACAATGAATGAACCACAATTTTCCCCTCTACTTTTAGGACATGAAAGATGCCAGACTTGAAAGCCAATTAAAAAGTATTCTTTAAGTGCTCTTTCTTTTATTTTTTAACAAATAGGGATTAAGTTCCCCTTTAGCTTTATTCATAACCAATGTTTGACTCTTCCACTAGTCTCAGAATATCATACAGTTTTTATATCTTGATTGTTCAGTCTCGTGGTAACAGTTTAGCCATAATATGTTTTATTTTACTGTAACAAGCTGTGTTGTAGAGAAGAAGAATAAGGAACCCAGTTTGAAGGGAAATTGCTTACCCACATAGGGCATACCAATGCTTCAGGAAACAATTCAGTCTGGACAGGAAGTACTTTGAGTTAAATTGAATAATATCCATGTATGCTGTGAAAGTTGCTTCATCAGACACAAGTGGGCATTTATCACTACAGAACCGTTTTCTTTTGAGAACCAGAATGAAACAGATTTTTCTGTGTTAGAACTTCCATTTTGTAATTTCTACCTGGTGGATTCCTTGTCAGGTGCTTGGATTGAAACTCTATGACTATTGTTAGAGCTTACTACCCAGCTGGTAAAGAAATTATACACCTGCCACCTACACCTTAGGGAGAAATCAGGAAAGAAGTAATCTTCTTATAAGGCCAAAATGAAGGTGGTGGGGGACAGGTAGCGCCTTTCAATATGCATAAGGAAGTGGAATTGGAAAAATGCCTTTACTGACAAGAAAAGAAGCAGAAGCAAGAGTCTGCTTGTCTGTTTCTACTTTTCTCTCTCTTTCCCTCTCTTCACTGATCCCTCCCTCCCCCACTTTCTTATTCCTCCTTCTCTCTACCTCTTTCTCTCCTGGTAATATGTATATTACACTGAAGTGGGATTAGACATCCCCTATCAATTATCCATATAAGTATTTCAGGATAATTTCTAGCATTTATACAGCACCTTACAGTTAGCTGAACACAATAACTCTATGAATACTCATATCCAGTGAGTCATAGATAATAATATCAGCAATATTAAGGTGAAAAAAAATAGATTTAGAGCCGTCAATCTAATGATGCAGTGACATTTGAAATAGTTCATAGAAGAGAAACTCAAAAATCTCATAAACATCTTATGGTGGCTTCTTCCAAAGGCATTTTAATGACTTCCGAGCATTTGCCTTATTTCGCAGACCTATGATTTAAATGATAAATAAACCCACCTAAACAACATATAGAAGAATGAGCTAGAATATTACAAGACAAAACAAGTAAAATTTTTAAAGTTTCATTTAAAGGAAAAAAAAAGTATTGTGTTTATGTTAACCTAGAGGTAATGGTAAAAGATGAAATTCAGGAGTGGGTTAGGGTTAGTACAAAGATGAACTACATCATTGTAATTGTAGTACATTTCAAACTCAATAAAGGTTCGTAATTAGCTACTGATCTTAAAAATATGTTAAAATATTGCTCCCAACCACAGAAACAAATGACTTGTGAGGAACATCCTTAGTGTTTGAAACTTAAATCACTTGTAGTTCTGATAAATACTCTTTGGTGGTGCATTATTGTTGGCCTTTGTCTCACCTCATAAATAGCATGACAACCCATGGTTTTGTGGAGATCCCATGCTTAATATTATGATCAATAGATATTTGGAGGAAGAAGCTGAATAATTGACTGAATTACATAGCTATTAATCAAAGGAGAACAAGAAAAGAGTAACAGTTAAAATTGGTTAGAAAAATAATGTTTACTTAGTATTTTTATTATTTACAAATCTTGATCTCAGAAACTATATATCATTAAAAATATGATTTTTTTGATATTTATTTCAATTTTAAGCTCCACAGACAAGATGAAAACTCTGGTACTGGCATCATACGGACTTTACATCTTACGGACTTTACATCTTATGTGCTCATTATTTTTCCTGTTCTTAATTCTTGCCTTAAGTTCACCCCAGACTATTATTCAGGAACTTTGGTGCTCTGATGGCTTTTGATGTTTGGAGACTAACATAAACATGGGGAAATATTTTGATCATTTCAGTAGATTGTGAAATATTAATTTTCATATTTCATGCTTCCCACTAGGGAAAGCAGAATCAAAGTGTATACATAGTGAAAAAACCGAGTATGCACTGATTATGTAGACAGTTTGGATATGGCAATGACTCATATTACTTATGATGAGTGTTGAATATTATTTATGATGAAAGCAATTTGAATTTGTAAACTATTAGCGAATCTCTCTTTTTTAGAAATATAAAGTCTTAATGAGATGTGTACTTCTTAAAGCAAATAAGATGAAATGTCTCTCTTTCTGAAGAAGGTTAGAAAGAAAGACAAGATATGGTGGCCTTATCATTACCTCCTGCCCCCAAACCAGAATTACCTTTGAGATATCTTCGAATCCATACAATAGAGTTTGAAAACGCGACCTCAAATGGAGAAGGGAGAGGAGTAAGGTGGGAGGGAGGTTGTGTGTGTGCTTCTAAATTATCTTTCTCCTTATTAATCTGAAGAGGAAAAGAGACATTTAGGATGTGAAGGCTCTCCTCAAATATACTGGATGATAAGTACCTTCTGGGAACAGAATTTATTTTGCGCAGCCTATTTGTGTAGATTTCAGACAAGTGGGTTGGAGAATGCCTGGGTATAGATACCGCCTTTCTCCACGGGAGGAAGAACTTACTGCCTCAGATGGAATTGGCTGCCCAAGGACAGACTGAGCTTCTGATCAGTGCCTCTTACATGCAAATTTTGTTTCCAAGTTTTTTAGCGGTCATGCCCTCGGGGCTATTAGCTAGCGTGTGAGTCTCATGATTCTTTCCAGACCTCAGATTCTGAGCCTCTAATGGAATACCAGACTTAAAACCGTGATGTTTATCTTGAAAACTTTTTTTCGTAATAACTTCAGGAAGACAAATGAGATTTATATTTATAGCTCAAATAAATATTTCTCCCGAAGTCATACAGTATTTTAAGTGTAACATATCCAGTATTTTAAAAACAGAAGTCCGGATTCGGGGTCTATTCTGATAGCCCTTGTCCATGTGGGCCGTGTAATAGCCAGTCCACCGCGGCTGCCACGGATTGCCGACACTGGGTTCCTTTTGTAGAGAAGTTAAAGGAGCCTCCAATCTATAGACGTGTAAGAGTCTCCAGTTTCATGGAACAAATCAAAGTCTAATTTCCTTCAGTTTAACAAAGTCTACTAAACTTTTCTGATCTATTGTATTCCTCCGTCTTGCTGTGAAATCATTCTATTCTCCAATCCAAACCTGTTTCTTCTAGGTCTCTGGATCTTGCTTTCTTGTGAGTTTGTTCTTACTTCTTGGGTAAGCATAGATTCTTTCTTTTAATACAGAAAGTATTATTACACTTTGCAGCTCATGGCGATTCCTCCTTGTATGCATTTAAAATCCTTTGTCATTCTCTGCTTACTCTAGAAATTGACCTTTCCCAAAATAATCTCTAGTTTAGGAGAGGTCACTATTCCCAAGTCTATTTCCCTGTCCTGCCCTGTGCTTCCTTCTCAGAAACTTCATTCAGTATGAGCCCATGCTCTGGCTGTAGCTTAGCTCTTTGATCTCATTCCAGAACATTCTTCTCCCAGCCTACTACTTATAGATTCATTGGCCATTGTGCTGTTTCTTTCTTTCTTTCTTTCTTTTTTTTTTTTTTTTTTTAAGATTTGTTTATTATTTATTTGACAGGGGGAGAAACTTGAGAGGGAACACAAGGGAGAGGGAGAAGCAAGCTTCCTGCTGAGCAGGAAGCCCGATGTGGAGCTTGATTCCAGGACCCTGGGATCTTGACCTGAGCCGAAGGTGGATTCTTAATGACAGCCCCAGGTGCCACCATTGGGCTATTTCTTGACTAGACCTGAGGTAGTTCCAACCTGAGAAATTGCAGCAGCCTGGAATGCTCTTTACTCCTGACTTTTCTTTTCTTTTCATTTTCTTTCTTTCTTTCTTTTTTTTTTTTTTTTTATGGCTAGCAACTTCCAATCTCATTGAGATCGCAGTTTAAATTTTTACTCCCAAACATAAATAAGTCTTCCATAAAACCTGAAACAGGGTTTCCTTACATATTATTCTATTTAAACTTTCTGTAGATTACTTATATTTCTAAACTTTTTAAAAAATTGCTTACCTGTTAGTATATTCTGTCTTCTACACCAGAATAGATGATTCATTCAAGTAGACATGTGCTCTCTTTTGCTCACCAGAATCTCCACCACCAAGAAAAAGACCTAGCACGCAATCTAAACTCAATAAATATTTGTCGAATGAACAAATAAGTGCATGCTCCATCACTCCAAATGTCCGTAGACATTAACTTGGTTGAGGGTGAAAACTTTCAACTCTATTATAACTGAAGCTTGCAGGAAAATACAGCTTTATCATCTTTTGCTAATTTCTTACCATAGTATAGTTTATAAAGATGTTAGGGGAAACATACCTGTATATATCATGTAAAAAATAATTAAAAAGTAGTCATATTTTCGGCAATGACGAGAGGGATATTTTAGAAGTCAGAAGTTCAGAAAAGACAGCATTGGAGTTAAACAAAGGAGATGATTTTTTTAGATACTTTGATTTTCACAACATTTTGGTCTTAAAACTTGTTTTCTTCTTTCACACCTTTTTCATTTACACAATCTAGCAAAATTGCAGAGATTACTTTTTGCCCGGATATTTTAATATTCACTCATTATAGTGAGTAGAAATAAAAATGATGTTTCAGAACAATTTTGAACTTAGTTATGTTGCAGACTGGCTAGTTCTAGTCTAAACTTTTTTTTTTTTTCATGGAAGATGGGTTGTTGGACAAATTTCTTAATATTTTTGTTTTCTTTTTTTTTAAGATTTTATTTATTTATTTGACAGAGAGAGATCACAAGTAGGCAGAGAGGCAGGCAGAGAAAGGAGGAAGCAGGCTCCCCGCTGAGCAGGGAGCCCGATGCGGGACTTGATCCCAGGACCCTGAGATCATGACCTGAGCCGAAGGCAGCAGCTTAACCCACTGAGCCACCCAGGCGCCCCAATATTTTTGTTTTCTATAAGGGTTAGTTTCTTGTGATTTGGGAGAGAACACGTATTTCAGTCTTAATTTGCAAATTTTATATGTCAAGAAATTATAGCACCACTGTATAAACTTAGAGTGTTAGAAAGATGATCATAAAATTCTCTTGTTTTATTGAATTTCCTAGTTTCTCTCCTGAGTTCTGAATGGTAGTCAGATAGCATTTTTAATATGTTTTTAACTATGCATGTTATAGTATGTTAAAGATAATTGTGTAAAGCAAAGTCTTTTTCCTTGTAAAGTCTGTTTCTTTCTGGTAGTAGGAACATTTTCATTACCGTTCCTGTTTATAAGACTAGCTGCAGTTAGTGTAGAAAAATGTGTATCTCGGGTATCAGTGCACCAGAAAATTAAAAAAACAAAACAAAACAAAAACAAACCTGTACTTAAATGGCTCTGTTTTTCATGGCATATAATGTATGACCGTTTTGTGAATTATTAAAAAAATCATATGTGTACAATTTTATTTTTTCATTATTGTCTTGGTCTTCCATATTTATTCATTTATGTAATATGTACCATTTGTCAGTAAAATCACTGTGTATTTAAATGGCAAAAATGTATGTATATCTTTTTCACCCTGATGTTCATCACAGATCTTAATACAGTATCTTTCAAAAAATGTTAAATTACCTGAAACATATAAATATAAAACAATCCATGTAAATGTAACAACATAACAAACAAAATGAGACTAATAAAATAAATAAATAAATAAACACCTCTCTGAAACTGTCGGCACCCATTACCTTATCAAGCTTTTTGTGTGTAAATACTTAGTTCAGTAACATTTTTATTTATGCTTAGAGAATTTAATGGCTATAATTTTACAGCAGAATGCTATGAATCTATAAAATATAAAATTTATATTTTTTTCAAGTAGCTTTCTCTGCTTTCAATAATTATGTCTAATTTTCCAATTACTGCTAAGGATTAGGTTGAGGTAGTGTTTAGCTAGGACAGAAATACACAATCCGCACGACACTCGGGGACGGGGGATGTGTTCTCCTCAGCTCCAGGTTATCTGAGTGGGGCCTGGGGTGGCTGGAGTCCAGGGACTAGGGCCTGCGGCAGAGAGCAGCCTCGGGAATAGCCTCTAGCTGGGCTCCTCTGCAGCGGGCCTGAGCTGAGCGGAGTCTGATGGTGCGCCCTGCGGTCCCCGCAGGTGGCAAGCACAGTGAGCGACATCCAGCCCTTCCTGCTCCACTGCGACATGCTGAGCGCAGCCCCGGAGGCGCTCTCCCACCCAGACATCTCCTTCAGCAACCAGCCGCAGAGCGGGCCACTACTCATCGTGGACAAGGGCCCCGTGGAGCTGCCAGAGGAGGTCGTGGTCCAGGTGCCCAAGGAGCCCAGAGTGCAGCCCAAGGTGCGGCCAGCGGTGGGGAGAGGGGGTTGGGGGAGGCTGGGCAGGGACTCCTGGAAGGCTCCGCCCCAGGCAGTGCCCCAAATGTGTCTTCTCATTTGTTCTCGTCAGCATCCGCTCAATGAGGCTGATGTCTGTCTGCATCTAGCGGTCTCCCAGCAAGTCGTTGAACCCTGCATGCTTGTTCTGTGTTAGAGCCTCCTCATTATGCCAAAGTGTTTGACTTTAATTTCTGAATGGGTTTGAAATATCTCTGCAGTATCGCAGGAAATTTCAAATTACTTTTAGTGACCATTTCAACTATTGTAAAATGTGATGCTTGTAAAAGACAAATTTTAACATTTCTGATCATCTGCGTGTTTGGGGAAAGAAAAAAATCTCATCAATGGAAACTACCAAGTTTTTGAGGAGAGTAGGATGAACACATCTTGGTTGGGAATTGTGTATAGTCATTTAAAGCATAAAATCTGATAGAAAAGTGATAGTTATAAAAGCAACATAATTTTCTTATGAAAATGTTGACAGTGCTTTATAATATTGTCTTTGCACCTGGCAAATGCAGTGAATGACATCCATCTCTCTTTTTTTTTTCTTTTCTTTTTTTTTTTAAGAGAAGAGAGATCACAAGTAGGCAGAGAGGCAGGCAGAGAGAGAGGAGAAAGCTCTCTGCTCAGCAGAGAGCCCAATGTGGGGCTCGATCCCAGGACTCTGGGATCATGACCTGAGCCGAAGACAGAGGCTTTAACCCACTGAGCCACCCAGGCGCCCCTGACATCCATCTCTTGAAGCTCTAGTGAGAAATAGAATACTTGCAAAAATTCAATACTGTTCTTTTCCCCAATAATTTATCCAATACTTAGGCAATGTAATTTTTCTCACTAAACTCCATACTCCTTATCCCTCTTATTTCCTATAGGGAATATAATATAATATAATAAGTATAATGTGATATGTAATATACATTTTATTTATATACATGATATATTTTTATGTTAATGTTCTTTGATAATATTTAAACAATTGATAAACTTATATGAATGCAATATGTATATATTTCATATATATTTTTCATATATATTGTATATATGAAATACATTTATATTATATTACATTATATTATATACCATATTAACAGTTTTATTTGTAAACTACATGAAAAAGGCTGGGAAGCATTTGGCTAGGGGAACCATAATTAATCGAGTCTTTTCCTAAAACAGTGTCACCTCTCCTACTCCATAATTTCTTCAAGGGGATATTCACACAAGAAATACTGGCAAAGGAACACAAAATAGCACTGAGCTTATCTTCTTGACCCCATAACCGTATTCCCTGGTAAAATAAGCTGGAAAACTTGGTTTTCAGCTCAGGGACCAAGAGAAAAATATCGTAAACCCATCTGAGATGGATTTTTCAATTCTGACATGTAAGAGTTAAACCTCTTCAATTACTGCAGCTACATAGAAAGAGTAAGTGTGAGAGTGACTTGGCCTTCATGGTGGCTCTGTCTGCTCAGTCACCTAGTTCAGTCAATGGCCTAGAATCTTTCCATCCAGATTCGCATTCCTTCCTTGGTGTTGATGATTAGTGATGGGGAGTGCATGTACTTCCACAGAAGTGTGTGCAATTGTTTCTAGTGTGTTCAGCAAATTCAGGGAAAATGTATAGTAAACATTCTTCAAGAAATTCTTTTTTATTTTTTTTTCTTCTGCTCTTTGTTTTATCATTTCAAACCTGAAGTGTCTATATTGGATGCAGTCATATTTTTCACAAAATATGCTTCAACAGTTGCAAAATTTTCCTTATGATGTTGGCTTTTGATTTATATTTTAAAATAATAATACAAAATTAATATTATTTAAGTTCTTTCAATGCATGTACATTCATCACAGTTTCTAGTACTCCTGAGGAAGGAATCCAAAAACGAAGTTTAATTTTTGAGTAAATGTTATAAATGTTCAAGCCAGCAGCTAACATTTACACACACACACACACACACACACACACACACACGTCTGCTGGCAACTCAATTTTGAGGGGAAAAGAATCAGAATATCAGTCAGAATACTTTTTCCTATAGAACTTTTGCTAAGTAGTTGGCTGAATTTAAATGCTCCCCAACATTTATAGTTTAATAAGATTTTTCTATGTTACTAGCTTTTACTTTTTGCCATGTATGTGACAACTTTCAGTACAGTAATGGGTTCTAAATCATGCTTTTCTCTCAACTTACAAATAGGAAATTTTCATTATATTTTGCTTTAGACAGTAAAGAAAGCATAAGTATGTGATCTCATAAGTGGAGACTGAGGTAAACGTCATGTGATTTTAAAAGGAGCCTGCAGAATCATGTTAATCTGTTATAAGGAGACAATATTTTTTGAAAGTTGCTTTGGTGCAAAAGTAATTTTATTAGGTAAAGAGCATCTGAAGGTCATCTTCTAGTACTCCCTAAAGAAAAAATAAAGAAGAAAAAAAAGTAAATATTACAGGGGCATTATCTTTTCTGATACACAAGATGATACATACAGCTGGAATGCTTAGACACGTATTAAAAATGAAAGTGAAAGGAAAAATACCACATTACTTTGAGCTCTTCAAGTTGAAAAGACAGGAAGGAATGCAAACAAGCAGATGTCCAGTGAACTCTGGCTCCCTCCCCTTCTCCTTTCCTCCACATTTCTTAAAATAAAAACAACTGTTTGCTACAGAAGCAAGATAATTTAAGATACAGAAAACTCAGAAATCAATATAAAGACATATTAATGTAATTTTTAATTGAAAAATCAAATTGATGCTCCTTTTAAAAATGTTAACCTCTGTCCTATAGATAGCCAGAAAACTGAGGAGAAAGCCAACAAAAGCAATCCTAACAACATTAAAAAAAAAATCTTTTTATTGGCTTGAAATTAAACTTTGTCCTTTTTAAAATTTTATATTTATTTGACTCAGGATAGCTAATAACCGTTCTTAAGAGTTAATGAGTGTTTGGATTCACAGGAATTAGGACTTCACAGTAGAGCAGCAAAGCATAAAGAGTTTAAAAACATTGTTCTCAGAAGACATGTTTCTCTTTAGCACATTAAGGCAGAAGGAAGTCTGAGGTCAGATTGCCCAGTTAATGACTAGATATCAAGACTTTTCCTTGAAACCAAAGGAATGTAAATGTGTTTTTTATCAGGATTTTCCTTGGTTTAATTGTGATTCTCCTGCAGATGCATAAGTTCATTGAGATGATCTACAAATAACCCTCCTGCAAGCCACACATGGAGTGTGCAGAGTTCATAAGTGTGTTCTCTCAGAATGCAGCGAAAGCATTTAAATCTTGACAAGTTATAAAAAATGCTACCCTGTGCTCATTTTAGAGCTTACCTTTGGAAGAGCCAAAATGCTTTTACAAGGAACTTGTGTATTCTGTCCTTTGGGAGAATCAAATCAAACTCTGCCAACATTTTTTTTTTTTTTCTCATTTTTCCCGTTCTTGGGTTTTTATGTTTATAAATGGGAATGCTTTTATGATAATTGTAAGTAGAAAACTCCATTTGATTTGTTTTGTTACTTTAAACAAAAGTAAAATTGATCTAAATTATAAAATACCGGATGTTCCATAGTTCACTCTTGCCCTTTTTTATTTTTTTCAATGACACTGGATTGAGCATAAATGCCTACTGGATACTGGGCTAAGTGCTAGGAAGACACAGACAGGAAACTCAAACTCTGATCTCTCAGTGAGCACAGGGACACAATAGAGTACAGTGTGGCAGGTGCTTGCTAGGGGATATCTCTACCCTATAACCAAAGAGGCCAAGAACCTTGTTTGTAAAAGTATGATAAACAAGATTTGGTCTGTGCATGTTCGAGAGGGAGTTCTAAATGTAGGAGCAGAAATTATATGCAGAAGTGGTTAAAGATCTGATCAGGATGGCATGATACAACGTTATGTAGAGTTGAGACTTTTGCTGATGGGAGTGAGGGAACAATTAAATTAATCTTACAGGCATTAAGCAAAGACTGACCTGCTGCCTGTATTAACAATGAACTAGAGACTTCAAGACTGGAGATAGGAAGGTTATTCTATTGAGTCAAGTAAGAAATGATGCTAGCCCTGACTCAAAGTGTGAGTGACATCAGTAATAATGAGGATCAATGGACAGGAGTTAGAGATTCATGGGATATGTGACTAGACCAAAAGAAAACTCAGAGGACAAAGAGGTTTCTAGCTTAAAAGAAAGCATGATGAGTGACTGTACCACTTACTGAGGTAAGAAAGACAAGATGAAACAGAGAATGATGGTGTGGAATGATGGTGTTATAAGTAACTTCTTCAACACATTCCTTTGAATAGAAACGTAACTTTTGGGCCCCTAATTAAAAGCTCGTAACTTAAATACAATATACAAATCTGAAAAAAAAGAATAAAAAAAAGATAATTAAAAATGCCATTTGTTGATCATAAGTGATGCTCATCAAAAAGAAAAAAAAATTACCATTCTTTGTGAAGCATTCTGTTTTGTCTTAGGTATGATAAGATACTCTGTAACAAAAGAGCATCTCCTAGGATTTTTATTCAATCCTTCCTTCTACCTCCCAGTGATACCTAGCAGGGTTAGAGTGGAGCCAAGATTAGATCTGACTTTGAGCTCTCTTGTGTTCCCATGAGGCAAGAAACAGAATTCTTATTATAGATACTTCTCAGTACTGTGGCAGGGAAACAGGTTGAACAATTCGGACAGTTGATCTGCAGTTTAGATATATTTGACATTCATTCAGTTCTTAGTACAATGTTCCATGTCAAAATTTGGAAGAATACAGGACACTAATTTGCTCATATTTGTACTCATTAACAGCATAACATGACACATCATTTAATAAAATAATAACAAAAGATAATCTCCATGTATCTTTTGAGACTACCTCAAAAATGATCCTTGATTTATACTCTTGCCTAATTAAAACTGATTATGAGACTAGCCTATCCTTTGATGACATTGTAGAGGGATACTATTTCTTAAAGAGATGTCTAATATTCTCAGTGGGTAAGAGTCTAAAAAATCAAAACTGTACTAAAAAAATAAGCATTTTTAAAGTCATGAGTCTAAGACCATAGCTGAAGAGCTCACCTCATTGTACAGGTGACAGTATTGTAACAAACTGATAGAGGCAGGGAAAGGGTGGCAAAAACTCTTGCTGGGTTACTTGTTGAACAAAATGATTTGGGAATGGAGTCAATTCTTTTATATACCATGAACTCAGCCAACATGATAGGGTAAATCAATGGCCACTGGAATAAATGAGGAACAGGGAGTGGTAAGTGTGAGATGCTTTAAAACCTACAGGCCAGAGCATATACATCTAGTAAATATGATTAGTAGGCAACACATTTTCTCTTATCTCAGACGACATTGCCACGTATGTCTTACTCTTCAGTCTCATGGAAGTTCTGTCAGCTTCCTGTATCTTTGCGAATGATATTATCTTTGCCGGTTGGAATGTCCTATGCCACCTGAGTCCTCTTCAGCTTAGCTAAAAATTTGATGTAGGGTTGAATTGTATTGATTTTCCTTCATATTCACCCATCCCAAGCACTATTTTTTTTTTTTTTAAGATTTTATTTATTTGACAGAGATCACAAGTAGGCAGAGAGGCAGGCAGAGAGAGAGAAGGGGAAGCAGGCTCCCTGCTGAGCAGAGAGCCCAATGTGGGGCTCGATCCCAGGACCCTGGATCATGACCTGAGCCGAAGGCAGGGGCTTTAACCCACTGAGCCACCCAGGCGCCCCCCCAAGCCCTATTCTTGACAGAACAGTTACCTTTCTCTTGATTCTCAACTAGAATGTCCTGAAAGTTAAGCATGGGCATATAGTGAACAATTTCTCTTCATTTCTGTCTGGTTTTTTATTTGCCTTTGCTATAACTGGTGATCATTGCAAAATCTGAGACTGTTACTCTTACTGTTTTTGTTAGTGTTACTTATATTGACTTTGATAAGTTATCCTTCTGGCGTGTTCTCATATTTTTACTCCCCCTACTCCCAAATTTTTTGGAAAAGCTCATTCTAATTTTGTTATTACATTATAGTCTGGCATATGTAGGTAAAGACTAGGCGTTCATAGGGCGATATGGAGTTGAAGGAACTTGTCACAGAAGGACAGATTAATATTGCTATAGCAATGGAAAAACCTCTGCTTTACAAGCTCAGTCTTCTGGATGTAATTGTTACTGCAAGAGAACAGTATAATGTGGTCTTCAAAGTGCTGTGTTAGCTTCTTGTTTTATATTACTGTAGTATTATTTCAGAAGAAAGACCCTGTTCACTTTTGTCTTACAGTGAGGTTTGCTAAGGTAGACAAAAAGTTAGGTCTAATTAATATTCAAAACACATTATTTGCTCATTACTCTTTAGAATTCTTATATACATCTCGGGCCATATTATACTTTGATGTGGGAAAAGGGTAATAGGTCTCTACAGAAATAGGTAAAACACAGAGGTTAAAAGAATAATAATAAACCTTGCAGCCCTGAACATGATTTCAAAGCATTTCTGTAGGAGCTTTTTCTTTCCCGAATGGTATAAATACCAACATGATGAATCCAGTTGAAAATAAATGTGTTGGTGAGTTTGGCCTTAAAGAATTAATAGGGAAATATGATAAATTCTTTTGTTTCTTTTGGCATAAACTGTAAATTATTTTCCCTTTTTCATCTGAGAAGGGTATGAATAGGTTCTCAAAAGGCTTATGGAAATTATATTTTATATATTTTTATAAATTATAAATTATATATATTATATATTTCTTATTACAAACAATATGAATGATGGGAACTAGAAGCTAAACTAACATTTAGGCAAAAAAAAAAATACGCTCCTTTGATTTAGTTAGGAATGTATTGCAAGTTGTTTCATTAACTCATTACTTGAGTATCTGCCATGTGTTAATAATTGTACATATGTCCCAAAGGAGCATATTTGACACTATCAATGACAGATACTTCTTAGAATAAATTAGTCAATTATTAGTAAATCCTTTCCTTTTTCTTCTGTTTCCTTTCAACTTAATGGATGTAGCAAAAGAGATCTGCAGTGTATCCCAGATACAAATGAAACTTCCACTATATTTAGCGGAGCCTTGACCCTAAATTAAGATGAAAGGGGAGGACAGGACAGGTGCGGTGTATAAAACATTGTACTCTCATAGATTGGCTTATGTCTGTGCTTTTAGATTCTGCATTTGTCATACAGTCTCCAGTCCAGAAATATAGAAACTTGGTCAAGACACTATTCTTTTTCTCTTTTATATATATAGTTCATTAAATTGATGACTTTTCCCTTGCTATGATTACTTTCCCTCACTATTGACTACCTGAGAAGCAATTTCTTTTTCTTGGTTATTAGACATATCATTCAATTTTCACCATTTTGCTTTGAATGTTACAGAGAGAATAGTACCATGAATCACCATTATTATCTGAGCTCTGGGGTCAGAAATATTTAGGTCTATTCCCAGCTTCACTTTATATTAGCAGTCTTAACCAGGTTCAAGGACTTATGCTTGAAAAAAAATTATCTCTTCTGTATAGTGTGATGCTAAAAGTACTTACATTGTTGTAATGATTAGGTATCATATATAAATATATTAAATATGATAAGCATATAGTCCTTGAGACCAGTAAGTGATATCTACCACTATTTACCCCTACCCCTTTTTTTATTGGCTTTTTTTTTTTTTTTTGAATAATTATACCAGAGATATGAAATGAAAGATCCACGGAGAATTTTCAGTGAATTTATTTAGTCCTTGTTCATATTTCTGTTAGGGTTGAAGAAAAGACAAAGTAATATTCTAAAATACTGTCTTTATACTTTGGGCCCATTATGAGTTGATAGCTTGGGTAACTAAACTCAAATGTTTAAAAGAGAAAATAACTCGTTAATTTAATTCACATACTTTGTGCCTGTAATGTACATAGAAGACTCTGTAAGGCATTTCCTTTCCTCAGAATTTGTAGTCTGTTGTCGGAGACCGAAGTATACCAGTAAGCGTTTGGCTATGATTTGGTGAAATGCGGTGTCCCACAAGTGCTGTAGTATTTTAAAGAAGGAAGAGATGGCATTCCTGGTGTGGCATGGGGGGTAGGATAGAAGGGAGAATAGGTAGGATAGAAGGGAGAGTGGGTAAAGCATTCTTAGATAATGTGGTATTTTAACTAACTCTTGAAAATCCCTAGGATCCTTTGCAAGCAGTTGGGAGGTGCTGGAGGATGGGGGTTCTCCAAAGTATTGAATTATGTGAACAAAATTTTAGTTGGAAAGAATTCTGTCATTTTCATCAAACAGTGAAGAGTAGTTTAACCAGCAATATGGACATGAGGGAAGAAATAGTGAGGCAGGAAGTTTGAAGGGGAAGGGTAGGTTGTAACCATCTTGTAGGGGGGTCTTAAATGTCCGGGTGAGACTTTGTACATAATTTCGTCTGCCGCTGAAATTCTTTAGAAGCTCTTGATCAGAGTTGCAGTTTAGAAACTGTCAGGATGATGTGGGGAACTTGAGGGTAGAGCGGGACTTGAAAGTAGATCAGTTAGGTTGTTGCCGTAGGGCAGAAGGTAATGAGTGTCTGAACTGGGGAGCTAGCAATGGGGATGGAGAGAAGATGAACTGTGTGAGAGAAGCACATGAATCAGCAGAACCTGGTTACCGGTTAATTGGATGTAGGAAGTGAGGACGAGGGAATCAAAGATGCCTCGGTGGCTGGGTTGGTACCATTCACAGAATTAGGATGTCAAGAGGAAGCTTTGGTTTTCAGGGAAAAATGGAGAGTTTGGTCTTCAAAATACTGGGTTAGAAGTGTAAAGGTTAGGCAAACTCTACGATATGAATCTAAATATCAAGGGAAAAGTTATTGCTAGTGATAAAGTTAGGAGTTTTCAACGTAAAGGTGATAATTAAGGCCGTGGGGGGTTATGAGATTACCCAAAGCATAGAAGATAATAGGCAATGAGAGATCCTGGGGATACACCTACATTTGGGGAAGAGAAAATTATAAGCTGTTGAAGGTGATCAAATCATGGCTCGACATGTTGGTGAGGTAGAGGAAGTCCCAAACCTTTTTTATGCTTTGCCCCTCTGGCAGCCTTTACTAATGCTAATCCACAGAAAGTTCATATATACAAAAGGATGACAGAGCATGAGCTAAATGGATGAGAAAATGAAAGTGTTTTTGATTCTCAGTGATAAATTATTGATGCCATGATCTTTCTTAAATGCCCTATGTATAAATAGAGCAAATAATAGGGGATGAGGTTTATGAGTATATACGATGGAATCAAGGAAGTATGACTAAGTTTAGTAATTTTCTCCTATTTGGGGATGGCTTTTCCCTGTTCCTTTTTGATCAATAGTTAATTATAATACATCAGGCTAAAG
The DNA here is from genome assembly GCF_010015895.1 of Lontra canadensis. NCBI lineage: Eukaryota > Metazoa > Chordata > Mammalia > Carnivora > Mustelidae > Lontra > Lontra canadensis. Next base: position 18,152,485 of record NW_022630995.1, on the reverse strand, counting down.
CAGTGCTGGAGTGAACCATTTTAAAAGTATGTAGTACAAATTTAAAATTTTTATTTCTGGGATGTTTAATACTGCTGGAGATTAAAAGAAAAACACTAAAATATTTTTGGATCAGGCTTATGAATTAATAATTAAACTAAAGATTATATATTGTAATGAGTTTTAACTGAATGAATTTAAATATGTATATGTATATGCATATGTATATGTTATACTATATTTATATGTAGTTTGTAGCCAAAAAAAGAAGGTGAAGACTTGTTGAAATACTGAAATCATTTTAGAATTTAAGAATTATACTATGGGGGCGCCTGGGTGGCTCAGTGGGTTAAAGCCTATGCCTTTGGCTCAGGTCATGATCTCAGGGTCCTAGGATGGAGCCTGCTTCCTCCCCTCTCTCTCTCTCTGCCTGCCTCTCTGCCTACTTGTGATCTGTCTGTCAGATAAATAAATAAAACCTTAAAAAAAAAAAAGAATCATAATGTTAAAATTGTCATGTTTATCAAAACTAGGCTTAAATATAAAAAATTAACATTATTTCCAATGCATTTGCTTAGACAGAAAAATATTTATATACACCTTTATTTCTATGTTAAAAAGTAAATGCATTAAGACTTTTACTTTTTAAAAATCTTAGGAATTCAAAATGATTGACTTCTTAATTTTCTTCGAAACTGTTGATCTTGTAAAAGTAATTTAATCCCACACTTTCACATCTGGAAAAATAGATAGACTATTTTGTTCATTTGATATTTATAAATTTGGTTTTGCCCATATTAAATAATGTAATTACTTATAGAAAATGAAAAATAATTTGATTATTTATAATGGGAAGAGAGTCTAGCAGAATTATTTGAACAGCTTATGAAAATATGTATTTTGCTGGTTTATTTCTTACCTATATTTTATTTCTCCTGTTAAACAAATCTGTTTACTATTTTAAAATAAACGTCTACTACAACATAGTATTGTCATACACATATACACAAGTGCCTGTCTATAGGGTTGTAGATAATAATTACATGTGTGAAATTTAAACAAAGTAGAAATGGTTAAGTAACCCATGGATAGAACTCTACTTTAGATTATATATACACTCTGTTAAAATCTTTATAGGTGTTGTGTTGTAGTTCAGAGGATGTAAAATGTTTATAAGATGTAACTATAAATCTAAAGTAAGTTATCATTAATTGAAAACGACAAGACTTGTTTTGGTTTTTGTTTTCCATGCTACATAAAGTATTTACTTGTTTTCCTCGTACAAGATTGTGATACAAACTTTGAATTATGCGGCCACATGACATGGGACATTATAAGTATTTTGGTAAGAGCTTTAGTAATCTAATTTTCTGGGCCATTCCCAATTTAATGTCTTCATCTCTTACAGTTACTCCTTATACCCATGCCACGTCTAACTCTGTTGCTTTGGGTTCTCTCGTGGCCATGCCCTTCTCTCCCTTTTTTGCCTTTCTGAATCCCAGTCATATTTTAGTTCTTGGTATTTGGGGTAAGAGGCAGTGTAATTTAGTGATAAAGAGGACTGTTTCTTGGGCCAGAATGTCGGGTGTTCAATCCAGACTCCATTACTTCCCAAATGTCTGACCTCTCCAAGCCTCTCTGTATCTTTCAAATAGGAGTAATAACCATAATAATTGATAGACTTATGGTATTAAATGAGTTAATCTGTATCATGTACTTAAAAATGTCATAGCATCAGTGGGTAATGTGTCAGTGAGTGTATTTTTCTCTTCTCTCTTTTAATCTGTTCTATATTGTCTGGTGTCACTTCCTATGGGAAGGCTTCCTTGATCCCTGGCAGCTAAGGTATGACAGCACTATTATACCTCGTCTGTTGACTTATCTGTTTTCTACCTTGGACTCTGTTTAATAGCAGACACTGTCCCTTTCATCTTTATATTCTAAGTACCCCAAAATTGAGCATTCTCTGTGAAAGGTACTCATGTTTGTTGAATGAGTAAATGAATTAATGAGATTTTTGAGATATGTTCTGTTGTGTAGGAACTTACATAAACTACTAGAGAAGTTATAACTAAGGTCATGGGAGTGAAGGGCTCACAGACGAAGATGACAAGATTCTGGAATCCTGTGGTTTTTTTTCTGTAGTGGGAAGGCAAGGAGAAAGCTGTAGTATAGATGTACACACAATTAGCACGGAGTTCCATGGGATGGACTGGAGCAGGATCACATATTAATTCTGTTTTATACAGTGTTGCAATATCCGAATTTCCTTTCTGCCTCATCAGTGACTTTTCCTGATTGTGTGGTTACAAAGATCAGATAAGCAAGGAAACTCAGTAGTTGGAGGGGCCTGAAGGTAACACTGGCTTCCTTTGTTGCAGAGACGCAGGTATGTGTATACCTGATCACAGCCGTAGTTCACGGTTTAATGTGTTGTGCTGCTATGGCTTATATCTGTTTTTTAAGCAGAGACTCCGTAGGTCAGAGAGGGGCCATAATGGATGTCCTTAAGGGAGGAAGATTTAGGGATGAGTAAATGTTACTCTGGAGGTGACATGATCTGGGATTTATGAATATTTAAGGCTTACGGTCTTCACTTCCTATTCTAAGTAACACTCTTCTTTGTTCTGTCCTTGTTACTGATGTTTAATAGACCTCTGTTCCACTAATCCTATGTCTGTGATTTACTAACTTACTGTCTATTCTTAATACATTTTATGATTCTGCCTCTGCCTCCCAAATTACCTGCCTATACATTATGTATATGTAACACATAAGTTTTATCTGTCCTGTTTGTTTCTTGTCTCTATGGCAGACTGACTAGTCTCAATTAAAATGGCAAATACAGGGTGCATGTGTTACAGTTAGGCTGACCATATGTCCTGGTTTTCCCAGAGAGACCTGTTATCCTGCAGGAATCTCTAACAGTGTCCTCTTTCATTCTCAAAAGTGTCCTGATTTGGGTGATAATGTATATAGTCACCTTAGTATTAATCTACCATCTGCTACTTGTAGAACTATGTAAATTGAAGTAATTTGTATAATATCCCATCCATAAAATTAATGGGTTGGCTACTATTTGTAAAGTCCTTGCCAAATCTAAAATTCTTTGATATTATGGAAAAGAAGTATGAAGCTTTTTCCTTCTTGAGTCTACTACAACCCTGAAGACAAGTGCATTTTCCCATTTACAAATGGATCTAAATGCAAGTTGAATATAAATGCAGGCATTAACTACTTTGAAATGTGCAAAATTACACTTTTAATTTATACTTGGGGCAAAATATTTGAGACATTGTGACCATGGACTTTAAAATTGAAAAACTAAAAGCACTTTCATTATTTCTTTAAAAAGGGAGTATATTAAATAAAAGGCTTTGAAATCATTACATGTGGTTTTAAGAATATTTTATGGCTGTGAGTTCAACCTGTGCTTATATTCCTTATCTGCACATTGAATTAAATAGTTGGCAAGGAATACTGGTTTCTGAGGAAAGTAATGATTTTAGTTTTCAATATGATAAATTTCTAGGTGTTCATGAGCCCATTCTGTAGGAATTTTGAGAATAATGGGAATTAAAGTAGATTAGATCTTTAGCAGCAGATTTGGGTATCACCTACAGAGAGAAAAAATCACATAAATGTATGAATTGTTCCAGAAGGGTTAGTATAAATGTAGAAAGGAAGTGAAGAGAATTTGGATAGCATTTCTGACTGTTTTTGCTGATTAGCTGTTCCCTGGGCCTTTCAAGATTAACTGTAAAAATCTTACCATATAGTAACTAGTTTTGCCCCATCCTCAAAAAACAAGACAAAACAAAACAAAACAAAACAAAACAGTCTTCTCAGATTACATGGATATATGAATAGTTTCATTTTAAAGATTTAATTTATTTATTTGACAGACAGAGATCACAAGTAGGCAGAGAGGCAGGCAGAAGGGGGTGGGGTGGGGAAGCAGACCCCCTGCTGAGCAGTGAGACAGATGCAAGGCTTGATCCCAGGACTCTGGGTTTGTGACCTGAACCGAAGGCAGAGGCTTAACCCACTGAGCCAACCTGGCGCCCCTCATTTTAATAAGGCACTATTTATTTCAGTATTTGTCATGGCTAGAAAATTCCATTCCTTGGCATTGAGTTTGGTGAACAGAGATGGTGGAGATATAGATTTTGCCTTTTGGGATTTTGCATGTAGGTTGTTATTATAGTTTGAAGGGAATGGGGATCTCTCCATTCATTATTCAAGTCTCCCTGCACCGCTGCTTAGGTGATCTGACACTACTGAAGAAAAAGGTACCATCACACTGCTGTGATAATGGGAAAATATCAAGAGATTTGATAGATGATTAAATGACTTGGGTTTGGTGGAAACTTCTTATTTTTGTTGTTGTATGGAGAAGCAAGAATGATGGAGATGTACTGATCTGTGCATTCTTGTATAAGTGTAGAAGGCAACATTTGACAATAAAATGTATTAAGGAACTTATTACACTATCATATATAGTTATGCATATATACAACTTTCCTCCGTGATCATAAGAGTCTTGAGATATGGCACTGTTTTTTATTCACCATGTATTTGCTAGGGTTCTTAATATTATTATCTGTGGCTCATGATATTTGCTCAATAAATGTTTCTTTAATGATATATGAATTAAAATTCAAATGCAAAATACTTGTGATCTGTAGACCACCACCTATGAAAGCAGGGGGCAGCTGACAATATATTGTTATGCTTATATGACATATCACTGATGAGCTTATTAAGCAAAAAAAGGAAGGAAAAAGAATAGACAAGGAGGATGTGTGTTTGCACACATGTTCTTTCACAGACCTGAATCTCAGTAAAATCTCATGAGATACTCTGCCCCGGTCTCTACCCTACAGGAGCCAAGTTTCTCCCCTAGTCTAACTTAGGTCTTACTAACAGGCTGCAGTTCCGATTTCAGTTGTTTGCTTCTGGGCTTGGTGGAAGCTGCTCAGTAATTCCCTTAGGGTTGCTGGGGGGTTGCGGGGAGGTGAGGGAGGAAAGGTGAGTGCCTTGCATCATTCTGTGACAGCCTCAGGGGTTCATTCAAGAACTTTAGTGGTGGGGCGCCTGGGTGGCTCAGTGGGTTAAAGCCTCTGCCTTGGGCTCAGGTCATGATCCCAGGGTCCTGGGATAGAGCCCCACATCGGGCTCTCTGCTTACCAGGGAGCCTGCTTCCTCCTCTCTCTCTCTCTGCCTGCCTCTCTGTCTACTTGTGATCTCTGTCTGCCAAATAAATAAATAAAATCTTTAAAAAAAAAAAAAAAGAACCTTAGTGGCTTGCTGTTCTGAGAGCAGTGCTGTTCTGAGAGCCCTCCAGTTGGAAAGACATTATAATTAAAGCATTTCATTTCCTTCATTCAGCGAGCATTTACTGTGAACCTACTGTGTATAAATAAATGTCTGGATGAATAGGAGAAATGTGAAGATTTAACCCCTGCCTGGGAAGAAATTATAAATCAATAGGCCAAATGAAGCAGGAAGGGGAGCAAATCTGATTTAAATCATCCTTGAGGGATATGGGATGCTTTCTGGCATAGAATTCTCGTGTGTGATGTGTTTCCTTATTTTTTAATCGTACACCTTCTATGCCCTCATGTCTGCATTACTTTGTCCTTAGTGATTTTTTTGAGAAAAGCAGACAGTTCTTTTTATCCTCTAGTATAATTTTTCCTGGTCTGTGGAAGTATTATTTCCACCTCTCATAACGCAACGTAAAAACACGTAATATAGCATATGTGTCCCAAATGAAGGTGTTGTGCTTTCTGCCACATGCATATCTAAAGTAAGGAAAGGATCATTTTGGCTCTCTGAGTAAATCACTTATTTGATTTCATTCAGTCTGTTTTATAATACTGAGTAGCTAACAAGCTAAAACAAAATATTTGGCAGAGTTGATGGTCTCTTCCCTTAGGAGAGATCTTAGAATCAGGAGGCGTGCCTCAATTTGTATGAAGGTCACCGGTGTACACGGAGTGTGTGAGGAAGGAAGGCAGTCGAGTACGCACAGCTGCATCTAGACAGGAAAAGTCTTGCATTTATAGCTAGAGCAGCTCTTTGCTTTATCTTCCAAGTTAGAGGAAGAGCTTCTATGACTTGGAGTGGGGAAAAAGAAAAAAAAAAAGTTTATCAGCGAGATCATTAATAACTTGGGACTCAGCTTTTCAAGTTCCAATTAGATGCTCAACAGCTGTGACCTTCAAGAGCTGCTCATTACTGTTGGTCCCGACCGTTCACTCCCACTCTAGAGCTCTTTTCAGAAATAGTTTCTCTGACATCATTGACCCCAGGGGTCAGAGTGAGAAATGAGTCTTCAAGCATTCATTTGTAAGTCTTGTTTCTGCAGGATGCTGTGTGCATGTGGATGTGTGTGGCTAAGGAATTCTGCCAGTTGGGTAATGCTCCACTGTAATCCAGCTGTTTGGTCGCATCCCAATTGGGACGATGTCTGTTCTATGAAGGGGCGCTCCTGGGAGTAACAAGAAGAGTTAGTGGCCTCCAAAACAGAGTAAAACTGATGGTAACACAGGCTCTGTTTTATTTAGATGTTTAAAAAAAATTTAACAAAAAAGGTCTCAATGCACATGCTTGCCAAGCCCTGTCATGCACCGTGTAGCGTCTCAACAGATCAGCAGGGATTTTAAACGTGTTGTGGGCTCGCCATACCCTGCAACCCAAAGAGAAAGTGGGGATTAGAGAAACTGTAGTGAAGTATGAAATGAAAGCTCAGCTGGAAAAGGAGGACTGGATTATGTTCAGCTTCTTTGCCTCGGTTCCTTTGGATATTAAGAACATGGGGCTCTTAGGAGAATAGGGATTTGCTTTCTCAAGGTGTAGTGCATAATCTCTGTATTCTGAAAGGAGTCTTAATTAGGGAAAAGCCATCTGTCATAAAACAAAGACTAAGCAAACCTCCAGGAAGGTTGATAGAATTTGTTATCGATAAGGACTTTTCTGGCCAATTAAGACTCAGAGTTAAATTTAGTAGTCTTTGGGGAGTCTTGTCGGTAAAATGCATATATGATGAAGCTTACTTTCAAACATGCGGCCGTAGTAGTTTCAATCTGAGATCTCAGACATAAGCAGTTACCGTGACATGGCAAATAGGATCTCTAGATAAGACATGGTTCTAACTCATTTTCTTCAAAACCGTATGATCCAAATAGCACCTGTGCCCTGTGTGTTTCTGAGTTCTCATCTGTGCCATGATGGGACTAGGTTAGACTGGATGATATGTAAATTTCTTGGGAAACTACAATTACTGGGACTGTAATCTCTCTAAGAGCTTCTGTATCCTCTGTCTTCATTTTATCTGTCTCCGCTAGTTTCACTCTTACTAGCTTCAGGGACCAAAAGAACTGTTGAATATCTAAATAGATTTTGGAGGGCTCTTCCTTTGTCTCCGGGGTTAGCATCTCTGCCACAATGCTATTATTTATTTGTTTGCCATGTCTAATGTTACATGGTTAGATTATCTATTTTGTATATTTTGCAATGTCCATATGCATGAATTTTTTAATACTGTGATTTCTAAAGAATTGCTTTGCATTCAACTGTGCAATAAGTTTCCTGAAAAAATAGTTAACGATGAATTTGAAACTATTGTTGATACTTTCATCAAAGAAATAAAGATACAGATGAATGGCAACATCAACAATAGTAGTAGCTCACTTATTAAAAATATACTGCATGCCAGGTATTTTTCTAAACCATGTACGTGTATTAACTTATTTTATCTTTGTAACCAACCTATAGTGTAGGCACAATTACATTGAAATTGAGGCAGAAAGAAATTAAATGACTTGTCCAAAGTCATGGCGGAATTGAGATTTGAACTCAGGCAATGTGCCACAAAGTCTGAAATCTTTATTTCTCTACCACATTTTAAAGCACCAATACTGAGTGAAATACAACAGACTTTCTTCAAGGAATCTAAGATTTCCATATGTTTCAGACATTCGAATTATTAAACACATTCTTAAAACTGGATTAAATATAGCAGACTCTCAAGAGAAAAGATTGACGAATACAGCACAGTAGTCAAGTTGAATTCATTGTGCCTAAAGATTCATTAGAGCTTAAAGGTTTGATATTTTCAAGGAAAACTTTAAAAAAGATGAAACGTGTGCATACTGGAAATCTACCATTGCTAATTACTGACAGTAAGGGGCATCCGTGGATGTAGAAAAGAAGTTAAAATATACAACGTTAATTTCACTAGACTTTTATCAAAGGCTAAATTTGATATAGGAATTGTTTCCAAAAAGAAAACAAACAAACGAATAAAAATTGCCACATACCTTTAGTCATAATGTAATTAGGATCACATGGACTGAGCTGGGGAGATAATGACCCAAAGGCTTGATAAGCAGAAACCAGGAGGATGTTATTATTGGAGACAGAGTAAGCGGGGCATTCTACAGTTCACAGAAACTGCTGGCATCCTGGCGAGCCATAGGAAACCAAAGGTCCAGGGCAAGATGGGCAGAAGGAGTTCATGGCCTCAGAAACACAGAAAGGACTGATGTAGCTTGATTGCTCAGTCTCGACTGTCTGGATTTGTTTCACCCCTGGCAAGAGTTCATCCTGAGAGAACCTGGCCAGCAGGTGAGAAGAACTGAAAACAGCTGGCTGTTAGTGAGGGCAGGGGTAGAGCAGATGCTGTTTTCTGATAGATGCTATTTTTTTTCCCCCCTGACAGCTTGGCAAGTCACATGTAGTTTACTCTTTTAGCCAGACTTTCTACTGGTTCTTTCTATAATCCCATGCCCACAAGGCTGCCATTTTTATATCCTTCAAAGCTCATGTGTCTCAGGAAATATAATTTGAGAAAGGATTGGAAATGAAGTATTGATACTCTTCAATTCTTAAAGTTGATTTGCTCTCATCTCATAGCTAAACTCCAAAGTCATCATGACAGGAAAACTGTCATTGGGAAGCCAGAAGTTATGAAATATGAGTGTTCTTCAGCTGGATTATCTGGAGAGCAGTTCTGTACATTTCCAGGGAGAACTCTGCTAAGAGAACTAGGTGATTATCCAAGTTCCCTTGTGGCTACAAGTGTGGCTTTCCTTTCTCTCTCCATCAAAGCAGACAGTCTTTGAAGAAAGACAACAAACTGGGCACATGGATATGTTGAGCCTTCATGTATATACACCAGTAGTTCAGTAGCAGAGGTGGTTGAGTTTCTGAAATTACATTAAATGTTTTAGTCTGGCCATACCTGTGACTGTATTTGTTGACATGGTCATCCAAACTTTGACAACTCTGATAACTAGAAGCAGTCCAAGAGAGTTCACCTTTTTTCTTCTGATAATTGTTTTTTAAGAATATGGTTTTTTTTTTTAAGATTTTATTTATTTATTTGACAGACAGAGATCAGAAGTAGGCAGAGAGGCAGGCAGAGAGAGAGGGGGAAACAGGCTCCCTGCTGAGCACAGAGCTCGATGTGGGGCTTGATCCCAGAACTCTGGGATCATGACCTGAGCTGAAGGCAGAGGCTTTAACCCACTGAGCCACCCAGGAGCCCCATCTTCTGATAATTTTTGATACAAGTAAATTATATAGATTTTTATGTGAATGATATATAAAATATATATATATAAAAGATGACTACATGAAAATACTGTCATTTGTATATGAATATTCTCATAAATGTTTAAGCTAGTAGGAGCACTTGAGATATCTACTATCCACTTACAAATGAGGAAATTGTGGCCCATAAGTTTCAGTTAACTTCTCTATAGTTAATGGGCTGACCCCAGTTATGAATGCTAGGTGCATTTCCAATCAAGTTTTATAGTTTGGTTATTGTGAACACACACACGGTTCGAAGTGCAATATTTATGGTTTCTTTTTAGTCCAAACAAAAACAATTTTGAAGAATCTTAGTATGTCTAAGAATTTACATTATTTCTGGAAAGTGAAGAAAATCATGTTCATAATGGAATACTAGAAAAACAGGGAAAAATTTAAACAAATCATCTATCATCCTGCTAAAGACAACCACCAAGAAGACTTTTTACTTATTTTTTAGGCTTTTTTCTTTGCATCTATTTTGATGCATTTGTGATTATACTATGAGGTTTATTTTTCTTTTTTTCAACTAAAATTTCAAAAACATACTCTTTGAAAGTGCTTACAGTAGTTGCCTTTCATGATACTCCGTTAAGGAACAGAATAATTTACTTTCATATGCTTTTTATTTTGTGGCATTTCATTTTTACTAGGAGATTTTTGTGTAATAAAACCACATATTATAGAAGTGACATTGTGTTTTCTCATCATTTCTTCATTTCATCTTCTCCCCTCAATCCATTTTAATCCTGCATTCTTTGCTACCACTACACTAAGACTGCTTTTATTAAGTTCACCAAATGTTTTCATTTTGCCAGATCCAGTGATAGTTTCCTCTGTCCTTATCTTAATTGACTTCTCAGCATCATTTAGCACAGCTGACAATTCCCCATCTCCCCTCCCCTTTTTCCTCTTTCCTCTATGTAGCACCCCAAGCACACAGGATTCAGTTTATTTCATTCTTCATTGGGTGTCATATTTATTATCATCACTCTTCCTAATTTGTTTAGTCTTTATTTTTACTTATTTTTATCTTTCCCTGTGGTACGCAGGATAATGGCCACCCAAAGAGGTCCATATTCTACTTTTGAAACCTGTGACTATTTTCCCTTACATGACAAAAAGAGTTTGCAGGTATTGATTAAGTTAAGATCCTAAAGGTAGAAAGAGTATTCTGAATTATAATTCAGGGGGTTTAATGGAATCTCAAGGATCCTTAAAAGTAGAAGTAGGAGGAGGCAAAAAGAGTCAGAAGTAATGGAAGAAAGGCCAATGAGATGCACATTTACGTTTTTCTAGATATGTCTCCTCCAGCAAGGGAAACAAAAGCATAAATTAACTATTGGGACTACCCCAAAATAAACAAACAAACAAACTTTTGTACAGTGAAGGAGATCATTAACAAAATAAAAAGCAACCTACTGAATGGGAGAAGATATTTACAATTATATGTCAAATAAGAAGTTAATACTCAAAATAGGTAAAGAATGGGGGCGCCTGGGTGGCTCAGTGGGTTAAAGCCTCTGCCTTCGGCTCAGGTCATGATCTCAGGGTCCTGGGATAGAGCCCCACGTCGGGCTCTCTGCTAGGTGGGGAGCCTGCTTCCTCCTCTCTCTGCCTGCCTCTCTGCCTACTTGTGATCTCTGTCAAATAAATAAATAAAATCTTTAAAAAAACCAACCAATCAACCAAACAAAAAAAACAAAATAGGTAAAGAATGTACATAACTCAACAGCAAAGAAACTCAATAATAATGTGATTAAAATGTGCATTCATTCCAAAGAAGATATATGGATAGCCAATAGATATGTGAAACAATACTCAACATCACTCATCATTAGGGAACTGCAAATCAAAACCACAATGAGATATCACTTTACATCTATCAGGATAGAATCTAAAAGATAAGAAATAAGTGTTGGTAAGGATGCAGGGAAATGGGAATCCTTGTACAGTGTTGGTAGGACTGTGAACTGGTGCAGCCACTGTGGAAAACAGTATGAAGTTCCTCAAAAAATTAAAAGTAGAACTATCATATGATCTAATAATTTCACTACTGGATATTTGCCCCCCAAAACAAAAAATACAAATTTGAAAAGAGAGATGCTTCCCTGTGCTTATTGCATCATTATTTGTAAAAGCCAAACTATGGAAACAACTAAGTGTCCCTCAGTCGATATATGGATAAAAGAGTGACGTACGTGTGCGCATGAACACATGCACACACAATGGATTATTACTCAGCCATTAAAAAAAAATGAGATCTTGCCATTTGCAACAACATGGGTAGATTGGTTGGGTATAATGCTAAGTGAAATAAGTCAGACAGAGAAAGACAAATACCATATGATTTCACTTATATGTGGAATCTAAAAAAAATGTAACAAAGATACAAATGAACAGACTCATACATGCGGACAACAAACTAGTAGTTGCTAGAGGGGTGGGGTAGGAGGGATGGGCAAAACAGATGAAGGGAATTAAGGGTGCAGACTTGCCATTATAAAATAAGTCACAGAGATGAAAAATACAGCATAGGAAATATAGTTAATAAGATTGTAATTACACTGTACGGTGACACATAGTGACTATGCTTACCATGAGGAGCACTGAGTAATGCACAGAAGGCTTGAATCATGTACACCAGAAACTGATCTTTAACAGTGTACATTCATTATATTTCAACAACAACAAAAAGTGGAAGTAGAAGGTAGAAGAAGTCAGAGGTATAGGGAAGGAAGCACAAAGAGGTACAACCTTTGCTGGCTTTGAAGATGAAGGAAGGGATCCTTTAGAAACTAGAATTTTACCCCAGAAATGCCAGAAAGAAGCCCAGTGAGAAGCACACCAGACTTCTCATTCACAGAACCATAAGATAATACAATTTGTGGTGTTGTAAGCCAGTTAATAAATGGTAATTTGTTAATGCAGCCATAGAAAAATAATACGTACGTTCCAAGGATCTTTTCCTTCCCCACTCTAGTGTATTTCATGTGTATCCTTCCAGTCATACTTTCAAAGTTTACTTAAATATGCATGTATCCTTAGAAAGAAAAGGAAAGAAAATGTTTTCTAGACAGTACTGTGTTCTTCATCTTTTCTGTTTATTCTTTTACTCAGTGCTATTGAACTCTATCAATATTGCTGGTGGTAGGGTTGGAAAAATTTTCCCTTTTTCCCTTCTAGGTTCTTTGGCATCTAATAATTAAATGAGTAAAATGATTAATAAGAGAAAAAATTTAATTTTATATCTGTGAGAGGCCAATAAAAATATGAGACCCAAAGGCATTCAGGCAATTGAGGGTTATATACCATCCTGAGGTTACGGATAGGATATTGGCCTGGGCTTCCAAAGGGAGGAGGGAAATTCACAACAAGATAAGAAGAGCAGGGGCGCCTGGGTGGCTCAGTGGGTTGAGCCGCTGCCTTCGGCTTGGGTCATGATCTCGGGGTCCTGGGATCGAGTCCCGCGTCGGGCTCTCTGCTCGGCGGGGAGCCTGCTTCCCTCTCTCTCTCTCTCTGCCTGCCTCTCTGTCTACTTGTGATCTCTGTCTGTCAAATAAATAAATAAAATCTTTGAAAAAAAAATATAAGAAGAGCAGATATTTGGTAATCAGATGTTTGCAGTGATATGCAGATAAGTCTTTCAGATTAAAAAAAAAAAAAAATCTCTGGTAATATCTTTCCTTCTGGGCCAGACTCTCCATCTAAGTTATTTTAGGCCGTTAAGGGAGATGTAAAAGTTTACACACATAGGTAATTTCACTGCACACTGAGAGATTGCTCTTCAGGGTGGATGTAACAATTTTCTCTCCAAACAAAGAGGTCAGGAGAGCTTCCTTTCCTATTCTGAAGCCTGATAGCAGAAGCCAGCTTTCTGGGTTTTGTCTCCCTGATAGATATTAGTTTTAGTTTGCATTTCTCTGTTTGGTAGTGAGATTGAACATACTCCTTAAACATACTGAAGGAGTATGTTTCAAAATTTGGATAGTTTCTTCCATAAAATGATGCTTTACAGTCATTACCTACTTTGCTTTCAGCTTCTTTCCTCCCCCCTAGGTTGTAAGAACGGTTGATAGTCAGCCTTTGCTTTTTTTCAGTCCTACAAATATTTTCTTCCTCTCTCTTGAGCCTTTAGATATGTTTGGACAGAAATCTTTCAATCAGGTATGGTCAAAATATTCCATTTTCCCCCTTTGGTTTATGATTTGTAGGCCTTTCAGAAACCATTCCTCACCTAGTATCATCAATAGTTTACCTTTCACACTTAGAATTATACTTGGAATTCAAATAAATTTGCTTGAAGTTTTTTATGTAAGTTAGAAAGAACACTCTTTAGATGAAGTGAGTCATTTTTTGGAATACACATTATCAGATAATGTAAGCTCTCTCGAGTGGTTTGTGCTGTTACTCTTCGGTGACAAATTCCCATATACTAATAGACTTTTTGTTCTGCTTCACTGACTGGTTCATTAGCCAGTATCTAATCCAGTATACCGCTATGACTCTGCAGTATTGCTTCATACCTGCAGGGACAAGTTCTTTTTATTCTTCTTTTTCACAATTGGCTTAAAATATCTTAAAATAGGGGCACCTGGGTGGCTCAGTCGGTTAAACGACCAACTCTTGATTTCTGCTCAGGTCAGGATCTCAGGGTTTCCAGATCGAGCCCTACATTGTACTCCATCCTTGGCATGGAGCCTGCTTAAGATTCTATTGCTCTCCCTCTGCCCCTCTCCACCAGCTCATGGGCGATCTCTTTCTCTAACAACAACAAAAAAATTAAAGCAGAATGTGAAATTCTTCCCAAAATTTACGATTGGATATTGACTGGAAATTTATTGAATTGAGATAGGTTTGTGTGAAATCCATAAGGGAATCATACTAATATTCCTTTAAAAACCAAGAAGTCATATTGAATTTTTCTATTTCTTTTACCTTTTTTTTTTCACATGGGCTTGAACATTTGTGGGTCCTAGAATAAGAGTTTAAATGGAATCCTGCATATCATATGTCATAGTTAAAAGTTGTAAATCGGACTTACCACTGTGATTTCTGAAGTAATTAACCTGAAATCTAGAGGCTAAAGGACTTCCCCTCCTTGTAGGGCCAACCATGATAAACCTGAAGGTAGTACTGTTCTGCCTGGCAGGAAAATGCAGGAAGCTGGCTGGATTCAGCTCAGGATCCACCCTGGGGCAGGACTGAAATAATCAAACTCTAGGGAGAAAGGGTGGATGTTGCTTCTCCTCCATATCTCATTTTTCCAAGTCAGGATTTCCAGGCAGTTCTAGGCTTTTCCAAGCAGTTTGGGGAGAGAGGGAAGTCTGCTTAGACATTGACTCCAGGTGATTGGAGAAAGATGACTTTAATTAAACAAAAACAGCCACTCTGTCCTCCGATTTTCTGCTGTAGAGTCTATGAATGTTTAATCCATCTTCACCTTCTACCCCTCAACCCCACCCCAACAGCTAGTTCTCAGACTCTCTTCTTGTGCTGTGTGGAACAGCTCACTGCCACCTATGTCTCTCTCTGTAATTATCCTTGGTTATGGAGATTTCAAAAAACTTTTTATGACCTAAAAAAGAGTACAAGAGTGACTATGAACGTGATATGTGGATCTTCTTAATCTGGTCTAAAGTTGGTTCTGGCTGCACCTCAACCCATCAGTTTCCTGCCCATCTACCTTCAAAACATCATGGCAATGAGTATATTCTTTTTGAAGCCCTTCTTATCTCTCATTTAGTCTTTGTACAGTGACTTTGATCTTTCTGTGTTCTCCGTCCCTATTCTCAGACTCCTGAAGTCAATTCTCCAGAGCACTGAATACAAACATTTATTTTAAGGTATTTATTTATTTATTTATTTGAGAGAGAGAGAGAGAAAGATTGAACATGTGCTTGACCGGGGCCGGGGTGGGGGGGTTTGTGCAGAGGAAGAGGGGAAAAGTTGGAGGGATTGGGACAAGCAGACTCTGTACTGAGTGTGGAGCCCCATGCGGGGCAGCATCCCAGGACCTTGAGATCATGACTTGAGGTGAAACCAAGAGTTGGTGCCTAATGGACTGAGCCACCTAGGTACCCCAAAAGTAAACATTTTAAAACACAAATTAAGTCATATATCTCCCTTGATTTTAACCTTCCAATGATTTTTAAAAATTCTTTCAATGAAATAAAAACTCCCAATATTGGTTTATAAAGCCCTTACCAGCTATGTCCCTGTTTACATATGTAGCCTCATTTATATCACTATATCCATGCTGAGCCCGTTTGCTAGAGTCAATTTGCAATTACTTGTGAGAACCAATTGTTAAATTTTTGGATATTTTGCATGCCAGTTGTTAAAACCTACTACTGCAAGTATGTAATCCTACAATTATATAAATTGCATTACAAGCATGTGCAGTAAATTCTCAAAGCACATGATTTCCTAATCTTTTCACTATATTTTTCTACTATCTGTGCTCTTGTGTGGTTTTTTTTTTCATGTATATTGAATGTGTGTGATGGAAATACTGTATAATGACTTGCTCTTACACATCTCCCCCCAACTTCATGTATAGTGAAGTCATATTGACAGCTTGAAATTAACTCTGCAAGAGTATTTATGACATGGACATTGATAAACAGTATAAGTCAGGGTTTATTTCATGTTCTGATGATTGTCTGGATATAAGAGTGTTGGAGAAAACTTTACCAACACAGGGTAAACTTAATAGTGTGTTGTGTCTAGCCTGTTACATTTTGAAGAGCATAAGAATTGAGGATATCTTCTAGTATTTGGAGACCATTGTGCAATAGAGGAAAGAGGTTACATCACTGACCTACTAGGGAAGTTCTAACATATGCCTTTGTTGTTTTATTTTCATCTTTCTTATTAAAATAAACAAATATCAATCAATATTGCTCTGGAACTATACTCATTCATCAGTTACAACTTTAGTTTGGCTACAGATACAAGAGTGCAGCAGAAGTCAATGACAGCAATGCTGTGAGAACCATTTAGCGATGCAGAATTGACAGCATAGGGTATTGCATATTTTTTATTGTTTGCAAATTGTGTGCTGGACATCTTTTTATCAGTAAAATTTATAATAATCTAAATGTACGTTTTTATATAGACAGATGTATATTACTAGAAAGCAACTGCTAAACATTTATTAGCACACCACTATCCTGCCCTTTTTTAAGCTCCAGCCACACTCTTTTTGTTTTGTTTTGTTTTGTTTTTTCTGTTTTTAGCAAAGTTTATTCTCACTTTAGGGCCTTTGCATTAGATACGCCGTCTGCCCAGATTGTTCTTCCTCATGAGATACCCATGGGTATCATTCAAAAGTGCTGAGGAAGAACAGTCTGGGCAGAGGGCATATCTAATGGCATTTCCTCTATATTCCTCAGTTTAATTGTTACCTTTTTAGAGACCTTTACTGACAAAAAATAAACTAGTCACTCTTTATCATATCCTTCTATTTTAATTCATTACAGGAGACCAGAAATAGTTATTAGTAGTATTATAATTTATTGTTGTTATTTGTTATCTGGCTCCCAGATTTTACCCCTATCCCTCTAAAATGTAAGAGACTATGAGATTTGGGATTATGTGTTGTCTGGCTTAATCACTGATGTTTTTATAGGACTTTAAATGATATTTAGCATTTGTTAAACACTAAGAAATATTTTAACTAATTAATATAATTGAAACTAGATAGATTCTGAATTGGATTATTAATACATATATTTATTGTTAATTATTTGTATATACATTGTTAATTATTATTAATACATATATTTAAGAAGTTGCTAAATTATATTTTTTTCCAGCAATATAGTGGTAAAAATTTAAACTTGGCAATAAATTCTTATATTTAAATGCAGTTATTTGTGGTCTTTTTCCCTCTTTTTTAATCATAGAAGTTTACATTTAAAGATTGCTCTTTGCTTTTCAAATTACATTTAAAATACCCAAATAGGGCAATCTGTGTAAAAATTAATATTGTTTTGAGAGTAATTGTAGAGTATAATTTCATCATATCAAAGTAGCACAGGAAGAAATAAAATCATTTACCTTTCTGGCAAAATACAGAAAGACCATGAAATAAACCATTTGAAGGTTTATCCTGACTTGGTCTGCAGAAACTAGTGTATCTGTTGTGGAAGAAATCCATTGCACTAGAAACTATTCCTGGACTTTAAGTATATGAATATTTTCTTTTATTTACACAGTATCTTCATTTTTGCAAACAACATTTTTTGATCAAAATAATTTTCCTATGGGATTCAGTTGAGGTCCAGAAGTTAGGTAGATTCATGGAAGTAGATTTTTTTTTTCCTTTTGTGGTTTCTAGGATGAGATCAAAAAGGTGGGTGCTGATAAAGACTATTGTAATAGTGACAGAGTCAGCATAATAAATTAATTCACCTTTCTTAGAAAAGATAATTTTGAAATTTGTGTAGCTTCTTACAAGGAGCCATGCCCTTATTATACAGTAATTCACGGATGTATGCTTGCATGTGTATAAGTTCTGTTTGGATATAACAATAAAATATTATGAGAATACAGATTACTTCACTGTCCTATAATCTTTGTTGATTCATTTTATGGAGCAACAGACAACATTTTTTAGATGCTTTGCTATAGTGAGTGGTAAATCAGTGATACTTTCAGTAGTCAAGGGATAACAAAGGAAGGAATATAAATGTGTTTCCAGATGTATTCCTACTTGTGAGGCTAATTGATTTTGAGAGGTTGGCTAATGCTTAGTTTTAGAGCCATGATATATTTATTAATTTATAGGCCATTAATCTAGGGAGCTGGCCAACTAAGTAGTTACCCTGTTAAATAATGAGACTATAAATCCAGGTAATTCCTAAATATTTCACTATTTACATTATAAATTGAGCTAGCCACAGGATTTTCAGTTCTCTTGTCAGCTTGTGTGTGTGTGTGAGTGACTAAGATACTTGTGAATTTTTACTTGGAAGATAGTAATCACTTTGTAGCCATGCTGTCCTTTTCTCATATGAACTTAACTGTTACTGGTTTACAGCTAAAACACCTGATCCACTATACATAATCCTTTTCCATTAAACTCGGGATCCTGAGGCTATATTTCTCCAGTGCCAGACCTTGAGACAAGTGTAACTGCAACTATACAATAGTTGTTCAAAATTAGTGTTTATATGGACACTATGGATATCTTAATATTAAGTGTTTTGGTCATTTCTCTTTTCTTGATTTTACTTTCATCATATATCAAAATTAGGAGTTATAGTTCAAGAGGAGACTGAAGACATTGTGATAACTGAGAAAAGCCATAGCATTGTGTTCAGGGGAGGTTAGCATTTACACAAGAGGTGAGTGCATTATATAAAATTTGTTATATAAAGAATTGGATGTGACTCCTTTTGCTAAAATAAACAAGATCTTTTCTCACCCTTTGGAGTTGGTAATTTCTAATTTTGGGGGAATATGTACAGATTATGTATTGTATGATTTATACTATGTATTCATCTCAAACAAATACGCTCATGTCTGAATTACTGTAAGGAATCACTGAGAGGAACAATGATATAATTAAACGAGTAAGTAACATTTCAGGACATTTTTTTGTTTGTTTTTAAAGATTTTATTTATTCATTTATTTGAGAGAGAGAGAGCACAAACAGGCAGAGAGGCAGGCAGAGAGAGAGGAGGAAAGCAGGCTCCCCGCTGAGCAGAGAGCCCGATGCGGAGCCTGATCCTAGGACCTCGAGATCATGACCTGAGCTGAAGATGGAAGCTTAACCCGCTGAGCCACCCAGGCGCCCCAGGACATGTGGTTTTTTTTCTTTTAAAACCTGTGTTGGCCATCACAGAAAGAACAGAGTTTATAATATTCTGAAAATGCTGAATTTATAAAAATATTACGTGGACCTACATATTATAAATGTGTGGTCTATACCTTTTGCATATATGCTAGATATACATTGTATATACACTTATATAGGTATACATAGTTATTCACCCACATATTATAAATTATTATATAACTTTGAAATTAATCTAATTATACATATAAATGTACAATTGAAAAAATTTTCCTTCTACCCTTCTGAGTGATTGGCTGAGACCACCCCCCAATAATAAAAGACAGATTAACAAGGGAAAGACAAAAAGAAATTTATTAACATGTTTGTCACATATACACATGGGAGATCACAGGGAAAAATGAGCAGCTCTTTGTGGTGGCCTAAACCACCACCTAAAATACCATTCTCAGCTAAATACAAAATAAAGTGTGAAAGTTGTAGGAGTTTACCAAGAAAAACAAGATAAACAAAGGTAAAATTTGTTATGAAGATTTAAATTAAGATTCTCTTGTTATTTAATCATCCATTTCATCCTGGTAAATGAAGATATTCTTTACAAATATAAATACCCCTTACAAAAGAAAAACTTTTCTGCTCTAAGAGCTTCTTCTGTATCTTCTATTTCTCAAAATAATCCACTCAAAACAACCATTATGCCAAAGGGACATATTTGGGGGTACAATATTTTGAAAGTTACCAGTCCTCTAAGGGAGAAATGAGACCACCACCTTTGTTAGATGGATTAAATTTATTTAACACCATAAATTTTGGAGGTAATTATTTTAAATGTTTAAGATACATATTAGTTATACATATGGAATAAGTGGTTATCTAGGCAATAGACACAATAAAGACAGGAGCAGCAGCTTAGTAACATTAAAAGGCTCATATACATCATTCACTCGTTAGTCCATTCAGTCAAAATGGTTGAGCAGCTACTATGGTAACAAAGATTCATTATAATCTTGTCTCTCAGAGTTATTACATATTGCTTTTTTTTTTTTTAACTTTCTAATCTATATTTTAGGTAACCAGTTATAAATATTTGATTCAGACTTTTTAATCTAAATATATTCTTTATTAAAAAAGAAAAGAAAACAAAAACAAACAAAATTTTAAAAAAAGGAAATCCTTAAAAGATTGCTAAACTTTGCATCACAGGGTAGTACTACCAAACTGAATCATATTTTCCTTTTTTATCTGTAAAAGGCCTGTGTCTCTGTTACATCAAGACCAGAAATATAATATTAAACCTTGTTTTCATTCCTCCCCAGATAATTTCTCTGTCAAGCTTCTTCCACTTTTTCATTTCTTCTTTATATTGTGTCCTATCTTCAAACCCTATCTATTTCCATATATGTTTATGAAGAGTCTATAGGAAAGGAAAACATTTTACCCTTCTAGTTTCTTTTGTCTGGTTTATTAATTAATTTGACCTAAAACAGATTAACAAGAGAAAAGCAAATTTACTTGTCTACATATAGACATTCTACAAAGACATGAGAGACTAAGACAGTCAGACAATTGAGGCTTATATACCACCCTGCACTAAGGAGAAAGAGTTAGTTAGGAGTAGGGTTTCAAAGGAAGGGAAGACAATTCACAGGTAGATGGGAAGAACAAATGTTTGGTTAACAAATATTTGTCATGCCATGCAGACACAATGGGACACAGAGTGGAATTTGAATAAAAATATGTTTCTCAGCTTCCTGCAGTTGAACACATGTAGCCCAAACTCTGTAGCTATCTCTGGTGATAGCTCTCTTCCTGGACCAGGCCTTCTACTTAAATCTTAGAGACAGTTAAGGGGCAGGTAAAAAAACTCTTTCTGAGTCTCTTGGTACTTGATTATTTTCAGCTCAAAATAATCCACATGCCAAACTGGCACATTTTGGGGAAGCTCATTCTGAGCCCTTCAAGCCTACAGGGTGCCCAAAGCCATGCCAAGCTCTGGGAAACAAAGATATAGAAATAGATATATCACTATCTCTATTTATATTGATAGATAGATCGATCGATCAATCTATCATCTATTTATATCAATCTTTGCCTAGTAGGGGGAAGCATGCTGTTAACTAATTTTGTAATTTAACTAAGGTGAATTCACTCCTTGGTGAGTTACAGGTAGAGACTATACTAGGTGGAGTAGTCACACAAAAGAAACTTTGAAGCAAATAAGGAGATCGTGGGGAATAATTTCCAAAGTCTCTGAGAAGAAGTAAGTGGGCTCCTTATGTTTAGAATTAGGATGAATATTCAGAAAGGGGAGTTTGGTCATAGTATATAGAGGGTGGGCATAAGGTTGCCTATGTGTACTCAGGAAACATATCTATACATGCATAGTGTGTTATGTTAATGAGGTTTTTGTTCCCACATAGTTGGAGATTTTTAACATTATAATGAGTTAGAGGTAACCATGGGACAGTCCTTGGTCCATCTATGAGGTGTGAGTTCGTGGTCAAGCTCAAACTGGTCTAGACCAGTGGGAGATCTTCCTATTGTTAACCTTCCTTTGGAGATGGAATAGGGTTAGTGGGGTCTTGCTGGCGACAATTATAATGCAGGTTTAAGGTCTTTGGTTTATTGCACCTGTGCCATTTAAATTATAAGCTGCACCCAATTTAGAAATTGGCATAGGTTATGGGTGCATATTTAATATTTGTGTATGTTACCATGTTGCCTGGACAGGTTTCTCTTAATCAAAATTAACATTAATGTTTTAAAACAAAGGCAAAACAGCTGTTGCTCCTGTGTTTCCATTCTCCTTTATTTTGAAATTCTGTACCCAAAGAAATCATGTCTATGAACATAAGAATTTCTCTACTTGAAATATATGACCCAGATCAAAAAGAATAATAAAAATAAACATAACTTAGTTTTCAATGCAATAGGAAGAAATGGAACAACGGATTTTTAGGCAGAGGAGAAAGAAGAGATTTTTTAGCTGGATAAAATAACACAACTATTAATTATACTCCCATAAGCATACAATACTTCCCAGAATGCTAAATAAAGTAAACTAAACAGTATAATTTATTTAGCATTAAAATAGATTTATCCTCTCCAATTGATTGTACCAACTGATTGGTACTGTGATTTTAAACCACTATTTACCTTTTTTTCTCCCCATATGGACTTACTGGTTATTGGCCGACCTCACAGTATAATGAAAGGAGTGATTATTTAGGTATGAAGAACAATTGTGGACATAAAAGGAAATTGCAATAATTCTAATTCACTGGACATTTTTCGTTCAAGTGCTTAGCTTATTGTTCTAAACATCTCACCAGGGGAAGTACTTCCTTCATCAGTGGCTAGACAACAGGATGTTTTGTAGACTTGGGAAAATTTTTCTAAACTTCTCAATTAACTTTTACAATTGACATCTTTGGGTTTTCAGATTTTCAAGCTCAAAGTAGAGTTAACAGCCCATTTTTAAATTAGCTTATGCAAATGAAGAGTATTTGAGCTGAAGCAATCAGAATTTGCATATCAATGCTATGCAGAATTTTCTTTAAATTAGTGCTAGGGCAATGCCTCTACTTGATGGAGGACTGAGGAGAATGTTCTTGAGTGAAAGCTGTTCAAAGGAAAGAAAAAGTCGATTTTGTCAATCTTTGTTTTAGGAATTCATTGTAATCCTCATTAATTCATAAGATTATTAAGATATACTTTTAGCCTTCCCCAGTTTAGAACGATAGGTCTTTAATAAGAATCTCAAAGTCCTATTAGCTATAGATTTTAATTGTAAATTAGACTTCCTTTTTTTTTACATTTTAAAAGTTTGATCCTATTTGCTTCCAAGGGGCAGAAAAAATTTCCCTTCTTCCCTTCTAGGTTCTTTGGCTAGTGAAATTAAAATAAAACAGATTAATAGGAGAATAACAAATTTGTATATAAAAGAACCTTGTATGGGTGCCTGGATGGCTCAGTGGGTTAGAGCTTCTGCCTTCGGCTCAGGTCATGGTCTCGCCGTCCCAGGATTGAGCCCCTCATCGGGCTCTCTGCTCAGCGGAGAGCCTGCTTACCCCTCTCTCTGCCTACCTCTCTGCCTACTTGTGATCTCTCTGTCAAAATAAATAAATAAAATTAAAAAAAAAAAGAACCTTGTAAAATTATGATACCCAAAGTGAAGAGTCAAATAATTGAAACTTATATAAGATCTTGAGCTAAAAGAAGGGGTAGGAGTCTAGGGATACAAAAGCGAAAAAGGCCATTCATAGGAAGACAAGAGGAGATGTTTGGAAAACAAAGGTTGACAGGATACCTCTGGTAATAAATAGCTCTCTTCCTGGTTCAGTCCCCCTTTCCAATATAAATTTAGGCAGTTGAGGGGGTGGTAAAGAGCTTTTTCTATATCTGTAGTTCCTTAAAAGTAATGAGTCTGAAATAATTTGTATGCCAAAGAGACATATATTGGGATTAAAAAATTCACTTTCCTTTGGTCCCACCTTTCAAACGTCAAATAAGAAGTTTCATAATCCAGAAGCTAAATTGGTAGATTGCTCCATATCCCACTGAACTAATTTTGGTCTTGAGAATAGGTCAGTACAATGAAACATTTTGTTTCTCATTTTGGGAGCTGGCCTTGCAGGTGGGCTTCCAAAATTAGGCTTATATAGTCAAGCAATTAATATAAGACATTTCAATGGAAACAAAAGAACAACAAAGGTTTAATGGTGGGAGCCAATTATAAATCCAGAGTCTGAATCCTGAGAGTTGCCTGTCAAGAATATTTATAAATGTCAGGCTCAAAGTATCTTAAGATGGAATGACAGCAGGCAGTGGTAATATGATAGATTTTCCTGGTTTGCAGTTTGAATTCTCCTGGTGAACTTTCTGAGTGGCCACACAGCACAAGGCCCAGAGGTTGTCCACCTTTGAGCTATTGAGCTATAGGTTTTCAAATTCTGGTGGGATCCGGTAAGGAGAAAAATTGTTTCTTTTCTTTCTTTCTTTCTTTCTTTCTTTCTTTCTTTCTTTCTTTCTTTCTTTCTTTCTTTCTTTCTTTCTTTCTTTTAAGATTCATTCATTTATTTTAGAGAGAGAGCAGGAGTAGGAGAAGGGGCAGAGGGTGAGAACATTTAAAGCAGACTCCCTGCTGAGCTCAGAACCTGACTTTGGTTTGATCCTAGGACCTTTGAGAACAGAATCTGAGCTGAAATCAAGAGTTGGATAATCGACTGACTGAGTCACCAGTCAGTTTCATTCTTGCTCACAAATATTTGCTCTAAAGTTATAGATAACTTAAATTTTCCTTAAATCTGGAAAATAAACATGAAAGAATCAGCAATGTTTCAAATATAAAGTCATAAAAAATTATAATCATTAGTTTATTCAGTCCCATGTAATTAATTCTTCCTGATCTTGATCTAGTGTTAGCAGATTTATGAATCCAGTTTTTACATTAGAAAATTTTTAAATTCCTACCCAGTTCAATGCTATGATCTTAGTTTATCAAAAACCTTTACTCAAATTTTTTTCCATGAAAAGATAAAACAGTTTTGCAAAAGCATCAGAGTAAAACAACAACTGGAAATGACAAAAGACTTAAGAGTGGTCATGATTAAAGAACTGATGAATGTTCATTTTAATACATTTGACAATGAACTTTGCTTATTTCTGTGACATACAACATTTTAAAGTAATAACTTGAATTACAACCAATAACATTAAACCAAGACTCATCAGATTTCCAGAACTTTCATAAATCTTTTAAAAGCCTTGTATTGGTAACAAATAGTCATACAAATATAACCTAAAAAGGCTGAGCATCACTTATCTGACAATGTCTCCCCCATAATTTAATATATCGAGTAAGCCTGATTAGAATACCATATCTTCTTATAAACAGAGAGAACAAATCTTTTGACATCTTTCAGGGATGCTCTGTTAAATCCTAACATTAGTTCCAGGTCCAAAAGACTTTATTTAGAATTTAATTTGGGGGAAGCACATCAAAAATATCAAAAGGTTGGGGCTCTTGACTAAATAAAGTTCACAGATCATTATGAGACCATGATTAATTATGTAATTAACCAAAGTGATTATAAAAGATCTCAATAGCAAATACAAAAAGTTACATGGTAGTAAGCGATACTTAGCTCTCTTGATACTGAGGAGACTCAAGAAAGAATAATAAGAAATATTATTTCTTAAATAATCAGAGACCTGATTAAGACAATAGGAAATTATTTTTGTAAGAAACAATCATTGCTTTCTAGAAAGATTACTTAAGAAGTAAAGGAAAACCTCTCGCAATATCTTAATATCAAGAGCAGATCAACAGTACAGGAAATCTTTATCCTTTTAGCAGTTAAAAGAAAATTGTTTTAGTTTTTCATAAATATACTACTAATTTTTAAAGCTGAATTTTATTTAACCCTTAAAATAAACTCATTCAATTATAGCCAGCTTGACTATACAAGGTAAGATTCTCTCCCTGTTTTTCTTTTCCCAACTTTCTATCTTATTTTGTCCTTCATTCTTCCCTTTTCCATTTTGAAATAACCAGTTTTACTTTAGGACAAATTTAGTTCCTTTTCTTTTAACAAAAATACATTTCCTTATCCCATATCTTTTTTTTTTTTTAACTCAAAGACATCCTAGTTTCCTTGCATACAGAGTTGTTTCCCTTATTATTTCCAGTAGTTTTAATTAGTTGCATTAATTAGAATATTAACACTCAGAAACCTTAATTTCTAACAAAACTAAAAAGTGAGCAATTATAGACCATTATACCAGCTTCTTTTGATTGGCAAATTCATTAATATATTTCACAATTTCTAGAAACATGTATTTTATCATAGTATAATCTTTTAATGTGGAATAAGGTATGTTTACTAATATGCGCAAATGTTTTTCATTTTTCTGTGAAAAGAAAGCCTGAAGTAGATATATTTATGTTCACTAATTGATATTTCACTTTTATCTTATTTACAAATAATCTACATATTTGATGTATTTCTCTCATTTCATTTAGCAAAACTCAAACATTTTAAGTTACCAAAAACTAGTTTGGAAGCTCTTTTTAAGTATGCATCTCATAAAATATAATTGTACTAAAAAGTTCACAAAACTCTTCTCCTACTTATATCTTTCCAAATTACTTACACCCAAGAACTGTTTCAATGACTCACAAAACCTTCGTGAGACATTAGACAAAGTCAGCTATCATCCTAAGCTGTTTTTCTTGCTGACAAATTTTGTAGGAGATAAAACGTGAACTTATTTGACTAGTAAACCCAAACAGAATAAAAGTTGTATGTGTGTATTATGTTCAATGTTGATAACTCTAGAGGCTTATTTGTTTTAATTAAACCAATGGACTTGAACTAGCTTTAATACCAAATATTTCTCCAGACCACATGAACCTGAAAAACATTTGGATTAATTTCTGTTATATGTTTGAGAACTCCAGAAATAATGAATTTTTAAGTGCTTAATTTTAAGTCAATTAAATAGAGCTCTTTAGAAATTAATTTTGGCAATACCGTCCAGAGGTAGTGAAATATCACAGATCTGTAACATACATATATAGACACACATAAATTTACAAAGAGATGCCAACAGACCTTATAGCTTCTATTGTAAAATTTTAGCCTTGAGACAGTTATAATAATGCAGAACTCACTACTTTATAAAAGAACAGTTTGATCCAAATTGTGTTTCTGGCAGATGGAATAAATTAAGGTTACCTATTTAGATAGCTAAAATTTTTAGTAATGATTCTGGGGAAGACATTAAGTTTTTTATTAACCCAGTTTTCCATCTGATGCTAATTCCTCTCTAAATTGGTAGGATCTTCTGAATGTTGAGGCTAACTGGCTTTATAATATAAAAACTTTGCTGTTGTCCAGGTTGACATGAGTTTTCGGGTGGGGCATCTAGGGTATATCTGCAAAAGACATTACATAGGAAGGAAAACTGAAGTTGGTAGAGCGTGATTATAGAGTCCTGCTGGAGAGCCGGAGTCATAAGAAATAACAAGGTGAACTTTACTGCCTATCCCAGGTGTGTCTGTTGAATTCACTTCCTGGCAGTCAGCATTTATTTGAGTAGCCTGTTTATCCTAGGCTTGGATATCAGGCTGGAGTACTCTTTGTAAATCTTATAGGATAAAGGAAGCTAGAACAGGCAGATGAGGCTGGATTTTGAGAAAGGGGATTTTATACATTGGATGTCAACATTAATTTTTGTTTCAAGTCTAATTTCTGTTTTTTCATCTTGTTAAGGGAGTCCCAGAGGCTTGCAGTTATATCCCTGTGTTTTCTTTTTAATTGGGTCTTTATGTAGGTACCAGTAGAAATCGTTTTCTTTTAAATGCAGTCAATTCAAAGTATCCATTATCTGGACATTGATGAGAAGGGTCTTACATTAATCTCAGGAGTGACTCAAACCAATAAACCTTTTTATGGCTTGACCATGCATGTCAGAGGTATCCTTAAAGGAGAGTGCAATAGATGCAGTTGACAACAAGATCCAGAAAGTTCACTCTCAGAATTAGCTTAAGAAAGCAAAGACCTTCATTGTCCTCGGGCATTAAGAATTGTATAATGAAAATGATGTCTCTGGTCTCCAGTGAGAATGTGAGATGCCTCTAATCACAGATCTGGAAGACCAGGCAGGTGCTAGTGGATTCCAACAGAAACAAACAACAAAGGTTGAAATGACAGAAGGCCCTTATGTACTGGGATCCTTGATGACAGATTCCCCCAAGACCTGGCACCATTGGATAAAGAGAGAGGGTGTTACTTGTGACTTCTTATCTCAGGAACTCAGTCTACTTAACGGGTCCCCAAGATGCAAGCCAAGGGCATGCACCTTCAGGCTAGTGGAGACCAGTGAGAATATTCGTACTGGGCACAAAGCCAAGCTCTCTCTCTATAGAACAAGATAAAAAGGAAAACCTCATCCATTCTTATTTATTTATGCACATGAAGAGCTTTAGCTAAGGTTTGGGTCTCTTGGAGCCAAACTAATAACTCTGCTGGGTGGGGGATTGTGCAGTGTCTTACAGAGTACCTCACTGCATGGACCATTTTCTTGAGGCTGGTGGATAACCTAATGTCAGTCTAACTCATTTCATGACCAAGTTATCTTAACATGAGAGTCTGAATTAGGTGGCTACTGCCCTATAGCTTCTAAGGGCTCAACCTGCGCCTACCAGTTCTGTGTCTTTGGCTTCTAAGATGTCCCTCAGCAACAGCCTTTATGTCATTTGCATAGTAACCCCCAGCCATGTTTATCTACACAGGTGCTGGTCTGGTGAGCACAACTCCCACAACAAGCATATAGGGACACTTTTGCCTGAGGTCTACCCTGTGACTTTCCTTCTTAGGACACACAAAACAACAAACAGACAAAGCAAACACTGACCATCTCAGGGATGAGAAGGATCAATAAAAACAAGAGTCTTCAAAATAAATCTTTTATCAGAGTTGCTATACCCAAGAAACAACTTCCCAGGGCACCTGGGTGGCCCGGTCCTTAAGAGTCTTTCTGAGGCTCCGGTCATGATGCCAGGGTCCTGGGATCAAGTCCTGCATGGGGCTCCCTGCTCAGTGGGGAGCCTGTCTCTCCTTGTCCTACTCCCCCTGCTGTGTTCCTTCTGTTGCTGTCTCTCTGTCAAATGAAAAACTAAAATCTTTAAAAAAAAAAAAAAAGAGAAAGAATGAAAAGAAAAGAAAAAAGAAATGAAAAAGAAACTACTTCCCAATTTTTTTTTTTCCTACTAACCTCAGTTAGAAAAGAAAAAAAGGTTGGGGGGGCGGGTGTATAGGACTCTCACTTCACTGGACCCTGCAGGCGGAGATCCGGGAGATTGCTCTGGTAAAAATTCTTACCATCTGTCAGCTTTGTGTCCTAAGTCCAAGGCTGTCACAGCTGCAGCAGCCTCACAGTCCCTTCATGGTCACCTACTGTAGAGGCTGAAAAATGTTCCTTTCTTCCCTTTCAGGGTCATTGGCTGGTCTAATTAATTTGATATAAGACAGGCGAACAAGGGAAAAACAAATTTTACACATGCAGAAGCCCCATACACATAAGGGACCCAAAGTGTAGCTAGGTAATTGAAGCTTAAATAATATGCCTAGCTAAGGAAAGGGTAAGGGTCTAGGGACACCAAGGGGTGGAAGGTCATTAACAGGAAAGGGGAACAAGATGTTTGAAAACAAAGGTTACCCTGTTATGCCTTTCAAGTCTTAGGATGGAAGGTATTTCTGGTAATAGCTCTCTAGTACAGGCCCCCTTTCCAATGTAAATTTAGGCAATTGAGGGGGAGGTTAAGAGCTTTTTCTAAATCTGTAGTTTCTTAAAAATAATGAGCTTAAAATAATCCTTATGCCATAGAAACGTATATTGGGGTGACAAATTATGCTCCATTTCAACTTATAAAATCTCTCCCCTAAATTTAGCTGTTTGGTTTTTCTCATTTATATTGATATTTTCTACAACCTATTTCCTAACCACCATTTGTGTGTGTGTGTGTGTGTGTGTGTGTGTGTAAGAGAGACAGAGAGAGGGCCAGGGGAGACACAAAGGGAAAGAGATAAAAATTGATTTTATATCTAAATGTTTAAAAAAGTGTTAGTGGCCACGCTGACTTAAATTTCAGTATAGGGAAGACAAAACTTTGCTCTGCTCTCTTAGATTCAAAGGTTGGAGCCTCTGAATTCAACCCACAAAAGACAGATTAGCGGGAGAAAAGTTTTATTTCATATGCATGTGGGTGTATAACAGAAATGAAGTGAAAATCTCAAGGAATGAATTAGACTGGGGGCCTATATACCATTTTAACAAAGCATGAAAAACTATGGAAAGAAACCTTAGAAAAAAAGGACATTCAGGATTCTGCAGCAGGGAGTAAGTTGGGAGAAGTGACTGGGAATGTAGGTAAGGAGGGTCCTTTATAAGGTTTATTATGCAGATTCCTGTCTTCTCAGGTGATAAGAGTTGTTTCCAGAGTAGTTCTCTTATTCCTGGTAAGGGAGAGGAGGACAGCTTTACAAATGGAAATTTCCTTTACAGATGTAAATTTCCTTTACAAAAGAGAAATTTATTCCCTGCTTTTATGTAGAAAGTAGGAGGGCAGAGAGCTCCTCCTGTGTTTGCTGTTTCTTAATTACCTTCAACTCCGAATAATTCTTATGCCAATGTGGCATATTTTGGGGTGACATATCTGAATGTCCTTCATTTACTTTAGAATGGCATTAAATGTCCAGTAGGAGAAATGTCTACCGATTTGTATTAATTTTAATAAATTTTACCTCTTTATTTCCCAGCTTAAAGGTAGGAGGCATCTTTTTCTTGGTGAATGCAAAAGACATATGAAGTGATTAAAAAGGTAATAAAGTCAAGACTATACATTCTACCTTTTTTTCGGTAAATACTGAGTACCACTGTGCTCCAGGTGGTGTTCTAGATGCTGAGATCACAGGAGTTGGGGTGGGGCAAGCAACAGAGAGAGTATTCTGCTCACAGGAGAAGGTGTTCTTGGGGAGTGCTCAGCAGAGAGAGGAGGGGAAATTGAAAATATGGTTTTAAAATACAGTAATCCTATCTCCCTAAGTACTATGGAGAAAAATATGGAAGGAGAGAGGGATTGCTGGTATGTGGGGATGTTGCAAGTATATAGCATATATTCAGAGGATATCTCGGTGAAAGAGTGACTTCTGAGTCATGACGTCTTGGAAAAGAACATTCTAGGCAAAAGAAACAGGAAGTGCAAAAAGACTGTGAGACGGAAGTGTACTGGGGGAACAACAGGGAGATTGGTGTAACTAACACAGACTGAGCAATGAGCTGGGCACTAGCGAATGGGAGATTTTTGGAGGTAGGAGCGGTTGTGTGTTGTGGGGTTAGTGAGGTTGAGTAAGGGCTTTGGGTCTGAGGACAATGGGAGGACTTTCAACTTTCCTGTTTCTAAGGATCCCCCTGCCTTCTATATAGAGCATCTACTGCAGTGGGGAAGGGCCTTCCTTATTTTGAAATAAAAGATTTTGCTAAACAAAGCCGGACTTAACAGATTCCTACAGACCCAGGAGATAATATAAAGGAGTAAAACTAAGTGTTGAAAGTGGCTGGGGGTTAAGATGATATAAAGGACAATAGGTAAGTGAGACTCAGTGAAGAGGGTTTCAGGCTGGGGTGAAGGCCCACCATGCCAGTTTGAGGGCAGTCATTGCTCACCTTCAGTTTTTACAGTGTAGTAACTTGGGCCCAAGTATTGCTAGGTCTTTATGTTTTTTAAGAGAGGCCAAAATAGGAATTTTTTTGTTGAATCCCTTGAGTTTTAGAAGTATGTCCAATAACTGGTATTTAAAGCACTCTATAGTCCATTACTGTTGGGGTGATTAAGGCATTTCTAAGGGGACCTGGGTGGCTCAGTGGGTTAAAGCCTCTGCCTTCAGCTCAGGTCACGATCTTGGGGTTCTGGGATCAAGCCCTGCATCAGGTTCTCTGCTCAGCAGGGAGCCTGCCCACTCCCCACGCCCTGTAGCCTCTCCGCACCTGTCTTTCTGCCTACTTATCATCTCTGTCTGTCAAATAAATAAATAAAATCTTGAAAAAAAAAAAAAAAAAGAGGAGGAGAAAGAGATCAGTCCCTAAATTCAGATATTTTCTGGTGAAAGGCTTATCAACATTTTGTTCTTAAAAATCATTAGTCATGGGGCACCTGCATTGCTTAGTTGGTTAAGTGTCTGCCTTTGCTTCAGGTCATGATCCTGGGATCCTGGGATCATAGCCCTGTGTTGGCCTTCTTGATCAGCAGGGAGTCTGCTTCTCCCTCTTGCTCTGCCCCTCCCCTTGCTTCTGTTCACTTTCTCTTTCTCTGTCTCTCTCTCTCTCTCTGTTAAATAAATATCAATCATTAGTCATAATCCAATAGTGAGTATGACCTAAATTAAAGCATTTTGCCTTAGTGATTTTTAATTTGCTATCAGATTAAAATGACGCCTAACACAGAAACACGCTAGAATATTTCACTCTTAAATAGCCTGGATACTCATACCCATATATAATCTAAAACAAATTTTCATTATGTGTCCTTAGTGGATGCATGGTACAGTTGTTTTTATTACAAAAATGTCATTGAGTCACAGATGTCAGGCACCAGGAATTGCTGGGGTCCGTAGACTCACTATGTGGTTTTGTTGAAAATAAGGCTGTAAAAGTCGATAATCCATTTACTATCAATGTGTACCCTCCACAGAACTGGGCATTTTAGTGATGGCAATGACTGTTCCAATAGGTGGAGTTGCTTTACAGTAGCATTTATAAGTCATCACTAATGTAAAATTCTCCAGCAAGCTGACTGCCTGACTTTCACTCTGTAATGCTAAAGTGCTTTAGGTCACTAGAGTTGGATTTCGTAAGAGCACTCAAAATCTAACCTTAGGAATTTCTCAAAGGGTGTGGTTTATTTAATATAAAAGTATATATTTCGGCTGTTTTACCTTAAATGATTGATCAGGTTTTCAGGTTTTGTTGTTGTTGTTGTTTTGTTTTGTTTCAATTTCTAGGTTTTTAAATTTTCATTATTATACAAAATTTATTAAGGAACTATGATAAATTCCAGCATTTTTTTATGAGGGGGAATTACAGGTTGTCTTGATAAGAATATTTATAAAACAGTTGATATAATAGAGATCTTTATCTCAAAACCTCATGTGGGGCTTATGGGTAAAAACAGCAGTCTTTTTCTTTCTTTCTTTTTTTTTTTTTAAGATTTTATTTATTTATTTGACACAGAGAGAGAGATCAGAAGTAGGCAGAGAGAGAGGGGGAAACTGGCTCCCTGCTGAGCAGAGAGCCAGCCAGGTTCAGAGCTCTATCCCAGGACCCCGAGATCATGACCTGAGCTGAAGGCAGAGGCTTAACCCTCTGAGCCACCCAGGTGCCCCTAAAAACAGCAATCTTTATATGGTGGCTTGTGAAATATGATTTAAGAAGCATTGCAAGTTTGGGGAATGTCAGAATGTATATCTTGCATTTTAGTACCCTTTTTGAATTAGTTCAAAATTCTGGGTTATTGATTTATATTCTATCACATAACAATATCTTGACTTTTCTGGCTTCAAAATCTGAGAACAGTATAGTTGAATGGAGGTTTTAGGAGAATTGAAACACTTTTTAATCATTTTTCTTATGTGTTTCTGGCTCCTTTCCTTGTGGACGTTTCTAGTGTACATTGGATGCTGATTTTAGAAGTTGAGTAAGATATGATAGTACCTTGAAATTGACATTTATCCCTTTGGTAGACCTGTAACCTATAATATTGCTCTTGGTTCTGTCTTTCAGGGATGGTGATAGTGGTGATTATGATAAATAAGGGGCTAAGATAGAGAGCTCCCTGTTTTTCAAAAAATGTTATAGGATTCCTATCATGGGACCATTTTCTTTTAAAGGGGGATCCATCCTATTAAGCTTCTGTCAGAAATGGGTACCTTTTTCTAGGCCACAAAGAACGTGTTTGACGTATCCAAATCTTTTTTAAAGTTTTGTAGTGTCTGACTTGAAACTTTCTGGGTCTTCTTTTCCCATTGGTAAATGTAGATTATAATATACCCTTTAAGTTATCTTAAGAATGAAAGAAGCATACTATGTGTCAATGATGATTGCATTGAGGAGTAAACAAGAACAGTACTTAGTACGGGTACTGGTGAAAAATAAGGGCTTAGTCGTATTTAGCCATTATAGTATCATCACATAATTGTGCTATTTAAAGAAAGAATGAGGTAGGTCGTACAGTGTGTTCGTGCTGTGTTTGGCACAGAGGAAGCTCTCTGCAGTGAACACTCCTTCATGATCACTGTCATTACCACCATCACCATCTCTAACCGCTGTCACTTTGTCACCCCATAAAATTCCAAATGTTATTCCTGAATAATAAGCAATCTCCTTGTAGTCCATGAATCCATGGCTATGAAATCTTTTTCAGTCCCCCTCAATTTTTGCGTGATGACTTGAATGTCTTCTGTCAGTTGCCCTCCCTTTGCCAATATAAGCTGCTTTTGTTTATGGCCTGGCTAGATACTTAAATAAAAATCAGAAAATGAAAAAGTTTAAACATAGAAGGTTGGATCGCACCCACCATGGCATTCGGTATGATTAGGCTGGATTTGGCTCTTACTTGTACACTAATAGTCAGTACGTCTGACACATTGGCAGTAGGTTTTTCCAGCACAAATGTTCATGCTTTATAATATTTTGTACTTAGTGTGTGGACATATTTGTTATGTGTTACTTTTTTTTTCTGGCAGTACCATAAGGGGATGAAAGTGTGACTAAAAATGTAGGAAACAAGGAAAGCATGAGTAAAATATTTGTGCCTTTCTTCTCAATTTGCTTATGTCCATATTCGTGCGCATAATTTGGTGACCTAAAGAGGAAATAATAAGGTATTTATGCACAAGCACAATTGTGGTATCTTTTTTTTTTTTTTTAGTCTGGCGTTATGCATGTTTTATAGAACAAAAATTAGTTTTGAAGGAATAGAATATGATTCTTAGTGCACTTACTGCTCCCTGGGCATGCCATATTCATTCATGCCTACGCACTCAACATGGAATTTTCTTCTCTCTCTTTGATCCTTAACCATCCCCCTCTGATTCACATGACAAATTTTTAATTATCTTTAAAGATTCAGCTTCAAGACTCATTACTTCCTAAAGAAGCCCCCCTGTGCTATGACTCCTTCCCTGGCTAGACAGCATTGCTGCTCCTGTGACCTACTGTGGTGCACAGTTCTAGTATAGCACTGAGCCTATTTGTCTGGAAGCAAAATAGAACTCCAAACTGGGGAGAAATGCTGGATGTGTCTTCGTGTTGTTATTTCAAATATCAGGTGCTTAGCATGGTGACTGGCTTGTCATTTGCAATAAATACTTGTTTGTTTCATGAGATAATGAATATTAAATATAATAGTTATTATCTTTTATCTCTCTAGAAATCACTTGGAATATAACATCCTTCCCCAAACTTCAAGGTAGAAATTGTAAAAACTAACAGTAATCGGACTGTATTTGACCTCTCAATCACCAAAGGAATCCAAATTTCCAAGAGTCAGATTATTTTTTCCTAAAACTGTTGTGATGATTGGGTTTGTCTTTTGGGAAATATTGGGATAGTCTGAGTACCTAAAGAAACTTTGGTGGATTCCTGCCTTTGGAGGTCATTAGAGAAACACAGTACTGATGAATTTACTCAGTACTCCAAATTCCATTGAATTTGTTTACTATTATTTTTTTGCTGTAATTTAAAGACATGAGAAATAATCTGCCCCTATATAGCAACCTACAGACGTTTTTTATCTCCATCTGGCTGATTCCATACCATCTCCCACACTGCGTAGGGGCTACTATATTATGGATATATGGATTATATGGATTTCCTTACTGTGGTAATAAGACAATGGGAAAGAGATAAGTCATAGGTCCGTTTTCATTGTCACTAGAATCAAGATTTAATTAAGGTTTATTTAAGGTTGGGGCAGTTTTCTTCAAGGCAAAATGTCATGGTAACTTGGATTTCTGATAACTTGCGAAAAGTATCTGGACTGTGGAGAAAGATACACTCTCATAGAGATAAATAAACACAGTACCTTTTATTTTAACTTTCCCTCAAGGTGCTTAAAGAGTATAAGTGTGCTTTATTATTAATACTGACAAGTACTTACTGTAAGCTCTTACATCAAATTTTTTCCCATCCAGGGAAAATTAATTCTGCCATTCAAGACTCATTCCTATTAAGATGTATATTGAATAACTTAAATGGAAGTAAATAAAAGAGAAACTAATTCTGCTTATTTTCCATTATTTAACAATGTCATTTGAACATAATTTTGGAAGAACATATTCCATTCCATTTCCAATTGTTGGTTTGGGAAAATTGTTGAGAAAGTAAAGCATGTTTGGAAGATGTTAGACCTTCTAATTATCGAGTTGCAATTATTTCTACCTGTATCTCATTTGTAATCTCATTTAACTCTAGGTACATTGCATTTCCTAACACCTCTTCTCCAGGAAGAAAAATGAGTAATTTACTGCTTTTTAAAAAACAGACACTTCAGTGGGCGCCTGGGTGGCTCAGAGAGTTAAGCCTCTGCCTTCGGCTCAGGTCATGATCTCAGGGTCCTGGGATCAAGCCCCACACGAAGCCCTTTGTTCAGCGGGGAACCTGCTTCCCATCTCTCTCTGCCTGCCTCTCTTCCTCCTTGTGATCTCTCTCTATGTCAAATAAATAAAATCTTTTAAAAAACCCAAACGAACAAAAACCAGATGATTCAGGAGGCTGGGGATGGAGGAAAGACAGAAGTCTTTTCAGGATATTTGACTTAACTCTAGATGAATTTTTGAATACCTGAAATTTCCATAGCCTTCGGCTAAATAAATATTGCTCAGGCTTTTGTAGAGAATGCAAATACTCTCTGCACATGTTTCTCTCTATTATGAAACACACTGTTGTTCTATTTCAGGGAGACTTACAAATTATAACTTGTAAATTTCATTAAAATTCCATATATGTGAATTATTATTTTAATTCTGAGGTCGACTTTAGAAATTATTTTTAGCTAAAAGATCTCATTTAGTGGGATATATATCTATATATGCATATATACATATATACATGTATATATGTGTATATATAAATATATATGCACTATGCCATATATATGGCATAGTGTTAATTCTTATCATGCTATCTATCCTATGGTTTGCCTAATTCTAAACTCAGGTTTGCCTGAGTAAATTTATTACTCATAAGCTGACTATAGCTCTGTATTAGTATTTTAAGTAGACTTAAAGTTTATTTTTAATTTATATTGAATCACATATTATTTTGGCACTATTGATGATGATAGGGGATAATAAATCTTTCTGGACTGACAATAAGTTGGAACTAAAACATAAGGCCAAATCAATGGAAATTGGATATATCAGTTCATTAATGTCATTTCTTCAGTGTACTTTGATAGGAGATCTATTAATATTAGCTGTAATACTGCTAGAATGAAACTGTTTTTCCCCTATTTGTTTATATGGAATTATAAACTGTTTTCTTGAGATTTATGATTTCCAATTCATAGTTTTGTGGGGAGAAGTCTAAAAGTGTATTGATTCTAGGAAAAGGAAGATGAGAGGATTTGCCAAAGAACATTGTATTAGTTTGTTAGGGCTGCTGTAACAAGGCATAGCAGACTGGTGGCTTAAACAACACCAATTTATTTTCCCACAGTTGCAGAGGCCACAAGGCTGAGATCAGGGTGTTCACAGGGATGATTTCTTCTAATGTCTGTTACTAGAGGAGCTGTTCTAGTCCTTTCCTCTTGGCTTATAGATGGTTCTCTTCTCCCTGTTTCTTTTTTTTTTTTTTTTTAATATTTTATTTATTTATTTGACAGAGAGAGATAGCAAGTAGGCAGAGAGGCAGACAGAGAGAGAGAGAGGGATGCAGGCTCCCCACTGAGCAGAGAGCCTGATGCAGGGCTCGATCCTAGGACCCTGGGATCATGACATTAGCCAAAGGCAGAGGCTTAACCCACTGCACCACCCAGGTACCCCTCCCTGTTTCTTTATGTACTCTTCCCTCTATGCGTGTCTCTGTGTCCAGATTTCCTCTCCTAAGGACATCAGCCATATTAGATTAGGCCCCATCCTAATAATCTCATTTCAACTTGGTTATCTTTGTAAAGATTCTGTCTCCATAAAAGGTCACACTCTGAGATCCTGGGGGTTAGTACGTTAATACCGGAATTTTATCCGGACTCACAATTCAGCACATAACAGAAAAGAAAAGTGGAATTTGAGGAAAAAAATATATATGATTTTCTTTTCTTCTAGTAGCGCTATACTTGCTATTTGAATGTACTTTTCTCTTGGTATCTGTGGTATATAAGAGGGGATTTACAAGATATGTTTTGGCATAGGACTCAGTAGTTTTAATGTGTCTGGTGAAGATAAGATAGGTACAATTAATAAAATTAAGTGTTAAATGTAACATGCAATTTTGATAGTTTATGCAAGGAAATTTAACTTTACTTAAAGGATATTTTTTGAAAATTTAGTGTAAAATTTGTACAATTTTAGTGTCATTAGCAATGCAGGTGTGCCCATTTTATTTCCTTTGGTTGTTATAATTTTTTTGAACAAGGTTATTTTTTTCCTCTGATGAAAGCTGATCTACTTGCTCAACAAAAATATAACATCATAATTTATATAACATGGACCTGCCCGTATGGTATTATCAATCACCTATTCAACTTGGACTCTAAGCTTAAAGGACATTATTAATCATTTACTTTATTTCCCATGTTTAATGATAAGGAAATAGATGCCTGAAGCAGAGAAGGGGCTTGCCAGATGCTATGCAATTAGTAAAAAATGTAGGACAAGAACCCAAAAATTATAGAATAAAAATTCAACTAATTTTACAACTTTAAATGACCTTTGAGTTCATCCACTCTCTAATTTTCCAGATGAGGGAACTAAGGCTTAGAGATGTTAAATAATCTGTCAAGGTCATACAGTTAGTTCAGTGGTAGAGTAAATATTAAAATCCACATGTAACTGGTGTGCTTGTTTTCAAATCAATTTAGCAAGTTTAGTGTCAAGGGATGTTTTAGGGGCCTTAGAAAACCTAAGCTTCATCATCCCATCCCCCAAATAACCCTAGATATATATAACTACCAAAAATATTTCAGCAAATATATATATAAATGGGAAAAATAGACAGTATCCACAATTTTCAGACTGTTGAAGTCATAATTTAATTTGTAGTACTACTGGAGCAAGTAGCTAGTTATTAGGAAGAAAAAATATATTAAAATTTAAGGATAGGGGCCCCTGTCTAATGTCATCTAAATATCCAGCTAGATTGCTTCTCCTTAGCCCCTTCTTGGGCTTTCTATGGAATACATTGATGTCTTCTGTATACCATTCTTGTCAGGGCAGGAAGTCAATTAAGTCTGATTATTAATTTGTTTTATTGTGGTTTTC
Source organism: Lontra canadensis (assembly GCF_010015895.1). NCBI lineage: Eukaryota > Metazoa > Chordata > Mammalia > Carnivora > Mustelidae > Lontra > Lontra canadensis. The sequence continues at coordinate 18,113,058 of NW_022630995.1, read as the reverse complement.
CCACTTATTATGGCATCTTATGTTTTCCCTTATTCAACTTTCGCTTATCTTTTAATCTACCCAATTATATCATTAGTGTATTATCTGACTTTATTTGAAATCTTTCTTTTCTTTCAGTGCATAATCTTATCTCCTTTCATTTTTAATCTTTTGGCATGGCCCCACACCAAATACCTATAAACATTGTAAGACTTCTCTAGCAAGACATACTCTAACAAACAGGCGAATAAATGAAGTAAAATAATAATGGTGTTAATTTCTAAAAGTATACACCATATACTCTCTAACCTATCCTCTCCTACATTTTCTTCAAATTATGCTGTTAATTTGTAACTAAATGTATTCTTTGTCTTTAGCAGATCCAAATTCACGTTTTCCTTCACCCCTGTGGTACAGAATCAGTTCTTGATCAGTAGATGGAAGGCATTGTGAAATAAGTCTTTATATTCATATGTGAGGCTATAAGGAAGTAAGAAATTATATAATAAGGGGCACCTGGGTGGCTCAGTGGATTAAGCCTCTGCCTTCGGCTCAGGTCATGATCTCGGGGTCCTGGGATCGAGCCCTCCATCGGGCTATCTGCTTGGCAGGGAGCCTGTTACCCGCCCCCCGCCCCCTGCCTGCCTGCCTCTCTGTCTACTTGTGATCTCTGTCAAATAAATACATAAAATTTTAAAAAAGAGAGAGAGAGAGAGAGAGAGAGAAATTATACAATGATTATATACTGAAAAAGAAGTCAAAATTCTATAACAAAGAAATTCTCATAGTCTATATCAGTCCCACTATAATGTAAAGCAAAGGCATTAATTAAATGTCTTAGACCCCTCGGGCTGCTATAACAGATATGCCATAGACTGGGCAATTTATAAACAACAGAAATTTATTTCTCACAATGTGTAAGCTGGCAAGTCCAAGCTCAAGATGCTGACAGGTTTGTTGACTGACGAGGAGGGCTGCTTTCTGGTTCACAGATAGTCATCTTTTTACTATATTCTTACATGGTGAAATGGGAAGGAATCTTTCTGGGCTCTTTTTTATTAGGACACTAATCCCATTCATGAAGGTTCTGTCCTCATAACCTAATCACCTTCCAGAGGCTCTTGCTCCAAATACCATCACATTGGGGATTACATTTCAACCCAAGTATTTTGGGGGGGGGGACACAAACATACACTCTAGAGCTCTAAAATTAGTGGTCTTTTTTAGTCTTTATCATTGAAAATTTTAAACTGGAGAACACATAGATAAGAAACTCCATTGGCAGACATCAAGGCAATTAGACAGCTCTGACCAAAGGAACCTGGATGTTTTGGGCAACATGGAGACAGAGAGTTGTTTTATTAGATGCTGTTAGGAACCCCAGATGTCTCTTCCTGCCTTTACACCATTATGATTTTGTATGTATTTCTTATATACATTTAAAACCCTAGCAGGATCAAAACACACTGGATATGCAACTTTGATCGAGCACTTATTATGCGCCTGACACTGCTTGACAATTGATTTAATTCCTGTGAAGGAGTTTCAAATTATTATCCTCATTTAATACAGAAGAAAGCTACTACTTAAAAAGTTTGAGAAAGTTACTCATGAATAAATAGCTTTTGGATAAGAACCATAACATTAATATTCATTATATTCATATTCATCTCCCAGAGAATAAAGCTTATTTCTTGGCATATAATAAAACTCAACAGCTGTTTGTTGAATGAATGGCTGAGTAGATAGATAAATAAATAGTATTAACTTACAAATAATAAGAGGTTCACATCAGATGATTTTTCCCAAAATGAACTGTTTGAGTGTTTTTGACGATTTTAATAATATTTGTTAGAGTTTGCGGAAATTGTATTGGCTTCTTTTAAATCCCTTTTCTTGGCAAAATTTGTTTTAAGAGATTTAATGTTATGGTAAACAAGACCATAAACCATACAAAACACTGTAATCACGCAATTCATCACTTTTTTAAAAAAGTGTAAACATAATTCCAGTGGGCTTACAGTTTCCATACTAAAAACTGCTCGTAGGACCGTTAAGTAAAGAAGAAACTTTCGTTCTTAGTAAATCCTGTCTGTGCAGTTGTTCTTCCTTGAGTCACTTTTTGCTTCACTGAAAACCACAATTTATTCATCTTCTCATGGTCTTCTATTTTGTTCTGTGAATCAATTTATAGCTCAGTCTGACCTTAAACTTAGAAGTTAAAATTCTTTGTTTATTCAGATGTTGTAATGTAAGAAAAGAAACATGATTTTAAATGTGCATGTATTTTTTAAAAGAGCAATTTATGAGACAGTATGAATTATCTTACAGACTACAGATTAGCATATCTTTAATACATATTTTGATAAACACAAATATATATAATCTTAGGAAATTTAAACCATTTAACTGGTGGTATTTATGACAACATGGTATCTCAAAATACTATAAATTGGGTAATATACCAGCAACTTGTGATTAATAAAAACCTTACTTATGTCACAATCCATTTTCCCCATAAATGGCACAGCATTAATTTATATCATGGACAATTACTACAAAGATTTATAATTATTACCAATGTGAAATTTCCATGTGTTTTCAAGGTCCCGTTCTGTGGTAAGATCTCATCTTTGAGACCACCCAAATAAAGAAATGCTTTTGGTAATCAGAATCTCCAAGCATCTTTATGTAAATGATCATCTTTTGCCAAAATTTGGACTTTTTAGTATGCCAAATTCTTAGTGCATCTCTGAAGTAAGATTTATGGGTCTTTTGAGTGAAATCACAGGACCAATGTTACAGTTATTTATTAGTACTAAACATTACAGATGCAAAAATGTTTGCTTACTCAGTAAAAATTGAGCACCAACTGCATGCTAAGCATAGTGATAGGTATTGGGATCCACCAGAATCTGGTCTCACATTTGAAAAAAATAATCCTACACAGTAAATAAATAAATAATGATCTTTGTTTAATGTATACTATTATTGATATATTTCCTTATTCTTTAAACATGGATCTGTTTTTAATTATACTAATTGATTTATATCAATTAATATAATTATCAATTATATTATAAATCAATTAATCAATTGATGTAATTAATTAATAAATCAATTAATGTAATTAATCAGTTAATACAATCAATTAATATAATTCTTATTATAAATATAATAGAAATAGGATATATTAGATATTGTATTACATATATAATACATAATATATAGTATACATAATATAGAAATAGTATAAAGATGTAATATAAAAATTAATAATTATATATTAAGAACAAATATTAAGATCAGTATCCTATTTAAAGATTAAGGAAATATATCAACAGCAGTCAACATTAAACGAGGATTTTGGCAATAGTAGAGGATATCCAAGTGATAAATGAATATAAAAATAGTTGATTAACAGGATATAATTAAAATTCAGTTTAGTGACTCCAATATGGTTGACAGGAAGATGTGTCAACTTAAATAATTTTAGATTTATGTATTTCTAATGATGGATTTATTTCATGGAGTTAGGCAAATTTCTAGGCATTAAAATGATTCATTAAGTATAACTTACATTTTATCTTATAATCCCAAAATAATAATTTAAGACTTATTAAAATCTACAAAATATATTTGCTCACATAAACTCTTTTAGAAATAGAAAGAGTGGTAAATTTGTATTAGACTACCTCAGTAAAATTTATTATTAATATTAGAAAACTTCTATGTTATTTATTAAAGGCTACATCTTTTATATCTACTTTCTCAAGAATATTTATTATATTCTATGCCAATTAAATCAAATATCTGAAAATCTTCTGGTTACAAATGAGCATATTCTTTTTTTTTTTTTATTTAGAATTGCCTTTTTTTTTTTTTTAATTTATTTATTTAACAGACAGAGATCACAAGTAGGCAGAGAGGCAGGCAGAGAGAGAGATGGAGGAAGCAGGCTCCCCGCTGAGCAGAGAGCCCAACGTGGGGCTCGAACCCAGTACCCTGGGATCATGACCGGAACCAAAGGCAGAGGCTTTAACCCACTGAGCCACCCAGGTGCCCCACAAATGAGCATATTCTTTTCATAACGTTTGTTTAAATGTTCTTACAAAGTGATGCTTTGAAGTAGGAAAATAAATGCAAATTTATCTCTTCATTCATCCTTTTTTGGTATGACTTGCAGAAAGCCATTTTTAATGTAATCATCATCTCTCCTTCAACTATGTATTGATTCAAGTCAATATCTTTTGGTGATAGTACATTTTCAACTTCTTTTACTTAGAGTTTGAGCAAGCATAATAATATTCACATCATAGAGATCTCTGAAGGAGAGGTAAGAGGGCAGAATATTCATTTGAAGACATAATAGCTGAACTGGGGAAGGAAATAGATATCCACATCCAGGAAGCACGGAGATCTCTAAAAAAATTTATCTAAGGAGGTCCACACCAAGGCACATGGTAAACAAAATGGCAAAAAGTAGTGATAAAGAAAAAAATTAAAACAGCAAGAAACATACAAGGGAAACCACATAAGGTTATCAACAGATTTTTCAGGAGAAACTCTGCATGCCAGAAGGCAGTGGCATGATATATTCAAAGTTCTGAAAGGGAAAAAAATCTTCCATCTAAAAATACTCTATTCAGCAAGACTTTCATTCAGGATAGAAGGAGAGAGAAAGAGTTTCTCAAACAAAAAACCAAAAGGAGTTCATAACCCATAAACAAGCCCTGCAAGAAATATTAAAGGGGACTCCCTGAGTGGAAAGGAAAGACCATAGAGAGAGTATGAAAAGTAAAAAAACAAAAACAAAAACAAAAAAACGCAGAAGGAGTAAAAATAAATATTTCTACAAAAATCAGCCAAGAGATTCATAAAATAAAAGGATGTAAAATATAACACCATATACCTAAAATGTTGCAGGGGAGAGGAGGAAAGAATGGTTTTAAAATTAAGAAATCATCAACTTCACATACATTGCTATATACAAAAGATGTTGTAAAAACCTAATGGTAACCACAAATCAAAAACCAATGATAGATATGCAAAGAATAAAGAGAAAGGAATAAAGACAGTGCAGACTCAGGTAGCCACTGTGGAAAATACAATCCAGGAATCAAACTATTGGATATTTACCCAGATTATATAAAAACACTAATTCAAAGGTATACATTCACCCCTATGTTTATTGAAGCATTATTTACAATAGCCAGACTATGGAAGTAGCCTAAGTGTCGCTCTATAGATGGAATGGATAAAGAAGAAGTGATATATAAATATATATCACTTCTTGATACATGATACATGATATACATATATAGATATCTGTATATGTATCTTGGTATATGATATATATCACTTCTTGATACATGATACACATAATATATATAAATATATATGTGATGGAATATTATTTAGGCATTAGTAATTTTTATCAATATAGATAGAGTTAGAGAGTATAATGCTGAGCAAACTAAGACAAAAACAAATACCATATGATCTCAGTCATGTGACATTAAAAACAAACAAGCAAGCAAGGAAAGAGAGAGAGAGAGAGAGGGAGAAATAAACCAGCAAACAGACTCTTAACTATAGACAAGAAACTGATGGTTACCAGAGGGGAAATGGGTAGAGGGATGGAGGAAATAGGGGATGGGAATTAAAGAGTACATTTCTCATAATGAACAAACATAAAATAAAGAATGAAAAGGAAAGAAGAGAAGAATTTGAACAAGACTTATTGAGATAATTCATTTTCAGCTACATAGAACATTATAAGATTTTAAATTTATGCTTTAGTAATTTTAAAAATACTCTTGTTAATATCATTTTGGACCATCTCAACTTTCTTGGGTACACCAGAGATAGACATGTTGCTCAAGATGGTGAAACTGCTATTTTCTCTCAATGTATCCTTTTTTGGTCCCCCCCCCTTAATACTTCTCATGGTTATTGGGGGATTATTTAATTATGTGTGCATTTGTTTTTAATGTTTATCCCTTGCCCCCATCTGTACTGTAAATTCCATGAGGTCATGAATCAATATTTTATTGACAATTGAATAGCCACAACCTAGACCAATGTCTGGCACTTCAATTTTATTTGTAAATATATATTTGTTGAATGAATAAATGAAGTGATGTGGAGAATTGATACTGACCATTGAAGCATGACAAAAGATGTGTCTCTCAACCACCGCATTGAAAATTCCTGTTTATTTCACAATTTATTTGCTTAATTATTTGAGGAAGCATTGGAGTAGATTATTGATTGTAACTTTGATTTTAACCGATTTCAAGAAACTTGCCTTCTGTCCCTGAAAATGAATTCTATAAATACTTTCTATTAATTTTTTTTGGAAGTGGGAAAGTGTGTTTTACAAACCTCACTGGTTTATTTTGTGCTCGAGGTGGACAAACACACTAGAGTGCTCTATGTGCCCTATGGCATTTCATGACCGTTTTATAACATATACAAAAAATCCTTGGTCTAGATTTTATCACCTATTTTCTGTGATTTTTTTTTTTTTATGTGGTTTGGAATTCAGTTTATAAGGTTTTAGGATGTTAAGTGTGTGAGCTGCTTTTCTGCCTCTCAGTATATTTGTATTTGTTTGTTTGTTTGTTTGTTTGAAGATTTTATTTATTTATTTGAGAGAGAGAGAAAAAATGAGAGAGAGAGCATGAGAGGAGAGAGGTCCGCGGGAGAAACAGACTCCCTGGTGAGCAGAGAGCCTGATGTGGGACTCCATCCTGGGACTCCAGGATCATGACCTGAGCTGAAGGTAGTCGCTTAACCAACTGAGCCACCCAGGTGCCCCTATTTGTATTGTTTCTTATTGTTGTCAAAAAGAAGGTAAAAATGTGTGTATTCAGAATTCTGGTGGCTTCATCTCAAAGCTAAGGGTGGTAGGTGAGAGTTCATTTTTGAACTAACCCAACAGATTTCACTTTGTGTGACTCAGTGGATCTTGTTAGTGTCCAGAATTATCCAATGGGTGCTGTTTTTTGTTTTGCCTAGCATTTATATTTTCATTTGGCTAGCCTTTTTCTCATTCTCATTATTTTTTTCTGCTTTGGATGGAAAATTGTCATCAGTGTTTTACGGGAAAAAAAAATAGCAGGGTACTCTTCCTATCCCACATTTCAAGTATTTGGCAAATATCTGGGCTTTCATAGGTTGAGGGATTTGGTTGGTTAGTACATTTTCTCATTTACTTATATGACTAAATATTTAAAGATCCCCAGTCTTCAAGCCAGGATTTACTGTTAGTATTTAGTGTTAGTCAATTTCTTAATGAAAATGTATTTGATTGAAAACATGGCTAATAAAAGTTTTCACTTGGAATAAAATAAAGGATAAGCATTTCATTTTGTAAGCAGCATAGTCAACTTACAAATATTCCTAACAAATACATTCCAGTGGAATGAATGTTGAACAGAGAGGGAACTTTGCCTAGAAAATGTAACAATGTGGAGATGATGGATTTGGTCCTGCTCCTTATGGCTTCATGTATTGTTCTATTTGTCAGTGAAATACATCGAAAATACATCAGTCCCGCACTGATCAGGTTAGTATATATGTTAACGCTGTTGTAGAGCTTGTGGATAAAGGATTTATAAACACTGCTGTATGTGTCTTCAGAGTTGAAGATTACCGAAGAGGTTATTACAAGGTCTCTTCTGCAGAGGATTTGTGCTACTGAGTTAGAAAGAAATGTCTCCTCTTTAGGATAAAACAAACAAACAAAAATGATAAGCTACTGAAAGCTCTTTATCCTTTCCAGTGAATATTGTGTGTGGTGTGGTGGGGTGGGGAGGAGGAAAGGGATGTGAGTGAGGGCTGCTCCTATATTTCTGAGTGGTGTGTGCTGTGCAGTAGAGCATTTATTCACTGTTTAACAATTTAGTTCCTTCAAAATTAAATTTTGTTTAGTTTTAATCTGTGACACCACTGTTTATTCAAAACTTATGTTTATCCTTCACTAAATTTCCCATGTGTTTCTTCTATTAGAATATGTAGGACTATAGGGACCGCTGTGTAGCTCAAGTCAGTTAAGTCTCTACCTTTGGCTCAGGTCATAATCCCAGGGTTTTGTGATCAAGACCCACATCTGGCTCCTTGCTCAGTGGGGAGATGCTGTGCCCTCTGCCTGCCTCCCCCTGCTTGTGTACTCTCTCTCTCTGACAAATAAGTAAAAATAAAATCCAAAAAAATAAAAGAGAGAGAGAGAAAAGAAAAGTATCTGTAGGACTATAGGTTTTCTTGGTTGTACCATAAGAATAACATAAACTTTAAATTTGTTGATTTGAAATAAAGAACATTACATATTTATACACTGCAATATAAGTAAAATTACTACATTTGAAAGTTAATGCCACATTTTAAAATTAGTGATTTTCCCTCTTATTGCAGTGGATTTTTACACAAAGAAAATTTTCATATTAATTTTTGTGATATAGTATCAAAGTGTTAGGAAAGAACTTCTTAAAATTGTCAGAATGGTAATAATATTTTATGCTATTTGAAAACATAACAAAACAAAATGACCTTGCCAGGCATAATAAATGGAATATTTAACTTACATTTCATATTCAGGAATTAGACTTAATGTCACAATGGAATGACAATCTATAAGATTATATTATTGTTAGTGTGATAGTCTAATAATACCTTATTCATTTCCCAAGACAAGCACCCTTTCTTTGTTTTCTCTGTGTGACACATAAGAAGGGTCATTGCATTTCTTACCTACATAACTTTCTTGTTCTTGCTTCCCATTCATTTTTGGCTCAGCTGCAGTTTCCTGGTATTCTAGATGGGAATGATAATATTGCTAAGCTTTTATTGTTTGGGTTTGAAATAAAATGGTACTTTTAAAGCACTAGCACGTGGAAAGCATTCCATAAATGTTAGCAATTATCATCATCATCTCACCCTAAACAGCTTACTACAGTATCTTCCTCATTAATTCCAGGCTCTTTTATCTTTCTTTCTACTGTCTAATATCTTTCACTGTTCAAACAATCTATTGGCTAATGCTTTTTAAGATTACTTTTATTAATATTATTATGTTATTATATTATAATCTTATATTGTCCTATATAATTTGGACTATATTCTGAATCTGATTATAATGATATTTCTGATTTGACTACTGCTTAGTTCTGTCTGCCATCTGCTCCTGATTCTCTTGTGAATATATCTTTTTTTCCCCAGCTTTATTGATATTTAATTGACATATAATATTGTGTAAGTTTAAGGTGTACAGTGTGATGATTTGATGCATTTATGCATTATAAAATTATTACTACAGTAGGGTTTAACATCTCCATCATCACCTCACATAATTGCCACTTATTTTTGTGGTAAGGACATTTAAGATCTACTCTCTTAGCAACTTTTAAGTATATAATATAGTATTGTTAACTATAATCACTCTTTTGTACACTAGATGCCCAGATCCCCAGAAGTTACTCATCTTATGATTGAATGTTTATATCCTTTGACCAACATCCTGCCATTTTTCACCCCATCTCCTAGCAACCACTATTCTCCTGGTTTCTGAGTTTGGCTCTTTTAGATTCTACATATAAGTGATATCATACAGTATTTGTCTTTTTTCTTTCCTGTCTCATTTCACTTAGCACAATACATTCAAGATCCACCCATGTTGTCATAAATGGCAGAATTTCCTTCTTTCACATGACTGAATAATATTTCATTATATATATAATGAAATATATATATGAATATGTAATATATAATGAAATATATAATATATATAATGAAATACATATATATTATATATATGCGTGTGTATGCATGTGTATGTGTGTGTGTATATATATGTATATGTATATACATATATAAATGTAAATGGATAAAGAAGATGTGGTATATATGTATATATATATATATGTGTGTACATATATACCACATCTTCTTTATCCATTTACCCATCAATAAATGTGTAGATAGTTTCCATGTGTTGGTTATTAAAATTAATGCTGCAATGAACGTGGAAATGCAGATATTTCTTTAGGATCCTCCCTCTGAACTCTAAATGTATCTTTGTTTGCTCAGAATTTTTGCCTGGAATATTTTACCATTTTTTTCTCCCATATTCACATTTTGTTTCACGCTTAATAGCCAGCTCAAGTTTGCTACCTTCAAAAAATCTTCTTTAAGCACCCAAGCACATGTTTATCACTCCATAATTTTTCATCTGTTCTATATAATTCACTGTGCTTCATAACGTTTTAAGCCTTGCATAGTATGCACATTCTCTAACTACAAGCTTCTGAAGTTCCATGGAGACACTTAGGAAGATTCTCAGTACTTTTGCTCTGAATCATCGGCCCATCTGCCTTACCCTGCTCCAGACTTTCACTCCTCTGATCTTGTTGTCAGTGTCCTATAACCATTTGTTTTTAGTAATGATGGATACCATTACTTGGGTTTTGGGGACTTAGCAACAGTCACATTCTTAATCAGTGTTCTCCAGATTGTTGGCTGAGCTATATTGATGAGGAATATAATTTCTAAAACTATGAAATTTTATGTATCAAATATCTATTTTTTTGGATATACATATGGATCCATATATAGAGACATATATATTTTTATATTTATATGTAAAAAGTTATATTTGTATATTAACATGAAGAGATTTTATTATGAGGGATTGACTCATGTAACTATGGAGGCTGAGAAGTCCAATGATTTGCTGTTTGCAAGCTGGAGGCATAGAAAAGCCAATGACATAGTTCCAGTCCAAATTCGAAGGCCTGATAATCTGGGGAGGCAGTGGTATTAGTCTCAGTCTGAGTTAAGAGGCTTGAGGTCTGGAGAGCCACTGTTGTCAATCTTAGTCCACGTCCAGCTTCTTGAGAACCAGAAGCACCAATATCAGAGGGCTACGGAAGGTGGATATACCAGTTCAAGCTCAGAGCAAATTCATACTTCTTCTGCCTCTTTGTTCTCTTTGAGCGCTCAAAAGATTGGATGATACCCACCTAAATTGGTGAGGGCGATCTTCTTTATTAGTGTACTGAATCAAATGCTCTTTTCCAGAAACACCCTCACAGACATACCCAGAAATATTTTACCAGTTACTTGGGCATCCCTTAACCCAGTCAAGTTGACACTTAAAATTGATCATCACATGTATGAATTTTTACCATCTTCTTGATTTATGTGATAACATTGAAGATCCTTCTGCCAGATTTTGAAATCTCATTCTGAATAGAATGATACCTAGGTCTGAGACAATCTCCAGTGTGGTGGGAAAATTCAAACAACACCCATGGCTTATGTTTAATAACTCCCAGTGGCCACACTGTAGGTGATCAATATATATTGAAAATTATATTAGCATATCTTCTTTATTTCTTTGCATTTTATGATTGTATTTACTGAATTTTTGTTTATCTTGAAGTTATAAATATTACTCCTAAGAATTTTTTGAACAGCCAGGTTTGAGTTTTTGACATATAGAAAACAAACCAGATAATTGTGAAAAGTGAAAATTGACAGTTTTAGAAATTTTATCCCTCATGAACATCATTGAAAGATACTGTAGAATATAATTTTATTGAATGTTGAAAAGTTATAACAAGGAGATAGAAATTCATTTATTCAAATACTTGCTACATTTTTTATACATTCTCTGAGTGGACAGTTTCCCTTGAAGGCCACCATTTTTGTATCGATAACTTCAAAAGTAAGATTAATGTTACCTTTATGCTGAATCTCTGTCAGTCAAAAGTATAGCTCAGCATTAATTGTTTTATAATATTCCATTCATTAGTACTTTTTGTTCTCTAATTTCAGAAATTTTAAATTTCATGTTTTTTAGGGTTTTAAAAAAATTTTTTTTTTGTTTTATTTTATTTTGCTTTGCTCTTGCCCTCAGAACATAATTGCCTTTGGTTATTCATTTAAGGTATCAGTTTTATCTATCACTGTGTTACACTTTATTCAGTACTATCATATTTAAATTATATTTCTTTTTCGCTGAAATAGAGATGTTGAAATTCAGTGTATTAGAGGTTTACTGGTAGCAGATATACTTTTAAAGAAAGTAGATGGTAGGTTGATATTTCATTAGGTTTTAAATGTTATTTTTCCTGCCAAATACTTTGGACTCGATTTTCAGAGCACATTTTTTAAAACTTGGATAAATGTGCTGACATGTAAAATGACACAGAAAAAACACATATTTAAGAAAATTATGTCATAGGCTCTGCTGAAATTCAAAACTGGGAATATATGCTTTTTGGCAACATTAAAATAATGAAGTATTTTTTAAAGTCATTAGCAATAAGTAAAACCTAGCCCACTTCCAGATAGTTGTGTCCCTCTCTGTAATTAAGAAATGCCTTTAAAATCATTGCCTTTGGAGCACCTGGGTGGCTCAGTCATTAGGCGTCTACCTTCTGCTCCAGGCATGATCCCAGGTTCCTGGGATGGATCCTTGTGTGGGACTCCTTGTTCAGAGGGAAGCCTGCTTTTCCCTCTCCCAGCCCCCCACCTCTGCTTGTGTTCCCTCTCTCACTGTCTCTCTTTCTGTCAAGTAAATAAACAAAAATCTTAACCAAAAAAAAAGGAAAAAAGTCTACTGAAAATATTTTTAAAAAATAAAAAATAAAATCGTTGGCTTTGACTCACAAATAATTTTACTTCTTTCTTATAGGAAACCCAATCTCTTTCCTTTTCATTTTAAAGTTTTCAAAAAAGCCTTTTTTTCTTCTCTTATGATTATTTGCATGCAGAAAAAAATGTTTCTAGTATCTATTAGTAATCGTTTTTCAGTGCTGAAGACTGTATTTATACATATTTATATATGAATTAAATGATATATAATATAATAAAATTATATATATGTACACATATGTGTATATATATAAAATCTGGTGGCTTAAGTGATATTTGAGCAAAGGGATGGTAATATTAGAATTTCTGTGTGGGTTATGTATAATATTTTTCTTTTATTGATTTGGTAATTCTTTAGTATCTGTGTACAAGTTTCAGGGTCCACCCTTTGCACATTTCTCCAGTGGTTTGACGAAGTATGTGTTTATTATCTCCCATGGTTTCTTTTAGGTTAAGAATTTGGGAGTAGTTTAAGTAGTTGATTCTGGCTCAGGATCTCATAGTTTTGTGGTTACTAAAAGGAAGGCTTTCTGGTGTTTGGAGCATGAGCTGCCAAAGTTCCTTACTTGTCTGTCAGAAGAGGGCTCAGTTCTTTACCTGGATCTCTCTATTGGGCTGGTCCAGTGTTCTCTGGCCATTGGCTTTGAATAGAATGAGTTTTCAAGAGGGACACTGAAGCTCCAACATCTTGTTAATGAACAACTCTTGGAAATCATGTACACTCATTACTATCACATTATGTCCATTAGAAGTGAGGACCTAAGTAAAGCCCACATTCAAGGGGAAAGCAAAATGGAGGACATACAAAGAATAGTGAGTGTACTTGAGAACTGCCATATGAAGCTCTTTAATAAAACCTATACTCCCTCCCCAGGTTATCTTATCTACTTACCTACTATCTTATTTATTGCTCTACTTCCCAAATTTATAAAGATTTCTTTTCTGAGTCATTAACCTGTATTCAACTTCTTACCAGATTTTTTTCATGAAAGTATAGCCAGTTGCTTATGCTTATTTTTACTACCCTCCCTTTTACCTTTCAAGTTCAGCCAATCACCAAGTCATGCAATTTTTTTTTGTTCCTAAATATAGATCAAAAATGTTCCCTGTCACTGTTCATTTAAAGCAATTATTTTGTCCTTACTGCTAAATTTGTCTTCTATTTTACATTCTTTAAAAAAAAAATCCTTTAGTGGATTTAATTTTACTTAAATAGACAGGCTTTGGGTTAAAGTACAAAGGTTAAGGGAATGGAAAATAAACACAAATATAAGCCATTTTGCTAATATTTTTGTATTCACAACAAATAAACGTATAGAGCAGGCTGAAGATTTCAGTCTCTGCTAAATGGAGATTAGGCTACAGGCTTTATTTTTTGAGTGTATTTTTGAATATGTGGAGTAACTCTTGGAAAAATGAGGTTTGAACAGGGCATTGAAGGCTTGGCCCAAGGAGATAGGTGCACAGGTACACACGTGCGTGCACACACCTGCTTGATTCCTCTGTCCTGTAGTTAAGTTTCCTTACCCTCAAAGCAGTGATAAGTGGTAGTCAGGTTAGTCAGTTTATTATTCCTTGAAGAGATGCCCAGAGCCCCTCTCTGTGTGACTCCACGGCGCGCTTCTCCAACATTTCTTCAGTGGCCACTGATATTCCGACTTCTGCATTCATTCTCTCTACAGATGCTCCCTGCACTACTTCATGCCCTCCGCATGGTTTTAGTCTGTATTCTGCTCTTGAGTCCAACTGAGAGTTGAAGACTTATTTATTTATTTGAGAGAAAGGGAGAGAATGTGGCGGGGGAGCGATGGAAAGAGAGCGCAGGCACTCTGCAGGAGGGGCAGAGGCAAAGGGAGAGAGAATCTCAAGCAGACTCTATGCAGAGCCAGGAGCCACACTCAAGGCTCCATGTCACCACTCTGAGATCACAACCTGAGCTCAAAACAAGAGTCCCAAGCTTAACCAGCTGGGCCCCCCAGGTGCCCCAACAGTTGAACATTTTTAAATGTTCAATGTCTATCCTGACTCCTTAAACTCAACATGATCAAAATGTAATACATTATACTGTGTTATGCTCTCAACCCACTGAGTGTAGCTGCTTGCCTCTGTGTCTGTGTTTATTGTTATTCTTATTGATATCCATTGTTTTAAAATCAGTATCCCAACCGCCACTCCCTTCGTTGAAAGCTCCCTTCAGTGCCCTAAGGTTATCCTAGCAATTCTCTGAGCCCTGTCCTTGGGGTCCACAAAGAATCATGTGGCTTGTGTTTGGTCACCAGCGTTTAGCCCCTGCCTCCACCCCCACCTCACATCCCTAGGCTGGTATCTTTGTTGTTATCATCCATAATTCACCAAGGACTTTAGGCATTTTGAGTCAATTGTCACCAAGCAGCTTAAAACAGTAGAGCAGAGAGCCCCAAGAAGGTCGAGAAGAAGTTTTAACAACCGACTGGCTGAGGCCTCAGAAAAGAAAACATGAAAGTGATTTGTGCTGACACAAGTGCGTGAGAACAGTGTTATTTAATCCCTGGTCAGGAACACTTTTCGTTAGGTGTGTGCTTGCCGTGGAACTGGGCATTTGTGGAGGTTTGGCCTATCCGTAGTAGTGAAGCTTCATTTCATCAAAGCCTCCTCGGTCCCATGGACAGTGGGTAGTTCCCTAGTGTGGCATCCTACCCGGTTATCAGATTTTACATCTGAAGGTTTTTCCAATTTATTCAGCTAATACCCATTACACATCTAATGTTATACTCTGTTCCTGGTTATAGCAGATTAACTCATGGTATAAGAGTGAGTTCAAGGGCCACTGGGTGGCTCACTGGGTTAAAGCCTCTGCCTTCAGCTCAGATCATGATCCCAGGATCCTGGGATCCAGCCCCACGTCAGGCTCTCTGCTTGGCAGGGAGCCTGCTTCCTCCTGTCTCTTTGCCTGCCTCTCTGCCTGTTTGTGATCTCTGTCTGTCAAATGAATGAATAAAATCTTAAAAAAAAAAAAAAAAGTGAATTCAAGAATATGCCTTCTTTGCCCCAAATTATTTTCCCACAGCTGCTTCCCAAAGCCCAAGGCAATATTCCCCAAGTACAATATGTAATAGACAATTCTATGGACTATCCTGCATTTGTATTGTTAACATTTCCCATGTCTTGGTTTTTTTCTCTACTAAGCAAAATCTCTCCATTGTTAGCAGGATAACGGAATGGTTAAAACAAAACAAAACAAAAACTTTTAACTTAAGCATATTTTTTTCCATTGGACTTTGGTCGCTGATTAAAGCATTTAGCAATATAATTAAAAGTAATTTAAATAGCTAATTAGATAATGTTATAGTTTCCAGTAATACATTCCTTTAAACAAAACATCCATCATTTAGGAGTGCAATTTATCACTGGGTTACTGATACAAATGCAATTATATGTTAAATGGAAGAAAGCATCCACAAATCAACTCAGGCTCTCTGTAAAAATTGCCAAATACATAACTTTTGTGTAATTCTTACAGGGTCAAAGAGATACATGGAAAATTTTGGCCTCCACATTTTAGTTGGCTTTGAAACTGTCTAGTGTCTGGTTCTAAATCATATTTTTGACAGTTAAGAACCAGAATAAAGCTTTCCCTGTGTATACCTTTTGACAAAACTTGACTGATGCATTTAATTAAGCAAATTGTCCACTTAGTCAAACAAATGCTGTAAGTGTATGATTTGCTTATTTGTTTTGTTTTCTTCTTAAATTAACTCATTTTTTAACGTAATTTAACTTAATTGTTTAAGTTAAAATATAGCCAGATCAATTCAATGTTTGGAAGCACTTTCAATGTTATTTTTAAAAATAGTTATACCAAAGTTAAGAAACAAATTGCCTTTTAGCAAATGTTAAAAAATGTCCTGGAAAATTCTGATTTGGAAAACCTTTTATTAAAACCGAAAATAAAAACCAAATCAACAAAAACAACCTCTGTAATTCCATACCTAGGTCATGAAACTGGATCCCCAAATTGGAATACTTTTATTATTCAGCGATTCCATTACTTAAAATACTAAATACATTATGAAAATATCTTTATCCTTGAAAATGAAAACTGAAATCTCACTTTTTTTTTTTAGAAACCTCATTTTTTTTTAAAGATTTTATTTATTTATTTGACAGGTAGAGATCACAAGTAGGCAGAGAGGCAGGTAGAGAGAGAGGAGGAAGCAGGCTCCGTGCTGAGCAGAGAGCCCGATGCGGGGCTCAATCCCAGGACCTGGGACCATGACCTGAGCCGAAGGCAGAGGCTTTAACCCACTGAGCCACCCAGGCGCCCCTAGAAGTCTCATTATTAAAAAGAACTTCATGTTTAGGGGCACCTGGGTGGCTCAGTGGGTGAAAGCCTCTGCCTTCGGCTCAGGTCATGGTCCCAGGTCCTGGGATTGAGCCCCGCATCGGGCTCTCTGCTCAGCAGAGAGTCTGTTTCCTCCTCTCTCTCTGCCTGCTTCTCTGCCTACTTGTGATCTCTGTCTGTCAAATAAATAAATAAAATCTTTAAAAAAAAAAAAAAAAGAACTTCATGTTTAAACAACCACCTAATTTCAGAATGATAGATAAATAAGGATATTTTATTTTACGAAAAATATAAATGAATATTTCAGAAATTCAGTGTCTCTCTATTGTGGGAATACCCTGTCAAAATGTTGACTCAAGAGCAAACTAAAAATCATGTTACAACCAACCTCTAATTATGTTAACTCTCTGATGAATGATATGGATGCGCTAGATTCTTCTGTGTGTATATGTGTGTGTGGGAGAGAGACAGAGCAAACAAGATGTTGAATAACATCCAGCATGGAATACTTGAATGTGCTGTTCGTGGACTCTTACGGGACCTGCTCGGAAGTTGTGCATGCAGTGTATGGTTCAGTTGTAGCTTTTCCGAAACATTGTAGAAATGAGGTGAAAACTAGTATCATTCTTAATTTTTGAAATAATCGTATGGTTTCACAAACCAAATCAATTTATCTTTTTAAAGGTTATCTATTTTTTGAGACAGAAAGTGAGCTAGAGAGCATGAGCAGGGGCAGAGGGAGAGGGAGAAGCAGACTCCCTACTGAGAAGAGACCCAAGGTGGGGCTCGATTCCAGGACTCAAGTATAGTGAGCTGAGCCCAAGGTGATGCTTAACCAACTGAGGCACCCCGGCGCCCCCCAAATCAATATTTATGTTAAGTTTCAAGTGAAAATATTTATAGCAACAAAATTTCTTTCTCTACCTCCTCTCTATTTTCACTTCATTGTTTCTCCTCCCTTCTTTTATTTTCACATTTTATGCTTTGTAAAAAAGTCACAAGAAAAGTTGCATATATTTATTTAAATTCATATTTTATATATCTACACATTAGTGAGTTAAATATTAATACATATTTATAGCTTTCATGTGTGTATCTCTATAATTATTCCTATTTGTGGAAATCAACTTAGTAGATGATTGGTAAACATAATTTAGAATTTTAGTTTTATGCTTTTAAAAGAAAACTTGAGTTTTTACAGTTAAACATTTGACTTTCTTCCTACTGATTATGTTCACACTCTTGGAGTGGGAAACATAAATTTGACATGAAATGATGGGTAATTCCCTGTGTAAAAATGAGATATATATGGATGTTCAGCAAACATCTAAAATCAACAAACTAAAAGAACATATTTGCCACAAATATAAAGTACCAGTTTTAAAAAAATTTTCTTATTAAACAAAGAACTTTTACAATAGTGAACCATGTATAAATGTAAGCAAGCAATTCATAAATAAAACAAATGTGAAAGGCTGATGAACATGAAAATATATTCCATTGTACAAATAGAACACTGAAAAATTTGTAAGAAGGATATTGTATCACTATTTGTCTACTACATTAGCAAAATTTAAGGGAATTGGTAATACGTTGTTTTGAAATGAAAGGTGCTATTGGTAGAGCTATACCTATTTAAGTTTTTTAGATATCTAGTTGTTGATTTTTGCCAAGCTTGAAATATATTTTCCCTTTGGTCCATCAGTTTCATTTATAAAAATATACTATAAAATATATTTGGTTTTCTAAAATATTTTAGCTATGGTACACAAATATTTTTATACTTCCTTACAGTACTATGACAAAAACACATGGACATTCCCAAATGCTCATCAACGTAAGATATATTATATAAGGTTTATAGGTATATAAAAGGCAGCCATTAAAAATGAGGACTACAATACAGAAATGAAAAGACATGTTCATTAAAGGAATAAATAAAATAAATCAAGGTATCAAACAACATGTGTAGTGTAATACTAACTGAATGAACTATAAAGAAGGGTAGGAGGAAACATAAAATGTCTATTTGTTTTTCTATAGACAATTCTAATAGGAGGGTCACCACAATGCTAACTGGTTATCTCTTGACGGTGGGGGAGAGTGTATGGAGAGAGCTGAAGGAAAATTTAATTTTTCTCCATATAAATCTCTATTTTCCTAAAGAACACTTATTATCAGTATAATTACATTATAAAGTATACTGATTATGTTAATTAATACTGAAAAATGAAACCATGTTTTAAAATGAAAATAGAATCCTTAAGATTATATAAATTCAACAAAAATGTGATTTTGTTGGATGACTCAGTGGTTAACCTTTGGCTCTTGTCATGATCCCAGTGTCCTGGGATGGCACCCTGCCTGGGGCTCCCTGCTCAGTGGGGAGGCTGTGTCTCCCTATCCCTCTGGTGTTCCCCTGCTTGTGCTTTCTCTCTGTCTCCCTCTTCCTCTGTCAAATAAATAAATAAAATCTTTTTTAAAAATGCAATTTTTGGTAATAGTTTCTATAAAACAAAATGAAACAAGGCACACACAGTACCCCTGCGGTTTTCCTGAGAATCTCTACGCACTCAATAATATTTCTACATAGACTTTACCTCATATACCAGCCAAAGTTTTAGAAAATCTGAGTGTTCTTTTTCTTTTATTTATAAGAAAACTGTGTTAGGTAAGGTTTTATGAAATAGCTATTACTCTGAGATTTTTAAAGATCTTGTAAATTTACTAAAGTGAAAAATATTCTATTTTAATTAAAATTGTTAATTGCAACTAGTTTGTTTTTTGGTATTAGTTTATCCCAAACACTGGAAAAGCAAACACATGTACTTTTCCTTCGTATGTAATAAAGATGACTTAATAGTTCTTCCTCCTCCTTCCGGTAGCTTTCAGCCGTGCCCCAATTCCGATGGCTGTGGTCCGCAGAGAGCTCTCCTGTGAGAGCTACCCCATAGAGCTCCGCTGTCCAGGAACAGATGTCATCATGATAGAAAGTGCCAACTATGGAAGGACTGATGACAAAATTTGTGACTCTGACCCTGCTCAGATGGAGAACATACGATGCTATCTGCCAGATGCCTATAAGATTATGTCTCAAAGGTATGATACTTCTAATATTCTTTTTTGTGTGTACATTTCGTATAAATTCTTAACCATGAGTCTGTGTGGCATACTGAGCATAGGTAAGAACACAAATAGCATTATATATTTTAGAATAATTTGAGCTACTTTTTCAATTTAACTGGTTTCCCATATCACTAAAATGCTAGCATTAGAGATTGCAAATGGCATTTGGAAATTATTAAAATTTATTAGATTATTATTAAGTTTGATGATGTACTCTGACTTCTCTAGAACTGGGCTCAATAGCTAAAAAACTAAATTTATTTTTCACAGTTTCCAAAACAGACTTTTGTAATTTTCTCCACAAATTGCAGAAAAATTATTTTACTGCTAATAAATATTTTCTGTCAGTGTATGAAAAAAATAAAAGTTAATAGATAATTTTTATAACCATTAATCAAAGTGTAATAAAAGACTATTGATTAATGATTATTTGGCCTTGAAAAACAATGAAAAACTATTATTTTGTTATCTAGTATATAATGTAATTCATTTAAGCTATTCAAAATATTACTATATTCAAATAATATAACATAAGTTATCATATAATATCACTGGATAAAGAAAAGAAGTTCTTCAATTCTAACAAAACTGGTCAATGGGAATCCATACTATGGAAGGTTTAAATTATACTAAGATTTCTTGATAAATTAGCTAAATATTTTATATGTATATCTCTCTTAAATATTTGTTCAATATTACTATGATTTCTTAGAAATTAGTAAAGTCATTCATTTACTATAAGCCTTCATATTTTCTGACTAAATATGCTCACAAAGTAATTTTAAAATAATGAATAAATTACTTATTTAGTAAATTATTTTTTTCAGTAGGATTTCTATTTAGCCAGTTATTTTCTTCTATTATTTAAGGAGTCCTTAAAATATAGGGGAAATCATGGCATATGTAAAAATCAACAAAGTCAAGTATATAAAACAAGAACCATAGTTCTCAAGGCTTATCTTTCTAGTGCTTGAGAAAGCCTGCATTATTTTTAGCTTTTTGTCTAAAATTCTGATGACTAAAATGCTGATATATATCTTTGTGCATGATTAATATATTGATAGTATCTTCTTTTTATAAATAATTGTATAAATTATTACTAGAAATTATAACATGCCCAGTTTTTGATGATCAAAACATCTGTAGTATACTTGAAGGATGATGGTCTCTCTGGGCAAATCTGAGAGCTTTTGTTTGTCTATTTCTAAAATGCTAACTCATGCTATGGTGAATATTAATGAGAAATAAGGTTTTTATATTGGGGATTCCATGTGATAGAAGTTTGGTAGCATTTGGTTCTTCTTGTATGTCTCTTTCATTGTTACATCTCATTTTGTGTCTCTTCTTGTTACACATTTGACATGCCTCCAACTATGGTTAAATTCTCTGATGTTATGCCAAAAAAAATCTAATTAATTCATGATCTGTAGGTGTTATAATGGTGTCTGTCCTGAGTGGTTTTCCATGTGGAGTATGAATGAGCATTAAGACTAAATGGTTATTTTATTTTATTTATTTCTGCCAGACCCAACAGATAAAAAAATAGATTCTTTGAATCCATTTGAGGTGTGAGCTGAGGAGGAAATTCTGCTTTTCTGTGATTAGCTTTTCATTTTAAATGTGGCAGAACCATTAACTTTAGTAGCTCTTTGATCTCTTTATGATTTTCATTGAAATTGTTTTAATCCTCTTATTGATATTATTAATGGCTCCCAAAATAAGCCCTTAATCTTATAATTATTGCAAAAAATAGTTACAATGGATCCTCTCAAGCTGCTGAATTATATGGGATGTGTCTGTAAAGTGACAAATCTGAAGAGTAAAATTGCTTTAAGCACCCTGAGTGAATCATTTGTGGAAGCCCCCTGGTGGTTTCTCAAGTAAGAATTGTCAGCTCAAATAACTGTGGTTAATTCTGCATGGAGGCGAATTCCTTGGTTGTATTTGGACTGCTAAATATACTACATTTATACTTGCCCAAATTAAATGCTTTTGACTCTTAGAAGAAATCAGGTTCCATCTTGTAAATTCCCAAGAGATGAGATGGCCACGTCTGCTTCAGCTGCTTTATAATTAATGAACTTTCACTGTTTTGCCAGTGACAGCATATTAAATAATGCTAATAATTTCTAATTATGATGTGGATGTATCATAATAATAACAATACGGAGAGCTTCAATGATCCATTTGAATTTAGATTATAATGGGGAAACTTTTCTAAGAGATATTTAGATAGTTACTGTTTTCACTCATTTAAAGTTCTAGAAATACATTGTATCAGTGTCTACACATTTTTAAGTGTGTCTCTGGATCGGAGAATTATATTACAAAATACAAAATGTTTTCGTGTATCCTTGTATAACCTTGTTAAACAGCCTTTGTAACTCACTTCACCCTCATAAATTAGATGTGTCATAGGCAAGGACAGACATGAAATAGTTTTCATGTAGATGTTTGAATACACATTGAACAAATACATAAATAAAACTGTATAATAAAATGTTAGTTTTGTATGAAAAACTGGGGACTTGCATCAAAAGGGGATGGCACGTAATGTCCATATTTTTCCCCAGTAGAACTTTGCCGTCTGAAACCTTCTCTAGAGGAACCAGACCCTTCACTGTCTGGTGGATGACACCTCGTTTTCTCAAATCCAAGTGTATTCTGTTGCCATTTTGCCCGCATCCCCTCTGGAAGTTCTGTGCTTTTCTTCTTTCGTTATCCTACTAGAAGACTTATTAAAATGTCAGAACACATTTCCTTATCCTTCTCAGAACTTCTGTTTTCACTCCCTTGTTATCGTCTGCATCCTTCTTTATTGCCCCTAAACATTACTGCACCCGCATTATCACACCCCAGAGACGTCTTGTCTAAAGTAAATTGTCGGCTTCTAGAGGGCAGACCTTCTGTTGATTTTACCTAAAACTACTTTCTGATGTTTAATGGTGTGTGAATAAATAACTAAATGTGCTCTCTGATGGTGTCATGCCACTTAAAATCTTAATTCTAGTATCTGAGTGATTTTTGCTCTTTTTCTATTTTACATTGACACGTTTCAGAGATTTGAAAAATGGTACATAGAGCTTTAGAACCTAAATGTGAAAAATGACTGTTGGCAACTGATAACTGCAAAAATTTTACATTTTGAATGCAGCTGAGGTTTTGCGTTATCTTCAGCTATTAATGGAAATATTTCCATTTTTAACTCCACCAACACTTGAAATTCCGCAACGTGCAGTGCCCCGTGACAACTTTGGAGTTTGGTGGATGAATAAGCCAGGCATGGTTCCTGCCCACACACCTATAGCTTTTTGGCAGATAATACACAAACAGCTAGATTATTTGCTCAGTGTTTTATTTTTACATCATTTATGTTTATTGAGGAGTTGAAAAAAAGGAGGAAAGCTCTTTTGGCCAGATAATATTAAAGAGTCTTCCCTGGAAGGGAAGGTTCAGCTGGTCCTTCCTTGAAGGATGGCAACATTGGTGGAACCAGAAGAGAAAAAAGTGATACTAGATTTATAATATATTAGATATATAAGATATATTTGGCTTATAAGGCACCCAAAAGAGCATGAGGGGACAGATTCCCTTCAATGACCCCTCACCCAACCTCTTCTGCCATGGCTTCCAAAGCTTATTGGTGCCTGCTCTGCACTATCTAGTCTCTCCAAAGCCTCTTTGAAATGTGCCACTTCCTGAGGCCAGCACCCCACCAACCTCCACACAGACTGAGTTCACATGCTCTTAAGAAACCTCTATAAATTGATGATAAACTAGCTTCATGCTCTCCCTGTTGTCAGTACAAAGTCCTGTTGGAGTTCTTCTTAGTAGTTGGACAAAAACTCCATCTACATGTGGGAAGTTTGAGTATCGTATGATTTCCTCATACCATCTTTTTGGACACATATTTTAAATATGTGGTGTAATAGTATTACTTTATGTGGAATTGCTTCTATTATTCAAATTGAAAAGGCATTTGTGAACAGGTATATATGTATGTGTATATAGTATACATTTATTGAGGTATAATACACATTCGGAAAATTGCACATATCATAAATATCTACAACTCAGTGGATTTTCACAAACCAAGCTCTGGTTAATACATAGAACATTAACAGCATCTCAGAGGTATTCCATTAAACTCTGCACCAGCCATACTCCACCCCGCCCCAAGTTTTATTGCTGTTGAGCTTCTAATACCTTGTTTTGCCCATTTTACAATTTAAATATATGAATTCATATAGCATATGTTTTTTGGTGTCTGGCTTCTCTCATTCATTACATTCATTTATATATATAATATTGTTGAGACATTTATATATCATGTATCATATATCATATTTTATATGTCATATAACATATATATCGTATAATCCACTCACTTGAAGTATAATGATATTTTAAGTAAATTTGCCAGTTTACCAAGTGATGCAACATCACCATAAATCAGTTTTAGAATATTTCCATCACCACATTAAGATCCTGATGCCCATTACTGGTAACACCCCATCTCCTTCCCACACTACACAATGATAAATACATTTTCTGTGTATATGTCTATTCTTAATGCATTGTTTTAAGCTAACAATTGAATGTTTTAAAAAGATTTTATTTATTTATTTGACAGGCAGAGATCACAAGTAGGCAGAGAGGTTGGGGGGGCGGGAATCAGGCTTCCTGCTGAGCAGAAAGCCCGATGTGGGGCTTGATCCCAGGACCCTGGGATCATGACCTGAGCCCAAGGCAAAGGCTTTAACCTACTGAGCTACCCAGGCGCCCAAAAGTGAATTTTTTTTTTTAAAGGTTTTATTTATTTATTTGATAGAGATCACAAGTAGGCAGAGAGGCAGGCAGAGAGAGAGGAGGAAGCAGGCTCTCTGCCGAGCAGAGACCCCGATGCAGGGCTCGATCCCAGGACTCTGGGATCATGACCTGAGCCAAAGGCAGAGGCTTAACCCACTGAGCCACCCAGGCGCCCCCCAAAAGTGAATTTTTAAAATCAGATTAGATTTAGTGGGGATTTCAGTGGGTACAGTATCAAAGAAATAGCAGTTATTTCTGGAAACATGGATATAAATATGTTTCTTGCGTCTTGAATTCTTTTGGAATCAAAGATCATAATCTAGACATTTAACAAATGCACTCTTTAGAGTTTTCTGTCAAGTAGAGATGTTAAATATGTAAAGTAAGATGATTTTTTTCTATTTAAATGAGTGATCTGAGTTTTACTTTTAACTTCTACCAGCATTTTATCAAGGTTACATTGTCATATGTCCTTAGTCACAGTGGGAACATGCAAAAAAAGAGAGTGGGGGAAGGAGTGAGGAAGGGAAGAAAGCAGAAAGAAAGTTGTTTCTCACTCTTCTGGAAAAGTTAGATTTCAGTTTATATCGGTACCACTACAGGGGATTTTACAGCTGACAAAAAGATCTTGGTTTTTGTTGTATTCAATCCCAGTGAGGTTAAGAATTCTTACAACAGCTGTCAAAGAAGAAATGTCAGTGGCAGTTTCTGTGTGTACATAACTGAATAAATGTGCTGCAATAACTGTGCGCATATATATATATATATATATATATATATATATATGAGTTTTTCAATTTGAGTATTCTCCTTCATTCCTTTAATAGAATTATTACATTGTGTCTTGTGTTTCTCATGAATTATAACAGATCAAAAATAATCCCTCATATCAGGGATTTTCCATTGAATGCTTGTTCTATGCAGTAAAAAGAACAGATGGGCATAGAAACTATAATATATAACTCTTTGCCTTAAGAATTACCCTTTGTGTGCATGTTTATTAAGGAAAAAAGGAAACGAAATGAAAGAAGGAAGGAAGATAAATCCCATTATCAAATCTGAAATGTAGAGAATATGGAGAAGCTGGGAATTTCCTGTCTGGAAGACATTTACCTCTTTGTTAATATATCAGCCATTTCAATTCTGAGAACATATTTGGTAATGTCTTACTGAAATGCTTGCAGTATTGCTTGCTATTCATTTAAGTTTGAATGAAATTATGTTACGTATGTGTGCTTTGAAACTTAAGAATTTAGTAAGTGATTAAACTATTTCAGGATAGGTTGGGATAAAAGCTAAAGGGAATTGTGTTGGCTGTCTCTTCCAGACCTTGGGGAATATTAACTCTTCATGCAGCCGTTCTCAAAGTACGGTTCTTGGAAATTTGAAATTCCTGAGTTCTTTCCAGGGATTCCACAAGGTCAAAACTATTTTCATAATAATTCTAACTTATTGTTTGCCTTTTTCATTGTATTAGATATAGCCACTGATTGTGCAAAAGCAATGGTAGGTAAATCTGATGCCATCTTAGCAGAGACCAAGACAGTAGAAATAATGTACTTTTAAAAATTTCTCAGTTTTAAGTTCTGACATGGTGCATAATAACATAACTTACATAAACTGATAATCTTTGAGAATCTTATTTATATTAAGAGTTAAAGAGGTCACGAGACAAAAGGGTAGAAGAATTGATGTTTTAGCAAATATATTTTTTTCATTTCTGCTTATGGCTGAGCATTAGTTATGTTTGTCTTCATTCTTTTATGTTGCATAATACTGAGTTTTAAAATCATCTGGAGTTTTTTTCATGAGTGAATTATTATTTTTATTGAAGTATAGTTGACATACAATATTGTATTAGTTTCAGGTATACAACAGGGTGACTCAACAATTATATATGTTATGAAATGCTCACCACGGTAAGCATACTTACCATCTGTCACCATTCAAAGTCATCACAGTATTGTTGACTGTATCCCCTAAGCTCATTTGATTTATAAAATCTAAGAATCACTTTTTTTTTTTTTTTTCATTTATAGTGAATGATCACATTAGCTGTTTCCCCATCTCCAGTTTTTTAGGTACTTTTACACTTTGTGGTCAGTCTGTAGAGCTTGACATCTTGTGGAAAATGTTTAAAAGATATCACCAAGGAAAGAAAGATAGTTTTCTGAAAAGGGGAGGTAAAATTTTCTCTTTATCTATACAGGATAAAAACACTGTAGTAATCAACTTCAGTATAGCTTAAATTCATATGGAAAAGGACAAAGCAGGTTATGAACATCAATTCTGTCACTGGTTAAATTGGATACCACAGGACTCTGGAAGAGTATAAATTCTGATGAGATTTAACAGACATTCAGAATAATACCTCAGTTGCTCTGACATTACAGTGATTTTAAAGATTGCTAAGGCTACCAGGGTGTGGATCTCAAAATATTTTTACTGCCTTTTATGTTTCATTTTACTGATGAGGAGGCTGAGGTACATGGTGTTTAAGAAATTCACTTAAAATTACTTGCTATATGATGGTATAAATGTGACTGCTCCTTTTGGCTACAAAGCCCATGATTTTTTTTTTTTTTAGCCTTTTTTTTTTCCTTCTCAGACACATTTTAAAAATATTTAAAAATATTTAAAAATAATTTTTGTTATCAGAAAGATTCTTTTCATTTCTTAGTACATTATAAAAAGTAAGATTCAAATCCATACATAAAATATATATAGTTCAACTAATCATTTGTTGGTTAAAGAAGAGTAAAGTTTTAATAAGAAACCAACCTTATAAAATTGATCAATATAGCCACTGAGTTACATTTTTAGGAAAATATCCTTTCCTTGCCTTCTGATTATTTAGGCATTTTACCTCTAGCTGTAGTTTTAATATTCAGGGTATAATATGCTTGTATAAATAGGAAATATATTGTTGTTATTGGTAATAATAATACCTATTTACATTTGTTGTGTGCTTCTTATTTGCCATAAACTCTGGTAAAGAATTCACCTTTCATTAGTTCATTAATTCCTCCCCATAACACTAAGCAATACCTGTTGTTATCATTCCCATTGTACCAATGTGGTAGTTAAAACACATAGGAATTTACTTGCTGAAGAATTTAAGTCAGTACACTGTCTTATTTGAGAGTTTTAAGACTTTGTTCATTATAGCAAGGGTGATAAAATGATAAGGTATTTAAAATGCTTAAGAATTATGCTCTTGATCATGATCATGAAGGTGAGAAAAGAAACTCATTTTTTTCTCATGAAAACATTCAACCAAATATTGGATTGGTTTGGCTCAGGTTTTATCCATATCCAATTACAGCCAGATGAAAATTTTTATTATTGAAGTTTTTGGTAGAAATAATTTAATTATTGTGAATCTGAAGGTCTCGAGACTCTCAGCTTCTTTTTTATTTGAATCAATTGTGTTTATGAAGTGCTTTAGGTAATTTAATGCTTCTTGGAAAAACAAGCATTGCCAGGACAGAGCTGATTGTATAACTAATACTAAATATTTCAACTCTATTTTATGAGCAAGATTTTTTTGAGAACTTCCCATAAGCCAGACAATGTTCTAAGCACTTTATATGAATTAACACATTTAATTCTTCCCTTACTCCTGTGTAATGGATGCTGTTGTCATTCTTCAGTAATGGTGGAATTAAGGCGCACAGAGTTTAATTAACATTCAAAAGTTACATGGTATCTCCAAAGCTGAAATGTTAACCTAGGCAGTCCTGCTCTAAAATCCATGATAACTATTGCAATCCATTGCCTTGTGTGCTCTGTCTAAAATGTGCACTATTTTTTTTTATAAAAGAGACTGAGCTATAAAACAAGTGTGAACCAGTCCCTGTTACTGAAAAGAAAATATACATGTGTCTATATGTCTGTGTGTGTGTACAGGTTCATCCCCCACACACATGCGCTATTAGTCGTTGCCTATCTTTTTTGCATACAAATAATGAAAACATGTCATGGAGCTTATTAAATGATATGACATTTATTTATTTTCTGCCTTAGGTTAAATTTTCAGGCAAAAACACTTGAGTACTTGTGAAGAAATATTTAATTTAAAAAAAAACTATGAAATAAGATTTTGCTTTTAACATTTTGGACTTTGTGGCAACACAGTTATCTATAGCAATACTTCAGTAAAAATAAAAACAAACCTTGGTTATGATGGGGAATAAGTTGAAATTTACATGGAATATGAAAATAAAATAAAATGGATGTCAATATGTAAATTATGGAACAGGGAAGGCTCATGAGTTAGAAACTAAATACATCACGTGAGTACTTTGAAATAATTGTAAATGAGAAAATGTATCATGCCAGACTTTCTTAATTAAACTTGAATATAAGTAAAGAATGCTTTAAAATTTCTAATGTTTATATAATGAGATTTTAGATGGCGTAAATGTTCAGAAAGCTTTTGCTAATAAGTTATATAGATGAAAGTGGATCTTTATTTGTACTGCATTATAGTAACTTTGTTTTATTGTATGAGTCTATTCTTATTTGGGATTTTTTAAATTTTTCATATCTTGTAAAAATTCAATTGTACTAAAAGCATTGCTAATTTTTTCTCCATGAATATTCTACTAGCCATAAGCTTTAGTTGATTCATTTTTTCTTTGTTATTTTAAAATATTACCCAATATAGCCAAATATGAAAAAAAATGCTACCAAGTATACCAAGTATAGTTAGAAAATCATTCTGTGTAATACATTTTGAATCTTCCCATTATGTGCTGATATGAAAGTACTTTAACTCTGTGAGAAATGTTATTTCCCAAGTTGTTGGGGAATAACTATTATCCTAATATTTGTCAAATGAAAAAGAGCCCTAATTGGTGCTGGTTTCCATAAAATTCGATATTTACTTTATCACATGTACATCAGGAAGATATGTAAATCATATTTATTTGTAATTAGGTTTACTAAGTAGCAAAAGCAAAATATGTTTTTCTGCGTATGGGCTGATTTCAATAGATAAATATATGTATGTGTGTTTTGGCTTGAAAAGACTTGAAGTCTTTCCAAAATACTAGTACCCGTAACTGTTGGTTCTATCAACCTTACGGAAATAAACATTTGGAGCTGTTTCTTGGACGTATTAGTGTATTGAGAAAGTAAATGCTTGGTGAAGAAAAGAAGTCTGCAGGAATACCACAGTATAAAAGAACATATACTTTAGAAGCTGTAAAAAAATAAGAAGACAGGGGTGTTACAAAAGGAAGAAACTGGATAACTATAGGTTTGAATGTGAGATGATATTTAACTGAAGAGAATCTTTTCAGCTAGAATTATTTACATTGTCGATTTATTCAGAAACACTTTGATGTTCCCAAACCTTTACCACCAATCACCTAAACAACTCAGGACATTTTACATTTAATTAATATACTTCTGAAGACTTGAATTCATTTCTCAAATATACTATACTCATGATATGTAAAAGGTTCATGACAGTCCTCTACCAATATGAGCATCTTATTATTAAAAGTAGTATTCCAATATTATCTCCTAATTTAGTAACATTTACTTATTTGTTTCATGATAATAGGTGTTTTTGCTTTATTTTCAGAATTATACCCATGAAGCCCACCAAAGCCTGGCTATAGGCAACATCACTGAATGTGATATATATGACCTATGTGTTTCTGATATATGTTATATCTATACATTTTTAGCTTATATAAAAAATTTTTCTGTTTTTCTCTAAACAAACCAGAAATATTTTTTTCTTCTCATTACGGTATAACAATACCTATGACCAGTTTGATCACTGACAAACTTCTAGAATGT
The DNA here is from genome assembly GCF_010015895.1 of Lontra canadensis. Lineage (NCBI taxonomy): Eukaryota > Metazoa > Chordata > Mammalia > Carnivora > Mustelidae > Lontra > Lontra canadensis. The sequence goes on along the minus strand of NW_022630995.1, from coordinate 18,082,349 downwards.
GGGACTTATTTCTCTGCAGGTATTTTAGAAATTAGAGTCAGAAAAAATGTACTTCTTTTTCACAAATTAGTCTCTGCAAAATTTATCATAATAAAAGGCCCTTCACCTTTCCAAGGAATTCAAGTAGATCATCCTTGCCTGAGGAGATATAATTCTGAATTACTTTCCAACTTGAGTTCAAAAGAAATTGTAGAGTCCTTCAAATGACTTTACATTTAATTATTTCCTCCAATAGCATTTCCCTGCTGTGACATAATAAAAAAAAAATTCTACAACGATAACAACAAACATTATGTGTATTACAATATTTCACTGAAAGTTATAGAAGTGGAAAGGAATATATTAATAAAAGCATGGCAAGCCCACATGGATATTAGAGTGGGCTATGAGCCTCTTGCAAACTAGCAGAAAATGTGTCTCAGTGCAAGTTGTGAAGTAGAAACACATATCTACAATGTTACACATTAGTGCACACAAAGGAAAAGATCATTCTTGAAGTGATGCAGCTGGATGCGTATGGGATAGCTGTAATTGCATTATAAAAGCATGTCAGCAGCAAATGATAAAAAGAAGCTGCACCATAAATCTTCACTCCTAGATTTTTTAGTCGGCTGTATCACAATTTCTTACAGAAAGTGACTGAAGGAAATGTTGTTTTGATGGTGATAACATGAACTCAACATATCCTTAGAGGGGCAGCTCTGCAAGTAGTATGTCAACACTGCTGACATACTTGTGTACACACACACGCGCACACACGCGCACACAGACAAATAGAAGAAACTTAACTTTTGAGATGTAAGTGTATATGGTACTTATGATGTGTATTTCTAGGATGCAGATTAATTTCAAGGAAAATACTGTATATATTTACCCAGGAATCTGATAGTTAAATATTATCTGATGGTTCAAGTTTTCAGTTTTACTTTTTCTCTCATTTGTTAAGAAATAAAGGGATATGTTTATTATCCATTTATGTTATTCTTTTATTTAAAAATATTTTTATTTGTGGGGTACCTCGGTGGTTCTGTTGGTTAAAAGTTCCACTTTTTTTTTTTTTAAGATTTTTTTAATTTTACAGAGATCACAAGTAGGCAGAGAGAGAGGGGGAAGCAGGCTCCCTGCTGAGCAAAGAGCCCGATGTGTGGCTCGATCCCAGGACCCTGGGATCATGACCTGAGCCGAAGGCAGAAGCTTTAACCCACTGAGCCACTCAGGCGCCCCAAGAGTCCCACTCTTGACTTGAGCTCAGGGTGTGATCTCGGGGTCATGGGATCGAGCCCTGTGTCAGACTCCATGCTCAGCAGGGACTCTGCTTGAGATTTTCTCTCCTTCTCCTTCTGCTCCTTACCCCACATGAGAGATTTTATTTCTGGGTAAAGAGCTCTGGTTCTGGGAAAAACTTTAATGCACATCAAGGTTACCTTTGAAACTTGGAGTGTGTTTTTTGTTTTTTGTTTTTTTTCTTTTTTTTTTGGCTGGGGTTGGGGAGCTTTCATTTCTTTAACTTCTAGAACCTTAAGTCTCATTTCTGTAGTATGTACAGCCTCTTTTTTCTACCCAACTCCTTGGGCTTCATAGCCCTAAGTAAGAATGCCATCACTTTCTTATTTTAAAATTATCTTTGGACCTAAGAATGATTCTGATCTCAGGCAAAGCACATGCCTAAAAATGAAGAAAGAATGCTCACCAAAGGTACTGCTGTATGTTCTTGATAAAATGAAAGAAATAGTTGCTGGGAAGATAATCAAAACTCTCCATTCCCTCATCCAAAGTTAATGTGGTATTTTATGTGAAAGATCAGAAAAGGGTTTACCCATCAATAGAAATTACCATGCTAGGCATAATACTGTATATTACACATATAACCAGTGCTATTGCCATTTCTTCAAAGTGTTTGCTTTCTGCTTAGGAGTTCATCTACACCGAAGCAAAAGGCTGAATTTTGAGCTATGAAAATGTCACTTAAGAATGTGGCTTAGGAATGTTTCCACAGATCATTCCTTTAGATTTGGTATTGAATAATCAAATTTTGTAGATTTTCTCTATTCTATAGAGAAAAGATTTTGAGTAGGAAAGGTCAAATGATAATCTTCTTAGATTTTTAGAGGAAAGGGTCTCATCCTTATGAATTTTGTCTCCAGTGTCATTTCACTCTGCCGATGTTGAAAACATCTTGATAGACCACATAAGGAACAGTCACCCACATACTGTTTACATTAGTAATTAACAGAGAATTTTAAGAGAGATTATAGGCAATGTCACCACTTCAACATTTTCCTCTTAATGAAATAACCAGCACAGTGGGAAGCCAGCTGCATTTTTAAACCCAGCAGGGGAAACTGTGGAAAAGAAACTATTAAGTGTCAGAGGGAGAAGTGTTTGAATACAGAGTTTGCCACCAGTGAAAATGATAAGAAGTACTCTTAATAGGAAATGCTTCTTGGATAATCCAATCTCGGAGTTTAGAAAATTTCAGGATTATTTCCAAGTATACGTTACCACACATTTTCTAGCACAGCTGGACACTGTGTAGGCTAAGAAGCCACAAAACCTCAGTAGGATCAGGATTCTTCTTGCCTTGGGAAGACCCTCCTCCATAAGACTAGAACACAAATTATTTAAATATATTCTTTTACATGTACTTATTGATTTTGGAATAATGTACTCATCTGTCAGCATTCAGAATATTTTCGGAAAGAAAAAAAACAAAATAGCAGGAACAGCAGCTCTTTGGAACTCTAAGCTTACTAACTCCCTTTCCTCTCACTTATTTGTTTGTTCATTTATTTTTGCCTTTTTTCCCTTCTGGCATTCAGTTAGTTTAATGGCACTAATGGCTAAGAATGATTCCAATCCCAGTTAAAGTACATTCCTAAAAATGCGAGAAGAATGCTTACCAAAAGTAAATCTGTATATTCCTGACAGAAAAAGAGATAAAGAGATGCTGGGGAGATAGTGAAATCTCTCCATCCCCTACTGTTCATGCTGAATATCACAAAATGGTTTGCCTTTTACTACAAATAACAATGCCAATTGAAGACTCAGAGTCTGAGAATTTTTTTTAAATTTTTTAAATTTTTTAATAAACATATAATATATTGTTAGCCCCAGGGGTACAGGTCTATGAATCGCCAGATTTATACACTTTGCAGCACTCACCATAGCACATACCCTCCCCAGTGTCCATAACCCCACCACCCTCTTTCTACCCCCCTCCCCCCGGCAAACCTCAGTTTGTTTTGTGAGATTAAGAGTCTCTTATGGTTTGTCTCCCTCCCAATCCCATCTTGTTTCATTTATCCTCTTCCTACCCCCCAAACCCCCCATGTTGCATCTCCACTTCCTCATATCAGGGAGATCATATGATAGTTGTCTTTCTCCGATTGACTTCTTTCGCTAGCATGATACCCTCTAGTTCCATCCACGTCGTCGCAATGACAAGATTTCATTTCTTTTGATGGCTGCATAGTATTCCATTGTATATATACCACTTTTTTATCCATTCATCTGTTGATGGGCATCTAGGTTCTTTCCAGAATCTCAGAATTTTTGAAGTCTCTGTAGCCAAAGCCCTGACAAAAACCAAACCAAACCAGAGAAGACAAACATTTTTCCCACATGGCGGTGCTTCAATTTCGAAAGAAAGAAAACCGGTGCCTCAGTTTCAATTTTTGGGCGAGTAGAGCTCGAACACCTGATGCCACGGGATCTGACAGAGATTCTGCATGAAAGAAGTGGTGTTTGGCACTACTTAAATTTGAATTCAAATTTTAATTTTGTTACAAGCTTTGAGTCTCAGTCCTTTGCAAATTCTCCCTGTCTTTCCAGAACTGGGCTGTGGAAACTCACCTGGAAGGGTTGGCTGGTGCTCCCCGCTGAGTGTGCTCAGGCACATCTGATCCCAGACCCAGATGCCTCCCTGACATTGCACCTGCCGTCCACTCCAGGTGGTCGAGGTCAAGCTAATGAAAGAAGTTGGATCTGTGATCCTGGACCAGCCTTTGTAACAACACGGCTTTTAAAATTAATTTTTTAATCAATAGTATTTTCTCTTTGAATAAAATGTTCAAAAGGTAAAAAGAGAAGCACCATCACAGTTTGCCCATGGAAGGAAATAACCATGAATTCGATGCTGATTTTTTCCAGCTCTTTTAATATTGTGTATTATGTGGGAGCACACAAAAAAGTCTTAAAGCAATGTAAAATCTCAAATGATCCTTTTTTCCCTTTCCTCTAGCTCAAATTGAACTTTGAAACTCGATAAAACAATTCCATATGTTCTACTATAAAAGTAATGGCTGCAATTTTACAGAGTCCTAACATCTTTTGTTTGTTTACACATAGTAAATGAACCATTGTTAGATATCACACAGAACATGGTATGATTCATTTCAAACAAAAAAAAAAAAAAAGTACATATTGCTTTTAGCAGTAACCAAACACTTTAAAACTATTTTCCATTTCAGTATGAATAAAAAAATAAAAAAGTATATTAGAAACACATGAGCTCTATGAATCTACAAAAGAATTAGAAAATACTCATTGTCAGAAGTAACGACCATGCACCAAAATGGAAATTAATTATTCCATTTTTTAGGAAGTCTTTAAACTTGTCTTACTGTGAAAAGACAAGGAAGGAGAGAGTTAGATAGTAGACCCAAGTTGTTAGCCTTGTTACTTAGAAGCTAGAACGGTAGAAGGGTAATGGAGTCTTCTTCACCCTGATGAAAGGAAAGAAAAGGTTGGTGTGTATAGGGTGAGGCCAGATGGGCAACTTCCTTTTGCCTGTGTGCAGCTGGCCTGGAATGCGTGTTCACAAGAGCTAGTCTTTGGCCTGTGCCTTGTCATCCTTCACCATTTGCCATTTCCTCTACAAGAAATTTTAATTCACTTTGATGTCAGGCTGAAGTAAACAACCTGTAGGGTGTGTGTATATGTTACCAAAAAGGTAAAGCGACCCATGCCAAACCAAACACAAATTACTTGGATCATCTGTTACTTGAGTAATCAGATGGTCACAGAAGATTGGGACAAGAAACTACAGTTTGGGGGGGGGAGGGGCGCAATTCAGTTCCTTCTACCACTGGAATGGAATTTTGTCCTGACTTTCCTCTTATTTTTTGCCTTAACTTTGTGACGCTTGCTCTTTTTTTTTTTTTTTTCCCAATTATTTATTTGATAGAGAGAGATCACAAGTAGGCAGAGAGGCAGGCAGAGAGAGAGGGGGTAGCAGGCTCCCCGCCGAGCAGAGAGCCTGATGCGGGGCTGGATCCCAGGACCCTGAGATGATGACCTGAGCTGAAGGTCGAGGCTTAACCCACTGAGCCATGCAGGTGCCCCCTGACTCTTGCTTTTGCTCTCTACGGCAACTTGCTTTGATTGTAAAACATAATTAGGAATGAAGTATCCTTCAAAGTGGAGGGGGAAAAAAAGAAAAGACAAGAAAAAGAGGGAGTACTTTTTTGCAGAATTTGGATCTTTGAAAAATCTTTTTTAACTTTTTATGGATAAGCATTTGAGTAAAGAAGACCATTGATTTATTTTGTGAGAGAGAACTTGACATTTCATCAGGAATACCAATAGCAAGGGGCACCTGGGTGGCTCAGTGGGTTGAAGCCTCTGCCTTCGACTCAGGTCATGATCTCATTTTGGTTTGGGATTGAGCACTGCATCTCAGGTTTGGGATTGAGCACTGCATCGGGCTCTCTGCTCAGCAGGAAGACTGCTTCCTCCTCTCTCTCTGCCTACTTGTGATCTCTGTCTCTGTCAAATAAATAAATAAAATCTTTAAAAAAAAACGAAATTCTAATAGCAAGTAAGTGTCTGCAACAATACTGATTGCGTGGTGAGGCATACTTCTTAGACGCACTGGGCAACTCCACTTGAATCGGTCATTATAAGTACAAGAAAGTGCACTCTCATTAATAATTCCACATTCTAGGGAGACAGTATGATGTACAAATAGTTCTAGTTGTAGTCCAGAGGTACAGTTAAATTATGAGTAGTTTAAGACCCTTGATTTCAAACTAAAAGTGTAAGAAAACACAAAAGCCTCTCTGTTTTGTTTTGTCCATAAAATCACTTTGATAAAAGAAGTTCAGTTTTCACTTGTCAAACACCTCCCAAATACCCAGGGTTTCTGTATTGCAGTAAGCTTTTATTAAAAGTTTATGTATGTGAAGTGAGCATTGAAAGCTGATGCCAAGCAAGTCCAGGTTTGATAGCACCAATAGACTCAAATTAACCACAGAGATAAGCTCTTACTAGAGAAGCTTCCACGTATGCTGCTGGGCAAGGAATCAGGCTAAAGGCAGGAACTTAAACATGACTAAGAGTTCCTCCCTAAAAGGATGCTTAATGGGGAAGTTGTATAAACAGGTCTGCAGTGAGAGTGAGGTGGATAGCTGGAGGCCTAAAAGGCAGGGGTCCTAATGTAGCCTGAGGTGGGCTGGGAAACACAGGGGATGAAATCTATGCTAAGTCTTAAAGTGCATAGGAGGAAGGCATCAGAAAGGCATCAGAGCCCAAGGGGTTAGTGTGGACATGGGGAGAAGTATGGGATTGCACACATGTAGATCAGTGACATGGGAAATTAAAGGAGAAATCAGAGGGTAGTAAAAGATGAGGAGTGTAGAGGCAAAATAATGGCCTTGACTATCCTGTTCAGAATATTGGATTTCATAATGACTGTAATCACTGGGTAGGGCTGCCATAGCAAAATACCATGACTAGGTGGCTTAAAGGACAAAAAATTATTTTCTCAAGGTTTTGGACGTGAGAAGGTCAAAGCGTTGGGAGTTTTGCTTTCTCCTAAGGCTTCTGTGTGTCCTCACATGTCCTTATAACTTTGCACGAGCATCCCGGGTGTCTCTTCCTCTTCTTATAAGGACACTAGTGCTATTGGATTAGGGCTGTACTCTATAACATCGTTTGATCTTAATTACTTCTTCAAAGGCTCTATATCCAAATCCAGACACATTGGAGGTTAGGCCTCAGCATGAACTTGGATGAATACAGATCCATCCATAACAATAACCATGAAGAGGGCCCACTGAAGGGATTTTAAGTGAAGAAGTAAAATAAAATCCTGCGTTAGGAAAATTTGCATCTAAGTGTATAATGAGGATAGATTTGAAGGGGAAAAAGAATGGAGGCCTGAAGACCAGTTAGAACATGTAGCAAGTTGTCCAGAAGAGAGATTCATCTGAGGAAGTTGTGGAATGAATGGAGAAAGGTAGGCTGAGTTGAGAGAAATCCATCATTAATTGGAAGCCCAGGGTGAGAGAAAGAATAAAGGAAAAGGTCAATCCCAAGCTTCTGTCTTAGGAGAACAGATGGTGGTTCTGTCACCGGAGACTAAGCCTATGTGGAAAAGTATCAAATACCTAGATAGCCTGCAGTTGGATCAGTCTGCCTCCATTGCCCACCTCCCACAATGTACACAGCTTTGCCTTTTTGATCTTGTCACTTCGTACTCCGAGTCTTGCTCCTTCTGATCCAGCCATCATGGCGTTCTTGAGCTCGACAAACACAAACCACTTAAAGACGCTATTGGTTCTTTCGTTGTTCCTTTTAACACCACATTGTTCCTATTAACTTCATGTGAAATGTTGTAGAGAGAAATAGAAAAACTTGTAGGTTCAGCCTGTATTATAAATAAACTGAAAAAGAAAACACCAAAATCCCAAAACAATAAAAAACTGAGGCAAATATTAGAAATGCAGAAGGGAAAAAAAATAGCATTTTGAAGTTCATGTAATTGATGTTTATTTACATATTGAGGTATAAAGATAAATTCTGATGGTTTAGGGGGAATAATGATAAGAACTCTGTTAAACTGAAGATAAGTGCACTATCTAGAAAGTTTGCTGTGTTGCGATGCAACCTATATGCAGTTAGATTTATTATTATTATTATTATTGTTATTATTAACAAGCAGCCAGAAATAGGGTTTTTATGAAAATCTTCCAAATTTCTAAATTTGCATCATTTATTTTTTTTTAAAGATTTATTTATTTATTTTAGAGAGAGAGCGTGAGTGGGATAGGAGGAGGGGTGGAGAGAGAGAGAATCTCAAGCAGACTCTGCGTGGAGTGCAGAGCCCAATACGAGGCTCCATCTCAGGACCCTGAATTCATGACTTAAGCCAAAAGCAAGAGTGGGAGGCTTATCCCATTGCACCCCCGCAGGAGCTCCCCAAATTTGCATCATTTAAAAAATACACTGTAGTTCAAACAAATTATATTTGAAGAAGAGATTGATCTTGTATTTTATTGCTCTCTATCTGAATCTGGGGGTAAAAATATGAATTATTTTTGAATGATTATTACTTTAAGATGTCAGTGAATGGAGCTTTACTGAAATTTTTACTTAGAGTTGCAGGTCTGCCATTCAGGCATCTTAATTAGTATAAATGATCTCTCAAGTTTGACAGACAATATCAGAGTTTGTTTCAGTTAGCTTTGAAAATCATAGCCTGCTGTTCAGATCCAAGGTCATTTGCGGTCGTGTTTGTGAAAGGGGGAACTAAGGAGCATCGGGGTATAACCGTGTAGCACATGCTGGAGTCAGGTCGAAACGAGGTTCTCATTATTCCATTTGGTCGGTGCCAGATAGTAAAATAATAAATTATTATAGGCCTATTAGGCATTTTTTTGCTTAGACATGATGTCATTAGAAATGGTATGCCTTCACTTATTTGTAATTTGAGAAGACACTGCTTAAGTAGATCACATGAAGCAAGACAAATTTTCTTTGATTTTCATAGTTGAGAAACATAGAAATATAACTGTAAATTTCGAAATATAATGAAATTACTCAGGCACCAAAAGCCTCAGATTTGTTACTTAGCTATTCTTTTCTTTATTGGACTCTTTTGCTGGATCTTTCACATACTTTACCTCATGTGAACAAGAAGACTATATGAGTGAGAAAGGTGAACTTTTCAACCGTTAGTTTCATCTTTTAAACATGTGTCTGCTTTATTTTTATAGGCGTAAGTCTTTTATGGGAAGCACTATAAGGTCATAGATGTATGGAATTTATTGTGCCTTTTATTTGTACTATTAATTGAGAATGGTCTAAATGATTGATACATACAACAGCATAAAGGTATGACTTAGATTAGAAATACAAGTGAGGATATTGCTAGTGGCATCCAGTCAGCTCAATCATGTGGCAGTGTTCTTGAAACAAGGTTATTATCTTTTTGGGAAAATTAATATTTCACTGTCTATCTGTGAACTTACTTGGAATTTCTTGCTTAAGAGTAAAGTAAAGCAAATACTTGTGTGTGTGTGTGTGTGTGTGTGTGTGTGTGTGTGTACGCATGCATTTGTGTGTGTCTGTTAAAATTGTTTTTTTTGGTGTTTTACAGTTTAAGCATTCTCTTGGAGTGTATGATAATGCTTATTTGTTTGTGTTTATGTAGATAAGCCTTATCAACTGTGAAGCTATTAACTGTATAGAGGAAGTCACAGCAGGGATAAGGCAGGGAGATCATTGCCAACATTTTCATACTGGTTAGTCCATTTGCCAATTTTACATGGAAAAAGATATCTGAGTTCCAAATTGTTTAATGTTGAGATTAATTAAAATTTACTCATCAGTATTCCCAGAGAAATCTAGACTCACGTTTATTCCTCACCTTCTGAAATAATAAATTCTGTCTCTGTAGACATGTGCAAATACATAATTAATAAGCAAGGTACAATATGCTGTATATACTATTTTGGACTACACCCTAAAGACGATTTTGAAGCCTTTATTAGGTTTCATAAAGTCATTTATGAGTTAGAATGTGCCTGATTAATTTTCATGGTTATTAATATTTAATAGCTGAGCTCTTAAAATTAAAGAAGTAAACGTGGTTCGTGGGGAAAAGACACAAAATACTTGGAATTCAGTTTTAAAGAATTGTTTCATTTAGTTCAATTTCTCTAGAAGTATTTGAATATTTTAGAATTCTTCTCCGGAATTTCTTTCCTCTATTTATATGTACAATCCTGATTATGCAACCTAGCTTCACCTAATATTGTTATGCCTTAATCCTTTCTTCCCTTGGGCATGCCCCATGTTATTGTCAAATGTGTAACATTGTGATAACAAATTTATCAAATTAGGACCCTCTAGTTTCTGATCTGAATTTTAAAAAATGGCCTGTGAGTAGTTGGTTTTTACATACAGAGTAAAATGGGCATAAATTACCCATGATTTCTTTTGCTACTTTCAATAAACTTTTCCCCCCAAAAAAGAAATTGAAATGAAACAAATATATAATAGTTACCAAAGATGTGTCCTATGTAGGATGATACGTATTTTTGTCTAAACGGAGATGCTTTTGAAAGTGAGGGTGGGCAGTGTTAGTTAGCAGTAAGGTTAAGATCACAGTGTCCCAGGAGAGTCCTGGACTAACTAAAACATTGTATGAATTCTAGCTACCAGAATTCATTATATCTTTATGAGCATTTCATGTTAAAATAAAAGAAGTGATACATAAGCCTCTGTCATAAAGGAAAACTATTCCATTTTTAATGTAAATGAATCTATGACACAAACATTTAATATACAGATTTATTGACTAATTTAGTACTTTTCTTTGAGACAGGCGGCACATTCCTGAAAGCCATTCTTAATTCTAATCTTATGTGAGTAATGCATTGTTTCTTCATCTCTAATGGGTTCTATTGCCAAAGTTTGCCCCAGGGTAAGTCAGCGAACTACAGTTTAGAAGATGTGTAATTTCAAATTTAGACATGATAGGTCACCTTCTTATATGGGACTGATCTCTAAAGGACATGATGGACAGAAAGAAATTACTTCCAACTTCGGGTACATAGAGCCTAATCTTTTGGTAATACAAATGATCTAGCAGATTGAAAGAATAATCCTGGTCTAAATATTTGTTAAAGGGAAGTCCTTTCAAAATAACTTCACAGAGATTATAGTGAGGTGGTCAAGTTACTAGAGCATATTATACTTTTCATTGATTTTTAGCAAGGATACAGGCAAACACGCACATGTTCTGTTTATTCTTCTAGCAATGTTATCTGCTTGTTGGTGGCAAGAAAAGGTGTGGGGAGATGTTTTTAACCTGGTAAACCAAAGATTATGTTTATGTTAATACATTGAAAGAGTAAGTCTTTTTTAAAATTCTTCTAGATTAAAAATTCATTTCCTAGAGGTAAAAAAAACACATAATGAGTAATGTATAGAGTAATGCATAGAATTATTGGATCATTATGTTGTACACCTGAAACTAAAATAACACTGTATATTAATTATACATCCATAAAAAGTATAAATAAATACTAAAAAGATAGTGAGGTAAAGAATATCTGCATATAATTGGCATTAGCAATTTGACTAAAAAGTGACAACTATTTATCAAAATCTTCTAATATTTGTATGCAAAGGGAAATTATACTTTTTTTGTTTTTGTTCCCTTCAAGCTTGTTACGTTAAAATACCAATATATGCAGAACCATTCTTTATCAGGGAGAGACAAGATACTTTTATAAATAAACCCTGAAATTTTAGTGGCTTAACACACAGAAGTGTATTTCTTGTCCTTAGAAGACTTTACATTGATGCTTTGGCAGGTCATTTTCTTTCATATGGTTATCAGGGTGACTAAGATTCTTCTAACTTGGGATTCCCATTTTCCCAAGGCCCTGGGAGTCCCCTGCCTATTGGCAGAGAGACAGAGGACATGGACTAGAGTCAGAGGATCACTTACAGCTCTTGCAAACCCTGACCTTGGAAAGGTCACCCATCGCTTCCAATCACAATTGTCTGGCAAGAACTGGTCATGTAGCCACACCTGCTAAAGGTTCTCTACAGGTCTACATTTTCTTTGGGTGGCCACTTCCCACACTCTGGAGCAAAGAATACAAACTTTTGTTGAGCAACTGGTGTCTCTATCATAGTAACTATGGTAAATTTAATTTGATAGTGAAAGTCCTTTTAAAAGATGAGTATTAACAAGCCATCAGTACTTCTAGGGAGGTGAGCTGGGCTGCTGAAGGGAAAAATATCTTCAGTGAATACCTTTTTTTACATTTAGAGTTAATACCATATGCGCATGATTAGATACTATATTTTTTAATTTGTATGTGTAAATTTAATGGAATAGAGTTTTAGTAACCAATATCTCATCTATCTTAGTGTTTTAGTATAAACATATACATTTCCTATTCACTTAGCACATTAAAAAATGGAAATTTGATCATTTAAAAAGAGTAAAAGTCGAAAACATGAAAACAGGTTTACTTAATTTTTCTGTTGGAAAATGTTCATACTAATTTACAAGTGGAAAGAAAAAAGCCCCTTTATTCTCTTCAGATTGAAATGTGTTCATTTTAAGCACATGATGGTACTTAGAAACTTCAGAAACAAAAGCAAATAAAGCATATTGCTTGGCATGATTTTGATATTGTTTTGTATTTTAGCCATGAGGTTATTGAGAATTTTATCAAATAAAGCATTTCCTGGTAAGAATCTTTCTCTCTTCCCGTCTGAGAACTCTCCAAGTGATACAGTCTGCTAGAAGAGTCATTGCTAACCAGGAACAATAGGCAAAGTCACCCCAGTCTCTGGTAGTGAAAAGAATTATCTGTGTTTTGTCCTGAAAATATATACCTTTATTTATATGGTTGGATCAATCAAAGTTGTGAAGTTTTTTAACTAGTTTCTAAAGAGTTCACCTATGACACTGATCATCTTGTTATTTTCAATATACTTCGGTAGACACTGCAATACACCTTGAGAGAGAATTAAAAAATAACAGTACTTTTAAAAAGCCCTTAGCTACAAACACCTGTTTCTTTTTTATGATTGGGAAAATGGATTATGTTGCTCTCTACAAATAGGTTACGGATTTAGGCTTTTGCAACCTAGTATCCAAAGTAACAGGCCGTTTATAGACTTCAATACTCTGAGTTCTGCTAAATTATTTATTGTTCTACATGGACGTCTGAAGTGTGAGGTGGTGTGGGGGTCACTTTAGGCAGTCTGAACGTAAGATTGGCCCCACCTTAGGTTTTTGTAGGTGTAAACCCCAGGGCCCGACTAGGAGCTGTTGTCCTACTTCAAGGGAGAAAGAGAAGAGGAAAGTTTAAAGCTTCTTTAAATCTTAGAATGTATTTATTTGTTTCTTTTCTTTCTTTTTTTCCCTCAATCATTCTAAATCATTGTATAGGATATGAATATGAAATGATGTGCTGAGATGATCCCTATCATAATAGAGCTGAAGTAACTTAACAAAAAAATGTTAAAGGAGATTACCTCTTAAAATTAAATAATCACGGGCGCCTGGGTGGCTGAGTGGGTTAAAGCCTCTGCCTTCCGCTGGGGTCATGATCCTAGGGTCCTAGGATCGAGCCCCCGCATCGGGCTCTTTGCTCGGCGGGGAAACTGCTTCCCCCTCTCTCTCTCTGCCTGCCCCTCTGCCTACTTGTGATCTCTGTCAAATAAATAAACAAACTCTTAAAAAAATTAAATTATCATATTTTGTGCCTTAGCATGGGCTTTAAGACTCAATAGATGTGAACCCCCAACCCCTGTCTGACTTCATCTCTTACTGTGTTCCCCATTTTTACCAAATAACAGCCACATGTTGTTTATGGTGCTAGTTATGTTCCTTCATTATTTGTTCTTTATGTTGCTTGGAGGAAAGTTTGAAGAAAATGTAAATGAGAAGATAATTTTTATTTTTCTATGTTTCTTGTTTTGATTATTTTGCTACAAAGAATGATATATTTAAGGCTGTTCTGTGTTCATCTGAAAATTGTCCCTGATGTTTTCCAAGAACTGTTGGTTATTTTTAAAAATTGGTCAAGAGAAGTTCCTATTTACAAGTTGCAGTCGTAGATCTAATGGCAATAACAACACTACCGTGTTAAATGAAATAGATAAACTGAGATGCAAATGTATATATCATGGATAAAATGAACAAGGTGATAGGTACTGTTGAGATTGTAGTGTACAAGATTCCAGCTGTGAAGAAGGAGGCGTGCGTTAAATTCCTAAATGGTATGTAACAAAAGCATCAGTGTGGATTCGTCCAAAATTAGTAAGGCTGTTATATGGAAAATGATTACTCTATAATAAAGTTGAAAAAAAGTAGTATTTTTTCAAAGGGAATAAAATCCCTAGAGCTCAAGACAATATTTCAAAGTGAAAAGGTACTACTGCTGTCTTTGTTTGCAATATTCAGTCACCAACCAGCACAGAAGTTGAAAGTTGTCGCTAGAGAACTCTGTGGCTGCCAGGGTGCTACCTAATACACTACTCTCACTAATAGCATTATGCGTGCTTACACTGAGAGCGATCTCGAAAAAATTGAATTTATCCCAAGTGGCAAACCTCAGGAGGATCTCTTTCCAAACTTTGTAGCATGCAGTTCAGAAAGTGATTGATCTTATTAAGCAACCGCTGTTGTCTGCTATGAGCCAGCTGATGCTTAAGGTCACTACTTCTCTGTGTGCCCTTCATCTCCCTACTGCGAAACTTTCTCTGCAGGATGTGAGCAATCAATTGGGATCCCGATGACTAAACTATAAAGGCGAGTTTCTAATGGTTTCAACAAGCCACACTGGATTCGAAGCACCTTTTGGCATAGTAATTGCCCTATTGCTAAGAGAATTAAGGTAAATTTGTTAAGTCTAGTAGAGAAAGCAAATCCAGGGTGCCAAGAACGGATATACCATACACGGCATAATGCTCACTTAATTTAGTCTCTGCTTAAACTCAATTCATAAAAGAATTCTTCTTTAACTTCTGTGTCTGAAATAGCAATCCCTCCACCCCAAATACATCATCAGACATACTTTTCCTCCCGTCTCCTTCTCCTGGTCTAATTTAGACATGACTACCACTCAGTATAATCTATTTAAATAATTTTTTTTTTTTTTTTTGGTTAATTTCATCTCACTCATCTAGAATATCAGCTCTGTGAAGGTAGGGACCTTGTCTTGCTGCCCATTTAAAAAAAAATTTTTGAATTATGTGGATAAGAAGGAATGTACAATGTTGTTCTTCTTTCCTCACTGGAACCAAAGTAGGCAACTTTCTATAAGCCATGTCAGAATATAGAAAAATATAGAAAAAGAATATTATAAAAGTTTTATTATGAAAAGGAAGCCATTCATTTATAGGGGAATGATAAGAAAAAAGATGCAGTTTAAAGGGAACAAAAATTAATATGATATATGCATATGCATGAAGTTTTAAGAAATCTATTGTTATCTTGAATTATGACTGCTATAAGCTTGTAATAATTATTAAATTATCTTTAATGTGTCTGACATGGTGCTAGGTATCAGGCATAAAAAGATTAATTAGAGCATATGTCCTGCCTTTCAGGGGTATGCAAGCTAGAGGGAGTTGAAAGCAGCTAAAAAACACTTAAATCAGTAATGTGTATATGAATGTGGAAGTTAGTACATGGCTCTGTGGGAACAAAGAGGGGATAGCCTTGCGATGTTAAGGGAAAGCTTTGAGTAAGAGGTACTATTTAAACTGAATTTGAAATATGAATAGGGATGTGCTGGTTGGTTAGACAGAGAGGAAAAAGGAGCAAAGATGTGAGAAAGAATTTGTATATTCTGGTTGGAGTCATGTATGTGTTATGTGACAGAATAGCAGAAGACTGTGATGGGAAAAGAAAAAGGGAGCAAATTATGGTTCTGAATTCCAGATTAGAGAATACATTTTTATTTTATTCTCTAGATGATAAGAAGCTGCCAAAGAATTTTAAGCAAGGGAATATAACTTGAATAGGCTTGGGTTTTTAAAAATGATTTCTATGGCCAGAAGATGGAGAGAGACAATGTGGCAAGGTAGAAGATTGATATTTTAGCCCTCCAGTAGTTTCCAAAGTCTGTTCAATCAAACATTGGTTTTAGGGGATGTCCATGAAGAGTGTGTGAAAAAGGACGCATGATCGGCCATGTTTTGGAAATACTACGTTTAGTAAAGATAAACAGGTTTATCATTGTACTATTGTTACTCTTATACTCTTATAGTAATTACTATCATAGAACTTACTAGCAAATACAGTATGTTAATGTGCATTGAGCATCTAGAAAATGGGAGACATATTATATGGTATTTTACAAATATCATGACCATGGGCCATCTATATTCCTCCCTCCTGCCCACTGTCACCTGCCAAATTTTATATGGCATTCTTTTGAATTTTTAGTAGGACTCATGTTTAGGCCAAATTTCTCAACTGGGTTTCTCTGGGAAAATTAAGCCCTGTAGAAAATTATTTGAGTACATCTTGGCAATTCTCCTGAGTGTGACCCATAGGAATACCATTCTAGATGCACAGGAGAGAAGCTAATTACTTACATACAGTGAATGCCCCTAACATGAGAGAAATGATGGGAGATAATAAATTACGAGGGCTGGAGCTAAGAGCAATGGTAGTATTAATAAAGAGTGTCATACAATTTAGTGACTCACTTTGTTGCTGTTGTGAATGTATAACTCCTGTTTTCATAGGTTTTCTTTATTGAAAATACATAAACACATTAAAAAGATCCTCAAATACATATATATTTCAATTTATCAGTCTACTGTTTTTTCTTCATAATTCTATGAAATCAAGGCAGAGTTTATTCAAAACTTTTTAAAGACACCTTAATATATGGAACTGACTTTTTTTTATAGGAAGTAATGGGTGGGAGAAATTTGCAGCTCAGAGAGTCTGAGGATATATGTTTCAATAAAACTGGCTATTTTATTGACTCATAGGAAGGACATTGGAAATAGAGTAAAGATCACATTGAAAAGTACGAGGGAATTAGACACTGAGAGAAAAACGCTCCAAAAGATAATTATTTTAAGAGGTTGACGATATAAGTGGTAGGAAAAGCAAACGTGGACTTGAATAAGTTATTTGATCAGAATGATTGGTAGTTACATAATAATTGTGACTTAGGGATGCATCGAATACTAAAACGTTATTAGAAATAAAAGTTTTTAAAAGCAGTATGTTACTGAAAATATGAAATGTGCCTTGTAGATGCCTAAAACTCACACAATTAACATTTTAACGTATAATTTGAGGCCATTTATATTTTTATTTTGAGAGTGAAAGCTATTGAATAGTGCAGTGAGCAAAACAATTTCATCACTACTGGAGATTGATTTTCAGTTCAGTAATCAAGAGAAAGGAATTTAAATTTTGCTGTCCTTAAAAGATGTCGTGTAGAATTATAAACAATACAGAAACCACAAGAGAAGTCTTGTTTTTCAGAAACAGCTTGATTGGTAGATTTCTTTCTCTTTTAAAAACAGTGCTATTTTACCAGTTGGATAAATTGTCTCTTTCCAACTATTGACTCCAGTGTCCCACACTGACAAGATTTCCTTTATAAATTTAATTGATTTCTGGAATTAGGGAAGGCTGGATTTCTCATACTAATTTGTGATTTTCTATTCTGTTCGCCATACTATACAATGTGACTGATGTAAAGAATAAGCTTTTGTATTGTAAATAAACTGTATTCATTTATGTTGGTATCTAAAATTAGAAAAAAATATTAATTTGGATGGATTTTCAATATTTAAACATGATCCTATAGTTTCTGATTCCTTCCTAAAATAAAATCTTTAAGACACATGAAATATTTCTTATGTACATGTCACGAAAATCTAGAGTTGTAGAGCCACTTTTATGTACATGGAATCAATTAATTTTGATTCCTAAGGGTTTTGACAACAAAATGTAGATGGTCCCTATTGTTTATTAAGATGGGTTTTTAAAAAATACTTGGAATATGTGAAAATATAACCTTATATTTAAACAGTAGAGCATTTTTGCGACACCTGGGTCACTCAGTTGGTCAAGCAAGCACCTCTGGATTTTGGTGTAGGTTATGATCTCTGGATCATGAGATCAAGCCCTGCATGGGGCTCCCACACACACTCTCTCTCTCAAATAAATAAATAAATCTAAAAAAAATTATTAGTATCGCATTTTTATTTAATTTGATGCTTATTAGTTTTGATGTATATGTAATTTGTGATAAATTCTGAGATATTAAATACATTCATATTTTCATTTTTTTCCCTTTTCTCTTCATTTTAACCTTTCTTTCTGTTACACCATTTACATGTTCTTAAGCCTCAAAACCCAAAGCACTTACTTTCGCTAAGCCATTTCTTGAGCACTTTCTTTCAAGATCTTTAGTGTCTCCCATTATTCTTCTTGGTTATTACTGGCCGGTTCTTCCAACTCTTGTTTTTTGGGTTTTGTTTGTTTGTTTTGCAAAATAACTGTGAAGGCTTCCTGTGAGGCTAGCACCTCTGCTGCTCAAACAGAAAGAAACTTGAGCAAAGCTGCTGGTCTCTGTGTAGAGCAGGTAAGAGGCAGCAAATACTTCAAACAACATGTGCCTCAACTCATCTCACTTCCATGTGTCTTAATAACCAGCCCTACTTTTTTTTACTTCTTGAGCTGTGAATCTTTTTGACTTAACTTGAATTCTGAAGAGAGTATCTTCTTCCCACAGCAAAAACTTCAACCTGCTCTGTGTTAACTTTTTTAAAATCAATTCTGAGTATCGACTTAACTTCTGTGACCTACCTAGGCTCTCTCTGACTGCTCTGTATCAGCCAAATCAGAGAACCTGTGCTAAGTAAATTCAACTCAATAACATAGATTGAATATCTACTATTTAAAAATATTTAATGCCAGACTATCAGATGCAAGCATATCAGAGCTTCAATGGCAATAAGACATCTTCGTGCCTTTCAAGCACCTAAAATCTAGGGAGGGAGCAAGTCCTATTAATAGATAATGTCAATATTGTAAGCTCTGGAAATGAGACGTGTTCAGGGTTCTACTGGAATCCATTAAGAAATTATTGGACCAATTTAAAGTGAAGCATATCTTTCTGAGAAAATTCTATCTTGGAAAGGTAAGCAAAATAGGAAGATATTTCTAATAGTAGAATCCCAGAGGTATGAAGAATGGATATGAGAATTACTGTTAAGTTTTATACGTTTGTTTAATAAAAACTGTTGTATTATTATTATTATTTTTAAAGAGTTTATTTATTTACTTGGCAGACAGATCACAAGTAGACAGACAGGCAGAGAAAGATAGGGAAGCAGGCTCCCTGCTGAGCAGAGAGCCTGATGCATGGCTTGATCCCAGGACTCTGGGATCATGACCCGAACCGAAGGCAGAGGCTTTAACCCACTGAGCCACCCAGGCACCCCAAGTTGTATTATTTTTAATACTTGTTTCAAAATACTTTTTTATCCTTCTGAATTTTAATCAAACTAAGATAGTGGATACAATTACCATGTCCGTTGCTCCTACTTAACTAATCACCCCAAAACGTGGGGTCTTAAAACAATGAACATTTATCAGACTCACAGTTCTGTTGATCAGCTGTGTGGCTCTTCTGGTCTGATCTGGGCCTGGTAGGCCGGGGCTTGATTGCCTAGAGTGGCCTCACCCATGTATCTAGTGGTTGGTGGAGTGATTAGTTTGGTTACTGGAGGGATCACATAGGGTTTCTTGCCGGAGCTTTCCTTAATCTCTGATTTCCAGGCTTCTTTATACAGTGGTTTTAAAGCTCCAAAGAACTGCAGGCCAGAGCAAAGCCCAGTGTACAAGCACTTGTCAAATCTCTGCCTGAGTCACATGTCTTGTTTTTTAAATGAATCATTAGCCAAAGCAACTTGTATTGCCAATTCCAGAGACAATTTATGGAGAAAGAAGCTCCACCTTTTTTTTTTTTTTTTTTTTTTTGGTCAGAGAGAGAGAAAGCACACAAGCAGGCAGAGAGGCAGGCAGAGGTGGGAAGCTCCACCTTCTTAAGGTAATAGTTACAATCCAACTGGCAGAAAGCTCACGTACATACGGATAGGAAAAGTCTCTGGCCATCTTTATAATCTATCAGGAACCCAGTAGGCTTTATGAAGTTTTATGATGTTTCTTCATTTTTCTTTCTTTCTTGTATTGCTTTCACCTTGAAAGGCACATGCCAGTTTTCCTTGGAGCCAATTATTAGTTATAAATTACAACAAGAAGGAACAGTCTATCTACTTGTTTGTTTTTGTTACTACTAATTGAATGCATTAACTTCCTCTCAGATCCACTTTATTCTTTCTACTTAGCCTTCTTATTACAATCTTCCATAAACAAATGACCCCAAGTACTCTTTTTCTGTTAAAAAAAAAAAATACAGGTAAGAAAATAATTTTCTTTGAAAGGAAATCTGGAAATCTTTTTTTTTTTTTTTTTTTAAAGATTCCATTCATTTATTTGACAGACAGAGATCACAAGTAAGCAGAGAGGCAGGCAGAGAGAGAGGAAGGGAATCAGGCTCTCGATGTGGGGCTCCATCCCAGGACCCTGGGATCATGACCTGAGCCAAAGGCAGAGGCTTTAATCCACTGAGCCACCCAGGCGCCCTGGAAATCATTTTTTTTTTAAATTTTTTATTTATTTATTTGACAGAGAGAGACACAGGGAGGGAGAGGGAACACAAGCAGGGGGCGTTGGAGAGGGAGAAGCAGACTCCCTGCAGATGCAGGGCTCCTTCTCAGGACCCAGGGCTGGTGCCCTGAGCCAAAGACAGAAGCTTAACCACTGAGCCACCCAGGCACCCCTGGAAATGATTTTTTAAAACACGTTTCTGTGCTACTCCATACACATGTTTTGAAATATTCTGTTTTTGTTTGATAGCTTTATAACTAGGCTTTTGTAGAATGCGTTATCAATTTATTTTTTTGTCATGCTTTTTGATTGAGAGCAGCTTTTACAATATTTTTGATCCAGTTTTTCCCTAGTGTCTGAGGTACTCCTAGCTAGTGATTGAAACTCACAAGGTTGCTCACCGTGGCTTATGGCCTCCAGGGTGACCTTGGGAGCAGAGCCGCCTATAGCCACTACGGTTCACACCTGGAAATTCTAGGGGCAGAAGCTTAGCTCACAATTTTCTTTCTTTGCTCAGACTATACCAGCTGTTTCAGTAGAAACATATCCTACCAAAGGACTTTACATTTGGGAGAAGG
The DNA here is from genome assembly GCF_010015895.1 of Lontra canadensis. Classification (NCBI taxonomy): domain Eukaryota; kingdom Metazoa; phylum Chordata; class Mammalia; order Carnivora; family Mustelidae; genus Lontra; species Lontra canadensis. The sequence goes on along the minus strand of NW_022630995.1, from coordinate 18,061,304 downwards.
CAAATCTAATTTTTGGAGGTTACTGCTTATGAAGCAAACGTGTTCCTACCCATCCTAGTAAGAAAAAATAGTTAAAATTCTGTCTGTCTCAAGTTTCTGGTGGAGTTTTATCAATAGGAAGAGTAGAACAGAGTCATGTAGTATAATGAATACTCTTATGGCTTGATTTAATTTTGATTAATGCTCTTTTATCTTTTCCCACGTTTTCTTACTTTTTTCTTGCTGCTTCTTTACCTGTATCCCTTCTCTATTATATAATTTATTTTAATAACAGGGATCAGTTGAAACCTGAAGGTTATAATGAAATTATCACAGATTAAATTCTTGTCTGGTATTAAACAATAGCAATGATGATAAACACAGAATAATAACTGACAATTTCCTAAGAAAGATGTTACACTCCTCCCCTTTTTCCCCTGTGGACTTCAAGATGCAGGAGGATCTCTAGAAATGTTAGTGTTTATAATTTTGAAAGTACTTTCATGATAAAGTAGTAAAATCTTAGTGGAAAAAAATTACTAATTTTGATTTATTTTTCATTGAATTTTTTTAATGTTGGGATTTTATCATTTGCATTAATACTTTGTTCCTGTTCCTTCAAGTTTAAAAAAAAATTACACTCTAAACACTAATAAAAATCTGTGTAAGTGTATTAACCATTCCCAGTATAACCATTATTACCCTTTTTGCTTAGTGGTGCTTAGTTAATTCTTTGAAACAGCTAATTTTCCTCTTACTTACTGTCACCAGGATAGCAGAACTAATTAATCTGAGTACAACAAGGCAGTTCTTAGGGTTTTGTTTGTTGTTTTAATTTTTACTGTGAAATTTAAAATTAAAAACAAAAACAAAAACAAAAACCTTCCTTTTTCATCTTACAAGGGGAAAAGGCCAATTAATCTTTACCTCCAGAATTCATTAAGTGAAGACTAAGGGTAGAAGAAATTGCTGTTTTCATCTATGTCTATAATTGTAAGCAAAATTTAGTCAAACAATTAGATCACAGTACTTATTCATCAAGAGGCTCCCTACATGTCTGTGGCCTCTGTTGGTATAATTTAAATCAAAATGATGTTGCTTTCTGAGAGTTTACAGAACCAAGTTTGAGGCATGTTTGCAAAATAAAGACGACTTTGGGACTGTGTCTCTCTTTAGACTTTGCAAAATAAAAAGATGGCTTTTAAAGGAAAATTATATACAATTGTTGACCTGACATCAGCGAGCCGCATCTTCATTTTATTTGAAAACATTCTATCCATCCTTCTATATTCAGATTGGAGATATACTGTTAAAATAAGTTAATATTAATCCAAACTGAAATTGATACTGGTATTATGGCTGTTAGATTAAAAAAGAAAGAAAGTAGTAAAAGTATAAATGTTTTCACGTTACAGAGAATTCCTATCTTAACATTCTCACCATTGCCTTCCATTTCCCCAAAGCTCTTCTCACAAATTCAGGCTGATCTGTTAAGGTATCATTTTATACATGTTGTGGGGTAATGATAATGAAAATAACACCATCATCATCATCATGATCTGATGGTGTTAGATGATGGTGATGATCTGATGGTCGTGGTGGTAATGGTGGAGAAGAAAAGGAATAGTTAACATTTGTTAAGTCTCTTGTGCATCAGGCATTCTGGTGTGCACTTTACGTGGATTATCTCATTTAATCCTCAGAACAATTAGGTAGATAAAATTTCTGCTTGCATTAAAAAAACAAAAAAACTGGACCAAAGAGAATTTAAAACACTTCCCAGAGTCATATAGCTTGGAAACAGTGCACTGAAATCTACCTGGTCATTTGCAGGAACTGACTCTAATTGTAGAAGTCTTTTTACTCTTCCACAATGGCAAGTTTAGTCATATAAAGTAGCTATGATGATGCCGTTCTTCTCAAGAAGACTTAAGCAAAAGTTGGGAAAACCCATTGTTTAGTCTCTAGTTCTTTTATCTCGGAAGAACAACAACAACAACAACAACAACAAAAGATTGAAAAAAAAATGTTTAGATCTTACCATGATTATATTTATAGGCTGGTAAGCAGGTAAGGATTTTAAAAACTAACTTGAAATTCTTTGCCTGTTTAACAAAACAATGCTCTTTTCCACACAGTGGCCTAGAGTAGCATTTGCAGTTTGAAACAATGACCTAGTCTCACGCTCTTCAAACCTAGGACCCTAGTCCGCAGTTCCATTTTGTCTTTGCCACATATCTTCCTCTCCAACCTAAGGTCCCAAGTTGTTCTTCCCTGACTCAGTGCATCCATCCTTTCACATCTTCTTGATAAAACCAGTCTAAACGCAGTGATGTCCTGATTTTCCAAAAGACCATTCTAATCAGTGTGCTTTGGCTCTTTCAAAAGTGGACCAAACAGAAGACAAAAGGTAACTTTAAAAAAGAAAAAAGAAAAGGGACTGTGTTCAAGCAGATCTGTGTGGTCATAAGCCCTCATTTTAAGAAACTTTTAGTCTAAATGAATCAGCAACACAAAATACTGTATTATCTTCTTTTATGAGATTTGAATTTTAGGATGTAATCCTTTTAGAAATACTTAAGGGAGTTCTTCAAAAATAATACACATTCATCTTTCAGGAACTGATAGTCTCTCATCTTACCTGTGTTTGCCCTTAATGGCTATTCATCTTGTCCCTCATCTTAATCCTTTTAGCAGATATTTACTGTGCTCCTGATATGTGTTAGGCACTACACTTGCTGATGGAACATAGTCTCTACTGAAGAAGACAAACAGTCAAATAATAACTCCGACAAGTATATTATTTGTCTGATATAAGTGCTTAAAGGGCGTGAGCACTGTTCTGTGTTTAACAAAGGAATCGTAGCTAGTCTGGGGGGTGGGGTCATGTATGGGAAACCACCGTTAAAGAGTCATGAGCTGAAATTACAGGAGAAGGATCAGGAGATGTGTGGAGGTCACATTGGTATAGTGTTTGAAGAAGAGGAAACAGTATGACCAAAGGCTCTTTGGAGGAACTTAAAGACTCCTTTTACAGTATGTGATTGGAGCTCAGAATGCATGGTGGTGAATGACCACCCAGTGAGATTAGAGATACAGCAATGTATCAGATCATGCAAGGTCTTACTGGCCACATTATAGCATTTTGGTATAAACCTAAAGTCTTAAAGATCTGTTGACTGGATCCAAGCAATGGTGCAAAATAATCTGTTGGGTAGTTGCATTTTAGAAAGGTCTGGCTTCAGAGCAGAGTTAGATGGGAACCTATCCAGAGTGGATATCCAGATTAAAGTTAGAAAACAGCTCTTCTTGATTATTAGAATCTGAGGGAAGAGTGATAAGAATTGGAAAGTAGGAATGGACAGGATATAGGATATGAGGCTGTGAGATATGTTCAGGGTAACTCCTGTTTTGTTGTTGTTGATTTGTTGTTATTTTGGCTTATATTGCTCAATATATATTAGTAAAGAACAACAAAAAAAAAATAGATTAGGTTTGGACAGAAGATGTATTCAGCAAATATTTATTGAGTGCCTACTCAAGTTCTTCCCATCCTGGGTTCCTTGGAAAAATTAAATCCTGAATGCCTCTTAAGGCATTTGTTGTGTATAATGAATTACTATTTTGCTGTGTGTCTATACTGAAACTTTGTAAATTCCTTGGAAAAATTTAAGAAGATAGCCAATCAAGTCATTTTACAGAAGGTTTAATTATCTTGCAAAACTCTAGTTGAGGGGCACCAGGGTGGCTCAGTGCGTTAAAGCCTCTGCCTTCAGCTCAGGTCATGATCCCAGGTCCTGGGATCGAGCCCCGCATCGGGCTCTCTGCTCGGCAGGGAGCCTGCTTCCTCCTCTCTCTCTCTGCCTGCCTCTCTGCCTACTTGTGATCTCTGTCTGTCAAATAAATGAATAAAATCTTAAAAAAAAAAAAAAACAAACTCTAGTTGAGAAAGACTGACTTAATCCATGCCAGATGACATTCTACCTATGCTCTGAATATAATGGATATGAGATGTCTTTAAGCATTTGACATGAAGAAAAATCATTATCATGACAAGATTAACTAGAACAACTTAATTTTATCTAAGAGTTAAGGTACCTCAAAAGCAGCTTACATATTTTATTATATGTAGTTAAGAAATACATTTTAAAAACTTTTAAGACATCTTTTTAAAATTACACTATAGTATTAGATAATATGTATCATTAATGTACCCCTTTTCAGATACTTTAGAGATAAATTTTTGTCTTCTAAAAAATGCAAATGGGACATATTTGGAATCCTTTTTGAAGTATGCACAGCTTATTATTTTTGAAATAGAAAAGTAGAAATTATCGTGGAAAATTTCTTAGATGCTGATAAAGATCCCAAGAGAGACTTAAATGTTGAAAATGATATGTAGAAAATGAAACAGTGCCACCAGAATTTTGAACCTGGATGTAATTACATTAAGATATAAAGTATTGTTTCTCATCCATTCATTCAACAAGTATTTATTTAGTGCATGATATGTGCCAAGTAGTGTTCATGTGCTGAGATAAATCAATAAACAAACTGTATAAAATATGTTTTGGGTGGGGTAGGCCAGGTTGCTATATATATAAAGTGTTTGAAAAAGTCCTTGTTAAAAAATCATAAGCAGGATTGATAGTATTTGTTACAAAAAGTACATTTACTTAGTTTACAAACTTCATGTACTTTTATGCTAATTTTTTGCTCTTTTTGGATAGTAATCTTACGTGCTAAATGGAATAAAGTCTCTATGTAGATAAATTAATATATAGGCTTCTATATATTAAGTTACAATATTAACTGAAATTTTTTATTAAAAAATGCTATATCTATATATATCAATCCTAACCTAGATGTTTTCTACTCTTTAATTTGAATATATTTTCTCGCAGACCTTGTAGTCTCAGCGGGAAGTCAAGCAAGTATAGAAAGCTGCATAATACAAAGCTAAGAACTTGGGTGGGATCAACACAGGTTGTAGGAGAGCACACTGGTAAATCATGAAGTTTAATGTGGGTGTGGTGAGGGAGACTTCACAGAGAAGGTATAAGCTACTAGAAAGCAGAATAAAGCTAAATCAGAGTGTGGCTATGGGCACTCCAAGGTATATCATTAAAACTATTTCTTTTTAACACTGAACACATAAAGGAAAGATACTGCTTTGATTGGCAGTATTTTCTTTGGCTCCATGCTCTATTATTTTTGCTATATACCATCAAACAAGGATCAATTGGTTCTGAAAGTGTGTTAATTATTTAAGTAGAAATCTAAGTATTTGTAGTTAAAGTCCATTAAATTATATTTTCCCAGAATTTTACAGTTTAGAGTATATGTTTACAGGGTCTTTTATTTGATCTTTATATCTAATAAGAAAACTATGGATAGAGATAGTTATTTCTCACCCTAAAGTCTGTTATAATCAAAAAACTGATTTATTTTTATATGATTTAATGATTTATTTTATTCAGAAATATTACTATGAGAGTGATTAAATGAATGCTTTATGCGGAGTAAATTCTTCTCTATGTGTCTTGAGCTCCCTTTTCTTTTCTCTAAATATCTACATATTTGGATTAAACCACTTATCAATCAGTTTGGTTTATATTTATATATAATTCATAATTCAGCATATTTCTTCAAACATAAAAGCTTGGTAAGAAACAGATTGGAGTCATTGACTATATGCTACTTAAATTCTCTTCAAACTTTTAAGAAGGTTTTTTTTTTTTTCCTCTTTTGATCTCTGTTTTATTATCCTGTTAGTATTTTCTACCCTCTGGCAAGGCTGAAGTGGTAAAATTTCTTCTTCCTCAAGAGGGATCAAGAGTAACAACAATATAATTAATCATTAATTAAAAATTATATTTTATGGCTAAAGACATGTTTTCTTATTTATGCTTATGAATCACCTACTTTTAAAATTCCACTTTCTATTACACTTCTATGAAAGAAAATGCTAGAAGTAGTTTGGTCTGATGAAAGAACCCAGGCTTTAAAGTGATACACACCTAAGTTATATAAGAATTTTTATCAGTGAAATTACTTTATTCTAATCTTTCCAATTTTTACTATCTTAATCTCTAAAATGGAAATAATAATATCAAATATGTATTTGGAATACAAATTAAATGAAATATCATATCTACCTTGCCATGTATCTGACAGAGATAGTGCACAACTGTATTTCCTTTTGATATCTTGCCCTTTCTTAAAATAAATGTGTACATTATAGTTGACCACCTAAAATTATAATATGCTGTATCAGTTCATGATTTTAATCCAGATATTGCTCTTTCTCAAATAAATTAGAGAAAACTTCTACTCTGTGTTTCTTCTGATTAATTTTTATAATTTTTTTATCCTCTCTTTCACATATCAAGAGGTATTACAATTCTGCTATTCTGTAGAATTTTCCATCTTTACGTGATCTTATTGCCTTATTCTCTACTTACAGCTTGTGAAAAATAAAAACCCTCTTTTCTGAAATGTTCACATATTTTCCTTCAGAGCTGATAAATTGGTAACTATTAATAACAAATACTACCTCTCAGTATTTTGGATTACAATAACAGACTGCATTTGAAAAAGTCAAGTAAGTCATGCTGCAAAGGGGACAATTTCTTTCTTAGCCCACCCTGCCTGCTTATAGTGCCTTAATTTTCCAATCATTTACACCTATTTTTTTTAATTTATTTTTTTATTTTTTATTAACATATAGTATTATTAGCTCCAGGGTACAGGTGTGTAAATCATCAGGATTACACATTTCACAGCACTCACCATAACACATACCCTCCCCAATATCCATAACCCAACCACCCTCTTCCCGACCCCCCTCCCTCCAGCAACCTTCAGTTTGTTTTGTGAGATTAAGAGTCTCTTACGGTTTTTCTCCCTCCTGATCCCATCTTGTTTCATTTTTTCCTTCCCTACCCTCAAACCCTCCACATTGTCTCTCAAATTCTTCATATCAGGGAGATCATATGATAATTGTCTTTCTCCGATTGACTTATTTTGCTCAGAGTAATACCCTCTGGTTCCATCCACGTCATTGGAAATGGCAAGATTTCATTTCTTTGGATGGCTGCATAGTATTCCATTGTATATATATATATATATACCATGGACAGCCACATGCATTTACACCTTTTTTGCATTAAAGTGTGTTTTAAAACATGAACACATTATTTTGATGATTATCTTTGTGTCACTGTCATATATTTTGTGATTGGGTGGGATAAGGATTAAAGAGAAGAAAGGAAATGTGGAAACAAGGATATGATGTTGGGAGCAAACCTGAGTAACTGACTTTTGGATCAAACTGCTGCATATTACATAGTAGTTCTTCTTGGAGTTAACTTGATAATATGGTAGGAAGAGGTATGCATTATAATAATAATAATGGCAAGAATTGTAGCTAATACTACATAACATGACTTGTGTGAGGCTTGCTATCAATTTACTTAATTCTATAGCAGTTCTTAAATTTGAGTACTATTATTGTCTCCTATTACATTATGAGAACACTAGCATAGAGGGGTTAAAAAACTCCGTAATCACACACCCGTCAAGTACTGAAAACCGAATACCAATCTTTTTTTTTTTAATTTTTTTTCTTTTTCTTTTTAGATTTTATGTATTTATTTGACACAGAGAGAGATCACAAACAGGTAGAGAGGCAGGCAGAGACAGAGAGGGAAGCAAGCTCCCTGCAGAGCAGAGAGCCCGATGCGGGGCTCGATCCCAGGACCCTGAGATCATGACCTGAGCTGAAGGCAGAGGCTTAACCCACTGAGCCACCCGGGTGCCCCCTGATACTAGTCTAAGCAGAGGTGATCCCACATTCTCTCTGCTCTTAGCTAGGACCCTGCACTGCTGATCAGATGAGGCTTCCTGTCCCAAGCTACTACTGCTAAGGCAATGATTAGTAGGATGGAGATAATGCATTATTTCAGATTCTTTGAAAAAGTAGAGGAGTTCTTGGGGGACTATTGAGTATTTATAATGTGTTTTACTCACAACTGAGTTCATTAAGCAATTTCATTTAACATTGTACATCTCACTGATGATAACGTTAATTATAAATGAAGGGTAAGAGTTTAAATCACAGTTTGACATCTTATCCTGCCTAATTGGAAAGTTTGGCTATGGCTCCAAGCCTTAGAGACTGTTGTTTTTTTTCTCTCCCAGAGCATCCTTTCCATTTTGTTGTTCTTGTTGTTGAAGTTTTGCGGGCAGTATTTGTTTCTCAAAGAGATGTCTATAAAAAACTTGGGAAGTGTTTTGCCTAAACTCAACGTTTCCTACTTCAAAATGTAGTTTAGGGACAGTTCTGTTTAAGAAATTTGGTATTAAAGAAAAGAAAATTAGTTGTTGCTCTTTTGGATGGCATATAAAACCCCTGGAGAATAAGTGCTGCCATGACATGGTAGTGATACTTTCTGTTTACATAGCACCTCTTCCTACAAAGCAAATACAGCCTTGCCTGCTTGAGAGCCTCTGAGTCTCTGGAATGTGAGATCTTGGGACCTCACTCAACTAACAAATCAATGCTGAGAAGATGAGTGAGACTATGGTGAGAATGATATGATTTGCAGATCAACAAGGTGAGAATGAGTGCAACTTACCATATACAGTGGAGACTCTCTTTAGGAACCTTTTTGCCTTAAAACTACTATGGAGAAAAAAAACAAAAAGATTCATTTTTCATTTTCTGAAGGGACAACTTGTAACATTCATAAACAATGGATGCTGAAATGATTAGAAACTGGTAGGGATAAACATATGTCTCCGTGCCAATGTAATGAGATTAGTTATTTCTGCCCCCCCGTCTTACTTTATGGACTTGTATTTGAATTTTAACACACACATGTTTCATCTTTATTCAGAACCTTCCATTTTTAGTATCTGAAGTTGTACTACATGTTTTTCTTCCATTTTTTAAAAAAAGTCCAAATAATTTGTATTTATATAAAAAAAATCACAATACAGACTTCTAGAATCAGAGTCACTTGCACTGAACATGTGTCCTAATTGTATCCATGTGTTGGCATGATATTCTGTAGAGACTAATTCTAATCAATCCTGTCTAAACAGTCCGGATTTCCCATCAATTACTATACTAACTTGTTGACAGAATTCCTGCCAATCTTTAGGTGTTTGCCTCCCAGTAAGTACTGCCATTTGAACCCCAGAGTGAGAGCAACATGACAGATCTCTTCATCTATGTATTTTGCATACCAACCTTGTTTAAATGTGAAATGCTACTCCTGTGAAATCAATACTTCAAGGGTATTGTACTTTTCATGTACTATACAGATTGAAACAGTTTTCTGAACTGAATTGACTATTAAATTATTATAATATGTTTATAAACATGTAATATTTCAGGGATACCTTAACCTTCCTAATATAATGTTGCCTAAATGTAAAGTAATGTACTCTTATGCATGACATTGTTTTAATCATAGGTCTTTTTATTGCAGATAATAGGATCTCAGTAAAGAATGTATTGACAAAAAAGAAAAAAAATTGAAGTATACTGTGTTGTCAACCGACTTCACATTGTTTATAACAACGAATTATAAAAGACATGAGGGACCCAAGAGCTACATGTCTTTCCTATTCTCTCCACTTTCTGTTTCTCTTTTCTCCTTGTACTTTCTCTCTCTCTCTCTCTCTTTCTCCACTCTACTTTTTCACTGTTACGTGTTTTTTACAGCCACTGCCTGTACATAGCTAAAAAGTCACATAGAAATCATGTCTACATGTCTGTAGTTTAAGAAACCATTCAAGGATAACTAGCCAAATACCCAGGAAAGAACATTTGAGTTAAATTGCAAATCTTAGCCACAAAGTAGATACATGAATACATGTGAAGTGCATATTTAATTATGCAGCCTTTTTATGAACAGGACGTAGACAGTAGTTCTCAAAGATGATGTAGGCAGACACCCTGAAAGACGTCTACTCACATTATTGTTTACAGGACTTTGTAGTTTGATCATTAAGCTATGGGTTACTGAGAAAGGATGACAGCCTTTTCCTTCACAAGGCCCCTTCCTAGTCTACATAATTCTGATTACTAAATAAATATTTATTGCATGATTAAATAGTTGAAGTAATGGATATCAGGCATAGCTATGAGAATCACAGTTTAAATGAATAATTCCTTTTTTTTTTCCAACTCCCAACTACATTGTGTGACAGTTTTCTTTGACTAGTCATTTTCTCTCATTTTTTTTTTTTTCTTTTTTACAACACTCTCGGAGGTTTATCTTGTTGTTGCTTTACCATGCTTAATGAATTTGCATTCTTCTCACTATTTCCATTGGTCTCTCCCTAATTCTGATTTCATCTGCCTCAGCACTTTCTAAATTCGGCTTTGTGGAATTGTCATATCCACTGAGATATTAATGAGTGTTCTGGGGAAAAAAAAAATTTCTAAGGTCAAATAAATTTGATAATGCTACATACTATATCACCCCTTGGAGATTAAGGGTGTACGTTAGTGCTTAGAGAAGTTCTATAATAAAGAAACCTGCTTAATGTTGATTATCCCAGCATTTCTTTAAAGAATTTCACCAATGAATCCTTTTATCATGGAATATCTATTAGTATCTCATGAGACTCTTATTCTGCCGATCAATGTTTGGAAAACGCTGAGGTAGACCATTAGAAGGGATTCTTTACTGCTTTCTCTTTGTTTATTGTCTGAGTTTCTACATTCTGCATGTTGCATTGAAATAATAATTATGAATTAGCAGTATGTAGTAGGCATAAAGAAAGGGTTACTTAACTTCTGTGAACTAGAATAACTACCTGGAGGAAGAAAAACTGAGTTTAATTAAAATCTAGAACATTTGCTAGTTACTTTTAAAATAAGCTTAAGTTCATTGTGAAAAGAATAAACTAAAACCTATTATGTATACATGTGCTACAGAGGTCTCTAGGAGGGAACTATGAAGCAAAACATCTAGACAGCTTCTTAAAACACATATAAAGCCACACATAATAATTGCTAATAGTTAAGATAAATCAAACCATATTAATTTTGAGCTTGGATTCCTTAATTTTTATTTGCCTATATCTATATATATTATTTTATTTAAAATGATAATACTAGGAAATGTTTCCCACTTTTAAATTCCTGCCCAGAAAAAACATTTATTTTTGTGTGCTAGAAATTTTAAGGCTATAATAATTTTTATACATTAAATAAAATGTCTACATAAATATTATGAAAGTCACATGAAGAGTGAGAATATGTTATTGAGTCTTTAAATCTCCATGAGTATTAGCTTGTTCTTTTAAGTTAATGAAAGGAAGCAGTAGTCATCATCAAAGCATATATTGTTTAAAAATCAATGAGGGAACTGCCCTCTGTGTTGCTCTTTCCACTTTAATTTTTTTTTTTTTCTCTCTTTGCCCAGAAGCTTAGAAAGAGTCTTTGTTCAGCCTTTAGATGTACAGTGTGGTGTCATGCCTGTTAAGTCCATGATAAAAATGATCTAGATACTGGTCCTTGATGTTTTATATCCGGAAGCTAATTATTGTCTCCCTTTTCAGAGCCTCATTACCCCCAAACAACTTCTCTGTTCTCATGCTTGTTTTATTTCTCTTGCCGAGGATAATTGCACATAGTTCTTATTACTTTCCTTTAAGGTGTAAATATAAATTATCAATACATTGTTATTATTGGCTGAGGTAAATGACCTTTGTGGTTTTCCAGAATGTTTTTCACCTTAGTTGACCTACCATTTATTGGGTGTCCTTGATGTACCATATTGACAATTTAAAAGGCTCATTACCTTTTTTAAGGAAATAACATTGATAACTTTTAAAGTTTGGAGCTTCTCAGTAATAACAGTGATGTTCACATCTTACATTTGAAAAGGGACTTACAGGTTTTCAGATGTACCTTCGCACGTATTATTTTATTTAGTCCTTGCAGGAACCAGTTAAGATTATAGACATTATTATTCCATATAAGGAAGGAACAAATTGCATATTGAAGAGTCAATTATATTGTGTTCTCATACACATAGTAACTTTTGGAGCTAGGACTCCAAAGTTCTTATTCCTGAAGTAGTAACTTAATAAAACTGGATTGATACCGCGGTTTTGAGTTTTATAGGATGGGTATCGTTTGACATACAAACTCAAGCTTAACATCTGTTTCATGCACAGTTCTAAGTTTATCTTTTGTGTGTCTCTTTATAATGAATAAAGTGGAAAAAATAAAATGAACAGAAACTCAATATTAATGCTAATTACAAATAACATCTAAGTTGCAATATTCTATTAGCATAGGACTTCACATCTTCTAATGACACACAATAAAAACAGATCCTAGTGTTCTGAGAAGTAAAAACGGTGTACCAGTCAAGAGTTCCTTATAATGTCCGACCACCTGGGTTTAAATGCACCCATTTTAAGCTCTGTAACCTTGCTCAAGTTACTGAAAACCCATTTTTCTTACCTGTAAAGGGGACAGCAGTAAGTATTTTCCCTGTAGAGCTGTTTTGAAAATTAAATGGCATAATATGTGTAATGCCCTCAATACAGTATGTTTACTTACTGAACACTTGGTCATTTGATCTGTGAAAAAGAAAATAATGGGATGTAAATTCCAAACACTATGAGACCACTGGAACATCAAAACACACAGAGAAAAATGAAAAGAGAGAGAAATGGGGAAGTGAGAAAGGGTAATTAAAAATGAATGTGGTGAGGCTGCTGTTTCTATTTAGGATGGAGAATGTTGCAAGAGAATGCCCTTCCCAACCTAGCCACAAAAACAAGCTGAATAAACAACAAGATCATCTATTTTAGCCCATCAAAGAGTCAGGCCCAAAGCAGTGGAATAAATTAAAACCTAAGATTTGACGAACCTCTCCTAGGATATACAGTACCCATGGCTGCTTTCATTTTTGAGATGTGGGAGGGGAAAGTCACTATAGATGCAGTTTAAGAAGAAAAAGAAAGAAACACACACACACACACACACATACACACACGGCTGAACTTTGAACATTTTAAATGCTGAATGTGGGCTGGTTTAGGAGTTTAGAATTCCTAGGAGTCGAAGATGCAAGGAGAATCTTGACTTGCTCTTCTCCATCCGTCGTCGTCACCGAGAGCTCACGAAAGAGATCGGAGAGAGCAAGAAAACCCAGAAGTGCATCTGGGTAGCCACAGTAAGTGGCCCGAGTGTGGAGAACGAGTGCTCTGCAGCCTGGGTCTTGCTTTGAACAAGTGGCGGAGAGGTGGCTCCCATCTGAGGCTCAGAGACACACAAGGTTGGAGCTTCAGCTGGGGAGGACATGTGGTAGGGAAGGACTAGAAGAGCTAAGACTTCCCCCGCAGCCTGGTAGTAGCTGAGGACAATGCGAAAGCTGGGAGAGGACCCACAGGGGTCTCCACTGTGTGAGTCTTCCATTAGGGGAGGGAGTAGACCTGGTGAGAGAAGAAGTCGCAGATGCAGAGAGTCTGTTGAAATTCAAGATGGAGCCAAAGTGCCTACCCGTGCACTGAAGGCAGAGATGAGAACTGCGGAAACCCCCACGGGCACTCTGGGCCCTTGTTCAAGTACCAGAAGTGGCCCTGGATCCCCAGGGGTGGGCCAGAGATACATCTCTGTATCAGAGATACAGAGCTGAGATACATCTCTGAGGCATCTGAAGAAAAAGTACAACAACTAAGAAAATAGGCACTTAGACTCCAAGTCCTGCCAAAGAAAATGTTCTAATTTTGCTGTCATCATTTAAGCCAGTGGTGAACTGAATTTAATTAAGATGATAACAGAGCCCAAACCCATTGTATTAGTCTGAGCTATGCCATAACAAACAACTAGAAACTGAGTGGCTTAAATAACAGAAATTTATTTCTCATGATTTTAGGATGTCAGCAGAGTTGAATTGTTGTCGTCTCCTCCTCCTCCGCTGCCTCCTCCTCCTCCTTATTTTAAGATATTATTTATTTAATTAGAGGGGGAGAGGGAGAAGCAGGCTCCCCCTGAGCAGGGAGCCCAGGCAGAGCTCCATCCCAGGACCCTGGGATCATGACCTGAGCCAAAGGCAGACGCGTCACTAACTGAGCCACCCAGGCATCCTGAGAGCTGATTCCTTCTGAGGCCTTTTGCCTTGGCTTGTAAATGGCCGTGTTCACTCTCTGTCTTCACATGGTCTTCCTTTTGTGTGTTTATGTGTTTAGATTTCCTTTTCCATAAGGACAGTAGTCGTACTGGATTAGGGTCCACACCCTAATATATCATATAATCTTGATTACCTCTTTAAAGGTAAAGACCCTATTTTCAATACTAGGGGTTAGGACTTCAACATATGAACTTTGAGGTGACACAGTTGAGCTCATAACATCTATCTAAGCTATACGCTAGGTTGACTCAACCAGCTATACTAACAACCAGTCCAAACAAGAGATGTGCCCTTTTCTGTCTAAATGTTGTTTACTTCAGTCCATATTGTTCTTTAACATACAATGTTATAAGAAGAAAATTGCAACACACACACACAAAAGAAAATGTGATGCATGGCCCACAGACAGAAGAGTCTTTAGAACCAAGTCAAGACATGGTCACGATGTTGCAGTTACTAGATAGGATTTTTAAGATACCTATAATAAATGTATTAAGGACTTATTTTAGGAAGATGGACAGCGTATATGAAAAGATGGGGAACTTCAGCAGAGATATAGAAACTGTGAAAAAGAATCAAATGTAAATACCAAAAATGAAAAATCCTGCATTGGACATGAATAATTATTTTCATGGGTTTACCAGTAATCTAACACTTGAAAGGAAATGTCAGTGAACCTGGACAAACACAAGGCCATAGAAATTTTCTAACTTGAAACACAGGGAGAAAAATAACAGAGTGACTGATTTCTATGGGACTATTTTTAATTGGACTCCCAAGAGGAGTAGATAAAGGGAATGGAAGAAAAATACTTGAATAACTAATAATTTTCCAAAATTCATGAAAAACATTAACCCACAGATCAAAAAGCCAAAGAACTTAAAACAGTATAAATACAAAGAAAAACATACATTGGCCTGTCTTAATGAAACTCTAAAATCAAATATAAAGAAAACTTGGGAGTGCAACCAGAGAAAAAGGACACATGAAATACAACAAGTGATATGAATGGTCATTGGTTTTTTATAAGATGCAATAGAAGCCACGAGAATATAGAATAGATAAGTCTGTCAACCTTACATTAATATTCCACAAAAAACATTTCTCAAAAAAGAAAGTGAAATGAAGACATTTTCCTAAATTAAAAAAAAGAAAAAACAAATTTGTCTCTAACAGTTCTCCATTACAAGATATGCTTAAAAAAAAAAAAAATTCTTCAGTATTCAGCGAATAACACCATCTCTGTATCTGGTAATGTTTCAGGTGAAGAACAGCTCAAAAACTCATGTCAATAAATATAAAGAGGAACTTATTCTTATAGATGGATATATGAAATTATAGAGAAGCCTATGTAGGAATATTTCTATATAATGTGTACTCATATATGTTTACATAATAAATATACATACATATTATTAATCTTTTTAAAGGCATCCTCTGATTAAGGAAAAATAATAGCAACATGATATATTTATAGCACATATAGAAGTAAAACATGTAATAAGGGCACCTGGGTGGCTCAGTGGGTTAAAAGCCTCTGTCTTCGGTTTAGGTCATGATCCCAGGGTCCTGGAATCGAGTCTCGTATCGGGCTCTCTGCTCAGCAGGGAGCCTGCTTCCCCATCTCTCTCTGCCTGCCTCTCTCCCTTGTGATCTCTGCCTGTCAAATAAATAAATAAAATATTAAAAAAAAAAACATGTTAATAAGAACACAAAGGATGGGTGAGAGATAATTAGGAATATACTATTGTAAGACCTTTATGTTTCTTATGACATTAATTAAATATTTCTTGAAAGTAGGATGCAATAAGTTAAAAATGCATATAGTAATGTTTTAAGCAATAGCTATAGTCAACACAGAGAGGCATTATTCTAAGTTGAATTCTGTCCCTTCCCCCCGAATTCATATGTTTAAGTCCTAACTCCAACATCTCAGAAGGTGACTTTGTTTGGAAATAGCACATTGCAGATGTGATTAATTAAGGCGAGGTCATGTTGGGGTACGGTGGGACCCTAATTCAGTGTGACTGGTATCCTTATGTGAAGGAGAAATTGGAACACAAACACAGGGAAAATGCCATGTGTAGAGATGGCAGAGAGCAAGAGGATGTTTCACCAAGCCAGGGAACACCAGTGATTGTCAGCAAATCACCAGAAGCCAGGCAAAAGGCTCAGAACAGATAACTCTTTCACAACAGTCAGAAGAAACCAATTTTATGGACACCTTCCTCTCAGACTTCTAGCCTGTAGATCTGTAAGACCGTTCATTTCTGGTTAAGCCACCCAGTTTGTAGTATTTTGTTACAGCAGTCCTAGAAAACTAACCCAGGTGCAAATAAAAAGTCAGTAGAAGATAACAGGGAATACTGAAAATACTACATTTACCCATGCCCACGACAAGGCAGAAAAGAAGAACGGGGAAGCAAAATATGGATTGGATGACATGAACTCAAACACCTAGAGAGTATTAAATCCAAATATTATGATGAATGCATGGAATATATATTAATAATAGAGGGACCAAATAGTCCCATTAAAAGACAGAAATTGTCAGACAGGATAACCCTTTTGCCATTTTCTTGTAAAAATTAGTATACATTGACTTAATGACCCAGTAATTCCAATCTTAAATATTTATGAAAAATGAAAACAGATATCCACAAAAGTACTTCACAAGATATTTAACTAGCTTTACTGATAATAGCCCCAAACAGGAAATGGCCTATAGATGTTCATCTCTTGGAGAAGGGATAAACTGTGGCCTGTTCCTACAATATGAGATACTCACAAATAAAGAACAAACTTTTGATACATGCCACAAAATGAACACTCTTAAAATCATAGTCGAGTGAAATAAACCAGACACCACAATGTATGTATTTTATGATTTCTTGGTAATGGAAATCAGATGATTTTTTTTGTTTGTTTGTTTTTCTTTTATGTTTTGTTTTGTTTTTGGTGCCAGCCAAGTGGAGATTCCGTGGGAAGGCATGTGAGGGAACTGGTGTAATGATGTAGTGGTTTGGGTTAGATGAACCTAGGCATCTGTCAAAACTGAAATATGTTTAAGATCTTTTCATTTTATTTATGCAACTTGGAAAATAAATTGGAATTAAAAAATGCACTCACATTTCTTATTCTGGAATACAATCTTTTTGGGTTTTTTTTTTGTTTGTTTATCATTAGTGACTGAGATGTACTATGTTTTAGTCTAGTAGTATCCTACTCCTATAAATAGTATTAATGTTTATACTCTGAGTTTTAGTTTACAAAGTATTCTACACATAAAGTATTTTATTCAGACTTCAAAATTACTCTGACTTAAACAGGAAAGGCCCAGCATGATTATCTCTAATTTATAAAGGGAATGATACTACTCATATGTTCCTTTATCCAGAATCAGTGAGGTGATCATTGGCCAAGACAAATCTTAAGTAACAGTATTTCGATTCTGACTCGCTTCAGTAAATTTCTTCTACTAAATAAATGCTCAGTAGTATGTAAATTTATTTCCTCCCCCCCTCATCTTCACTGAATTTGCGTGCTTTTCTGTCTCATTTATTTAAAGTGGTTCTCTTTAGGCATCCGGGGGCATAAGGCTCAGTGACCTGTTGAACTGACCGTTTGGCCTAAGCCGGTCCCACTGCATTTACATGCCCTTCAATGAAAGCAGCCAAGAGACCAAAGACAAGACTGAGCCTTTTTCCTGTGTATATGCACTAGGTTCAGAAGTAGACAGAATCCCAACTCAAAGTATCTTTATACTCTAAAGTAGAAAACCCATGTTTAAACTTTATTTTTGCCATCCCCCTTGACCTACCTTGACAAGGCTATCAGATAGATGTGTTGGGATGATTATTAAGAGATTCTAAGAGAAGGATAAGACTTTGGAATGAAGTTTAATGTATTATGTGAATAATTTAATATCCTAATAATAAAATGATCATGCACTTTTTTTTTAATTAGAAAAACTATCTCCCAAAATAGAATTAAACATTACTGCTATGTTCTGTAATTGGTTATCAAAACTTACATCCTGGTGAGATTTCAAAAAGGACATCCAAGAGTTACATTTGCAACTCAACATAGGAAAGGGTGAATATAAATTAAAATCTCTCTCTGGAAAGTAGGTTTATCATCTAAAATAGGACTGATTCATTAGGGGAATTTATTTTACTCAATTAATAAAATATATTATAATCTCCTGCTGAAGACTCTACCGAAGCAAGTATAAACCGAAGTAGCAGAGAGGTCATAAAATCTCATTAAAAAGGATTTTAAAATTGTAGTCTCAGTAGTGGGTAAAATTAAAGAGAATGAGTCCACACATATTTCTCATTCAGAATTATGCATTCATAACCCTAATTTTTAAACTTCAGTGCTGTAGCCCGTATTAAATTCTAATTAATATTGACCATCTTTTCAAATAATTTTCATGTCTATCTAGATTTCTCCTTAGTCCTTCATGTTACAGATTACATGGAAAAACAGTGGAGACCATCTGTATCTCAAAGTCTAGCCAATACTCAGACTCGTTAAAGGAGAATGGAATTCGTCTGAAGAAAGGACTTCTGACTTTCCTGCTGACAGATGGAATCTAGGGATTGATTCAGAGAATAATATCCTTACCTCCCCGAGCAACAGGGGTTAGAATAGTTAACACCTCTTTTTGCTTTTAGCAGACTAACTACTCAGAATCATTTAAAGCTCTGTGACCAAATAATCAGATTAGATCATGCTGCTGGGAGCCAGAGCTGCCCAGCAGCAGAATATGGCAAGAGGAAATGATTGAATATACCTTTATTTTTAATAGAACAAAGCAAGAAAAAAAGTAGTTAAATAGTTAACTAGTTAATTAGTTAGATAGTTAATTAAATAGTTAATGAGTTAAATACTAACATGATGTTTTTAGCAGATGTCATCTTTTGAGAGTAAGTTTTTTAACAGATGATTCTGCCACTGACAGCCTCCAGTGGAGGCGACTTTTGCCTCCCATAGACTGAAGTGAAAACGTATACATGCCTTGCCCCGACTCAAGAAGGTTCCTGTATACATAGTTAGCCACAATAGCCTTTTTAGGGCATTGTGTGGGAATTTGCGAGCAAACAGCTGTTTATTCTCCATGTGACCTTATATTGGTGACATGTTTCCATCATCCTTTTTGATTGACTTCTCCGTATC
Source organism: Lontra canadensis (assembly GCF_010015895.1). Classification (NCBI taxonomy): domain Eukaryota; kingdom Metazoa; phylum Chordata; class Mammalia; order Carnivora; family Mustelidae; genus Lontra; species Lontra canadensis. Next base: position 18,041,976 of record NW_022630995.1, on the reverse strand, counting down.
CATCCTTTCTCTGTGGAATAATTCTATGAGTGTGAAAACCGCTATCTATTGATGTATCTGTCTGTCTGTCTGTCTATCAGTTACAGTGGTTCTGGCTCAGGACTTCCTACATATTTAGCACTCAGGCATTTGTGGGGAAAACTTTATTTAGAAAGCTTTATTGATTTCTACCACTTCATACTTAGGAAAAAAAGACCATTTTTAAACATTCTTTACACGTACTAATCAATAGAATAAATTGTTATTCTTGAGTTTTTCTTGGATGGGCTCTTTATTTTCTTTTAAACAAAAAAAAATGCTTTGTTTTTCTATGATAAATTTATTTTCCTTTGTGAATTAAGTAGAATTTGAGAGAATGGGATTCTGTTTAATTTTCTTCAAGTACTCAATGTTTTGAATTAAATGATACATCTTTCAAAATTTTTGAGATTATGTTTTAAAAGTTTTAGGTTTATAATGAAATTGAAAAGAAGATATATATTTGCCTATATTCCCTGTCCCTACACATGTATAGCCTTTCCAGTTATTCACCAGAATCATATATTTTTTTACTACAAAACTTTGACCCATCACAGTCACCCCAAATCCACAGTATACTTAAGTGTTCACTTTTGGTGTTACATGGATTTGTACAAAAAGCATAAGGAAATATATCCATCATTATAATATTATACAGAATGGTGCTTGCACTGACAGCACACATACTAAAATCAGAATGACATATCATACAAATATTTTCACCTCCCTGAAAATCCACTGTGTGCTGCCTGTTCAGCCCTGCAACTGCCCCACATGCCCCCAACTTCACAATTACTGATCTTTTTTAAAAAATTATATCCATAGTTTTACCTTTGCCAAAATGCTAGCTAGTTGGAATCATACAGTGTATAATCTTTTTTGATTGTCTTCTTTCAAATGTGAAGTTTTTCCATGTCTTCTCCTTGCTTGATAGTTTTTTTTTTGTTGTTGTTGTTGTTTAAGAGCTGAATAACATCTGTTGTCTGAATGTACATGATTTATTTAACCATTCACCTATTGAAGGCCACCTTGGTTACTTCTATGTCTTAGCAGTTATGAATAAAGCTGATATACAGATCTGTTTACAGACTTTCCTGTTGTATGAGTTTTTAGCTCCTTTGAGTAAATACAAGGGAATATGATTGCTGAATTTTATGGTAAGACGATATTTAATTTTTTAAGAAGCCATCAAACTGTCTTCCAAAGTAGGTGTACTATTTTACATTCCCACCAGCAATGTATGAGAGTTCCTGTTGCTCCAGATCCCTGTTACCATTTAGTGTTGTCAGCATGCACATTTTGGGCATTCCAGTAGCTGTGTGGTAGTATCTTCTTTTAATATGCGTTTCCTCCATAATATATGATGGAGAACATCTTCTCATATGCTTATTTGCCATCTGTAGATCTTCTCTGCTGAGGTGTCACACCAGAGGTCTTTGTGGATCTTTTCTTTAATTGTGTTGTTTTTCCTGTCATTTCATTTTAATAGTTCTTTGTATATTTTGGATAATAGTTCTTATCAGATGTGCCGTTTGCAAATTTTCTTCAAGTCTGTAGACTGTCTTCTCATTCTCTTGACATCGTTTTTTGCAGAGCAGAAGTTTTAAATCTATTATATTTAATCTAGGATTAATGGCTTTTAATACTTGAGGAATGAAATCTGAATATATTTTTCAGTTGAAAACAACCCTTAATGAGTGCTTTTCTGTTCAGCTATGTTGAAATCACACACATTCCTTTCTTAAGTCACTACATTAATCAAGGATTTGTCTCCATTGTCATTCTTATCAGTCACAGATAGTTGTTTTGTATTAGAATTTTTTTGTTTTTTGTTTAAGGTTTTAAAAAAGTATATGTTCCTGTATTGTATAATCTTCCAAGTCTGTGAATCTGAATGTCTAATAAGCTATGTTTCTATTTTCTAATTATGGTAGAAAGAACAGTCTACAGTATGAAACCTTATTGCCTTCCACTAATGAAAAAGGGAGGACAATGAGCAAACTGGCATTCATTTCATAGCTGTGATGTGTCAGATGCTGTTAAGCACCTAACATATATCATTTCAATTACTTCTCATCTAATCTAGTCATTTAGATATTGTTCCAGGTTTACTAATGAGAAAATTGAGGCTTAATGGATATGGTAGTTTTTTAAATAGTTTTACACCTTAAAATACTAGGGACATAGTAAGAACAGTTATCTATGACTTCAGTCTTCCCTTTCCAGTATTCTACATGCTGTCTTTGCCTCTTTTAAGTGCTTCTGTAAATGACAGAAATAATGTTTCCCAACACCAAATCCTACTCCTTAAAAGTAACCACTTTAACATTCATATTTTAATGCTACATATATTTACTATGTATAAGAAAAGGGGCTCTTACTGTATATATTGCTCTGCAATTAAATATTTGATGCTAAAATACATTTTGGAAGTGCATGCTAATAAATATAGTGCTATTTTATTCTTTTTAATAGTTATATGTGGATGTACCATCATTTATTAATGAAAAAAAAATGAGTTCATGAATTTTTATAATATAGTAACAAGATATGTATCCCTCTAGTATTCAGTATTTTATTAATAAGATGCAAGTCTATAATTAATTCATCCTTAGTAGCAGCAACATCTAAATTTGCCAAATAAAAAATTTAGGGCTGTAGTTTTCTCTTTATTTTCAGAATATGTTTATCTTTAACTTTTATGCCTTCGGTCCCCAGTAAATTTATAGGTTGAACCTTGCTTTGCCTTTTTATATTATCCTTTATTTTCTAGAGGTCTTTTATTTCTTTTGCTAGATTTATAGTTCATTTATGTACTTTGTGGAAGGATTTAGCCTTTTGTCACATCTCTTTATTTTAAAGATCTATGCTTTTTTAATTTATATTTTTTAGCACTTAGAAAAACACAGAACATTTTCTGGGGTAATCCTAAAGATTGATTATCTTAACATTTTACATCCTTAGTTGTTTAATATGAGAGTTTTTGAAAGAATCCTATTCTGTTTTTGTAGAAGAGAAATTTTTTATGTATCAATCACGCTGTTCTTTAACCTATGAGGAGCTATGTCGGGACCAGAACCAAGCACCTATGGTGTAGCTTCTATGCAAATTATTAGTGTGGCAAAATATTGATCGTGTGTGTGTGTGTGCGTGTGTGTGTGTGTATTTATGGATCTGAGTTTATAACTCAGTTTGCTTTCCTGTTACAGTGGCCCTTCATATTTTAGGAGGGAATTGTGATTCTCGTACCACTGGAAGTGAAGAAGATTTACTGATCTAGTCTTGTCCAGGCTTCACCATGACCGTTTTCCCGGGGTGGGGACTTGGAGTTAGAACTGTAATCTGCTGTCTGATTACAAGAGTATTATTACTCAGTTAACACTTGTATATATTGTAATCAGCTAACAGTGTGAAAGCAGAGAAGCAATTTAGGACAACTAAATCTACCAAGAGAAATATCGGCTTTTAATGTTAGTCTTGCACAACAGTAAATGTTGTCTTATGTCTTATGTTGTTAGGATGTGCAGTGATTTATCAAGCAGGATAATCAATAAAATAAAATACTATTATATGAAGTATAATCAAAATTAAACTTTGATTAATTCTCTCTCGAATACTTATTACTTTTTAAGAAGTAGATTGTAATTATTGTCAATACATACTTTGTGACATTAGAAAAAAAAAATGGATTGAATAGAAGCATATGTAAGGGGACACCTGGGTGGCTCAGTTGGTTAAGTGTCTGACTTGAGCTTAGGTCATGATCCCAGATTCCTGGGATCAGGCCTTGCATTGGGCTCCCTGCTTGGAAGGGAGTCTCCCCCTCTCTCTCCATCAGTTCATTCTCTCTCTCTCTCTCTCCCCAACTCTTCAAATAAATAAATAAAATCTTTTTAAAAAATAATTTTAAAAAAAGAAGCATATATAAGGTTTCCAAGGGTTTTATCTCGTTCAGTACGTAATCATATTATTAGCACTCATACTGGCTGAAGTTTTCCCATTTTATATTTTTTGTAATGATATATTGCTAAAACTTAAATTTTAATTTTATGTTTTTGCCACAGTTTTTGTTTAAAAAGCTGTGAATACTAATCTTCATGTTTTGGTAATTTTTTTGTATTTTCTTTTTAATATGTTTTCAGATTTTTCTGTTTATTTTTTTTTAACATGTTTTTTAATACTGTGACCTAGGTCATTATGAATTGAAAAAGAAAGCTTGACTGTTTGACTATAAGGTCACGACAGAGATCATCTTTTACCTTAATCATACTGCATAAAATGATTAAAATAAAGTATTAAAATAATGAAAGTTGATATGGTTTCTACATTTACATATGAGGTAAGAGTGAGCTGGCAAAATCCATGCTTATTTTGGACAATGAATAATAAATAATTTTAGAAAAGTTATCTTTTAAATATCTTCTTGATTGCCTGCTTAAGAAAAACAAAAGGGAGTGATAGAAAAATACAGCCAGGGATCAATGGAAGGACAAAGAGATTTAAATAATATGATCAACACATCACTATGATTCTTGGACAAAGTGAATTTTTTTTCTCTACTAATTTGATAGTTTTAAAATGTTGGGAGGAAAGGGTTTAGCTTATGGAGGCACTTTCCATATGAGAATGAGGTTAGAAATCTTAGCAAATCATTAATGGTCCATTAGAAAGCAGATCTTTTTTGGATCGTATTGCAAGGGTAATTGCAATCCCCAAACAATGCAAATGGAGTGATGAAAACTGATAAATGTGCATAGTGAATACAAAGCCTTTATACTGTTTCCTAAATACTAAAATATCACTAAATATATTTATAGTGTTTTTGTAAATCAGTAAAAAAAATCACTAAATTACTTACATTTCTGTGTTTTTAGTTGCTTTATGGGAGCACTTCTTCTATACAAAAGCCTTATCCAACAATGGCACTTTTGAAAATACATTTCAAGTGGTAATGCTTTTAAGATTTGGAACGAAAACTCTTCATAGAGAGACTAGTATTTCTTGTGGGAAGTGCTAAAGCATTCACTGAGTGATATTTTTAAAGTAAATTACTTTTTAAGATATTTTTGACTATTAAAAATAAAATTTTATTTAAAAAACTTTTTGAAATGTTTATTAAGCCAAAGATGAAGTAATTGGATTAAGTACATATATACTTATTTATTTTAACCAACCTTTCTAACAAAGTTGGTATATGCATATTAATTAATAATTTCTTTAATATCTTCTAACAAAACTGGAAAATTTATATGAGAAAACAATTTATTTTCTATGTTTTGCCAAGCATCTATGGGATGGCCCATCAGAATATTGCAAAATTTGGGAGCTGTTTTTTTGTTGTTGTTTGTTTTGTCTTGTTTTTTGTTCTTTTGTGTGTTTGGTTTTTGTTTTTGTTTTTTTCTTTTAAACACCAACATATGCATGGAATGCACAACAATATAATTAAATTGGGGATGTTTTTTGTGTTTTTTAACAATTGAGTGCACAAGATTTTAATAATTATCAAATTTCACCTTATTTATTTTTTTTTAACCCAGTCTGAAAGTTAAAGGTAGCTTTTGTTGTTGAAATCAAAATAGAGGGTTCTTTGGATTGACTGATTAAATAAGGCAGGGGACAGCAAGAAAAGGCCCTCATTCTAAATCAGGCCTGCTGCAATGCCACATTTATTTGTTTGTCTGTGAAGGCTTTCTTTGTGCAATCATAAGATGTAATCAGGCCTGAAGAAAACTCAGCTGTAGAAGACTCAATTGCAAGAAGCTCAAGCCTGACTTAAAATGGCTCACCAAGACAATACTCCTTTAACTCAGAAGCCCCTGGTTTAATTGACCCCTGGTCTGTCTCCATCCAGGTGCTCTGGTGAGGCACCAGAAGTCTCTTTCTCCACTTCTCTTGTCCTTTGTGCTGGGCATCATCTTAAGGCATTAGTGTATTATACTAGCAGGCAGCAGCACCACGCTGATGTTGCTCAACCTTTTAATCTGAGTTTTAGCTTACCAGCAATCTTCCTTTCCAGGTTTTCAGCAAAAATTCCAAGTTTGGACATAATTGACCAATTACTGTGACCAGGGAGTTGAATTAGGTGCGGTTGGCATGTGCAGATGGGTTGAGAATAAGAGCAAGTGATTCTTACAGAGCAAAACCTAGAAGCTCTTGCAGGGGTAGGTGCTGGGTGAACAAATAGATGTGAGCTACATTCAATTACGATGGAAAGTTGTGCGGGGGAGACTTCAATAATGTGCTAATTCCATACACTTAGGATTTCCTGAAGCAATGGTAAAATTTTGAATTTTCTCCTATTAAGTACATCTTGGTAATTAGTTAATTTAGAAATTTGAACCATTCGGGGCACCTGGGTGGCTCAGTGGGTTAAAGCCTCTGCCTTCGGCTCAGGTCATGATCCCAGGGTCTGGGATCGAGCCCCGCATCGGGCTCTCTGCTCAGCAGAGAGCCTGCTTCCTCCTATCTCTCTGCCTGCTTCTCTGCCTACTTGTGATCTCTGTCAAATAAATAAATAAAATCTTAAAAAAAAAAAATTGAAACATTCAATAGACTTTTTTAAAAAAATCTTTGAAAATGAAAAATTTTGTAACCAATGTGACTTTTTTATCAGAAAATAATTTATATTTGAACTGTTTCTTAGCAACAGAAATTTCTCAAAATCACTATAAAATTTGTCTAAACACTAATATTACATGATTTGTGTATTCAGTTTGATTCTCTCATTCATTATTATCTATGAGCTGAGTTTTATATATTTTCAGATGAATATATAAAATTGTTAATATGCTATAGGATAAATTAGTGACTTGCAAATTAAATATTAAAATGATTTTAACACCTTTGTACTTCTTAGAATTCTGTTCCATGTCATGTTCTATTATTTCCTGAAATAGAAAGGATTATCAAATTTGCATGATATGGAATAAGACCTGAGCTTACTTTGAAGAAAACTTTATTCTTTAATTGTTGTATATATAAGTATATAGAGACTAATTGAAAGGTAACAGTGTTTTAAGGATATAGTTCTTCAAGGAACATGATCTTTCTAAATGAGCTGGCTTTCACTATAATTTGTTGTGTGGCTCGTGTCATCAACACCATTGATACCTAAAAGAAAGTGTCTTTTTAAAAGTGAGCAGTATTGTACTTATACATACAAAGTGCCTTGCCTCTTTTAATTCACACAGGAACCCTCTGAAGTGTGGGTACAATCTCCATAACACGGATGAGGAGTTTGAGGCTTAGAGACATTAAGTAACTTGTATAAACCATAAAAGCTGATGTTGGTTGACCCGGTGTTCTTTTTCAGGTTTGCCTAACTTTTAAGCAAATGTTTTTAACTTATGCAAGGATACCTTCTTACCTCTGTCATGTAATTTTAAAAAAGCAATTGTATATACATAAAATCTTCATTAGCAAGTCCTTTATAATTGCATGTAATAGTAGTATGTTTCCTTGTGCTTACTCTTAATCAAGTCAGTATTAACTAAGATAAATAAAATTAAATAAAATTTAAAAAATAGGAAAACATCTTTAAAAAATGCCTTTACATTAGGAAGAAATTAACCTAAAGTTTGTGTTGCTTTTATGCAAATGCCTGTCTTTCCTAATTAGCATTTTTGACTCAAGATTGTGGTTGTGGTTAGTAGCAACTGAGGCCTTCATTTTTCTCTAGATTGACAGATTCATTCAAAAACTTTCTTAATCAGTGATTTCTATATGCTGACTATTAAGGTAAATTGTGGTATAAAATGGAAAATTAGAGCTCCAAATGAGTCAAGTTCCTAAATAACATTTACTTTACTTCTTATGGAAATCTAAATATGTAGTTGATTTGAATTAAAAAAAATAACATTATCATAGTTTTAGACTTTTAGCAAAAACAGGTATTTCCTATGGTTTACTAGATATTCTAGATATATTTGGAATATATTTTGAACACCGATATTAAAGAAAAAAAAAAAAGCTACCTGCTTTTTTGTCGAAGTTGAAATTCAAGATCAGTATTTCACTTAGACCCATCTGTTTGGTTTTCTCCAGTGGCTTTGATGCATTTTTTAAAAGGTTTTATTTATTTATTTGACAGACAGAGATCAGAAGTAGGCAGAGAGGCAGGCAGAGAGAGAGGAGGAAGCAGGCTCCCTGCTGAGCAGAGAGCCCGATGTGGGGCTCCATCCCAGGACTCTGAGATCATGAGCTGAGCCGAAGGCAGAGGCTTTAACCCACTGAGCCACCCAGGCGCCCCTGATGCATTTTTAAAAAATATTTATTTGTTTTTTTTAGGAAGAAAGAGATAGATAAATAGAGTGTGTGTGTTTGCAAGTGAGAGGGACAGAGGGAAAGAAAATCTGAAGGGGACTCCGCGCTCAACACAGAACCTGATGCAGTACTTGATTTCACTACCCTGAGATCAGGACCTGAGCTGAAACCTAGCGTTGACTTGTTTAATGGACTGTACCACCCGTGCACCCCAATGCATTTTTAAAATCATTTAATGTTATTATAAATAAACATAGCATTTAATGTTCACTTTATTGTCATAGGGGCATTCATTATTTTAGTGAAGCACACTTTTCATCTTTTGGCCGACAATGATAAAATTTTATGAATGTTCCTTAATGCTTTCTTTGGTGCCATCACTCATACATATAACCGTAAGACAGCATCTTAAAATGTTCTTAAAAGGTTAGTATGGGGGCACCTGGGTGGCTCAGTGGTTTAAGCCTCTGCCTTCAGCTCAGGTCATGAACTCAGGTCCTGGAATCAAGTCCTACATCAGACTGTCTGCTCAGCAGGAAGCCTGCTTCCCCCTCTCTGCTTGCTTCTCTCCCTACTTGTGATCTCTCTTTCTGTGTCAAATAAATAAAATCTTAAAGAAAAAGGTTAGCACGCATCATTAGTATAGTTTTCTATATGAAATTAAACTTATATTGTGACCATTTGCAAGCTGGAAAAAAAAAACTTTCAATAGTATGAATTGGATGAAGCATACAAAAAATGCACTCTGGTACACTTTTTTTCATTTGGTGCATGAAAACAACTCAATAAGACCTTGAATCTAGGATAAACATTCACTGGAACTTATATCCTTTAATTTTGGAATCCACATTTGTAATCTGCCTGTTAGAAATGACTTATAAGTGAGTTCTTTAGCTGCCAGGTAAAATGCCAGTCAGGTAAAGGGTTTTCACAGCTTTGCCTTACCATTTTGTAGATTTTGTCAAGTTGAGCTATAGTAGTTGTATGCGACTTTTCCAGAGTAGTTCTACACTGATGTCAAGAAAAGTCACTGTACTACATAGAGAGTTGAAACAATAAATTTCCTAGTTTTATCCACCTTCTCACCCAGTGTGAACTGTCACACGTGCTGGTTGACCACTCGTTCGTGAGCATTCAGATATTTCAGATCCAGTTAGCCATTGCTGCTACAAAATTTTTATCCCCATCTATTTTCTATCTTTGCCCAACTTCCACTGGGTTTCTGAGTTGGCGTACTATTAATGGCAGTCTTCCAGTATTCTTTTTCCTTTGTAAAAACAGAAAACAAATCCTGTAGTTTGCACACACTTGCCAAATGTCTGTCCTTTTGATACTTTTTATTTGTAAAATTTATGTATCACGTGGTTTAAAATGCTTGATATGAGGGCATCTGGGTGGCTTAGTCGGTTAAGCATCTGCCTCCGGCTCAGGTCAGGATCCCAGGGTTCTGGGATCAAGCCCCACACTGGGCTCCCTGGTCAGTGGGGATTCTGCTTCTCCCTCTCCTGCTTCCTCTGCTTGTGTTCTCTCTCGCTGTCTCTCTCTGTCAAATAAAAAATTAAAAATTTTTTAAAAATAATAAAATAAAATGCTTGAAATGTGGTAACCAATAAAAAGCATATGTGGTTGTTTTTTTTTCTCCTTTGCTCCTGTCCATTCTTCTACTTTCCTTTTAGGCTTCTCCATTTTCTCTCCATCATTTTTATGTAACTTGCTTCCAGCTAAGAAACCAAAAGAGTGGCTTTCCCTCAAGCTGACGCAGGTATCGTGTGGCTCTATAATTAGACAGTAGGGAGTGCTGCAGAAAGAAACAGCCACCTTCTTCTCTGCCTTTAGGGACTGTCTGTCCTCTCTGCAAAACACTCAAACTTCACAACCCTCAAGAGCTAAATCTACAGACATTTATATACACCTTAGGTAAATAAATGTTTGTTCATAATTGCATTTGTTCAAAAATATATTGCTAACTGATGGTAACTCAAATCAATAACTGACAGTATGGGAATTTTATTCACATAGGTATTGTTCTCCCTAGAGATTCAGTTCTTTAACATGTAGTATAAAAATTCCCATTTAGCACCAAGACTCAAGGTTATCTCTCTCACTCTCTCTCTCTCTTTTTTTTTTCCTTATTCTGTAGCTGACTACTTAAACCATTTCTCCTAATTGCTTTTCTCAGAAATTTGAGTCTTTCTGGCTAATTTGGAAATGTTTCTTTCTTTGGAAAAACACCACCACCAACAAAATCCGATTATATAGATGTGTGTGGTGCATTGGAAAGTGTTAAGTATTTCAGTCTATCTCCTATTAAACCAAAAGACCTGTTATTTGTTTTGACATCTGAGACTTAGGTTTCTATCTTAATCTCTGTGGGGACAACAGTAAACATTGAAGAGGAAGGGACAGGAGTCTGTTGAAGAAGTGCTGCCATCTGCCACTCTGTCACATTATAGCACAGTCTAGCCAAGGAGAAATTCTTGCTGAGGGACCCTGGAAGTTTATCCACAGCCATTGAGAGCCCCTGTTGTGTACATATCCACACGGAACCAGTATTTCCTTTGTTTTTTTCCTCATGCACCTCTACTGTACCTTCTGCCCCCTTGTGTATTCTCTGTCTTTATGGGTCACCCCACTAGCCATTCAATTTCCAGAGCTTTCCTTGGCTCCTGCCTCCTTCCAGTTCCTAACATGCCCACCAATTATCAAGACCTTCCGACTTCATTGCCTTAAATATTTCTTTAATTCGCCCATTTCCTCTCCCTCTGTTATGAGATCCCTGTGTGTGATGATCCCTGTAGATCCTACAGTCCACAGATTCGTTTTCGATGGAAATGACAGATTAACCTATACCAAAAGCAATGAGAGCTTATTACTTTCTTGCGTATAACACATTCCATGATTCCGCTTAACCGAATAGATCAAGTCTAGGCTCACTTAATAACCAGCTGGACAGCCTTTGCATCAATCACATAATGTTTCAAAGCCTCGGTTTTCTCACTTACACATGTAGAGGCATCGCAAAGATTACAGGCAATAGCGTATGTAACACACTTTGCACAGTGCTGAGCACAGGGAAGCCATGAATGCATGTCAGCCACTCTCGTTTGCGAACATCTTTCTACAAGATCTCTGTATTTGAGCCTCTGGTCCTTTCTCTAACCTTTCTTTTGTCCGCCTGTGCCTTCTAATCCAAGAGCCCCAAATATCTTCCAGATCTTTACGCTGCCATGCTGTTTCAATTCCCATTCTCTTTTCATTTATCTGAAGAGCCTTTTCTAGTCTCTTATTAATTGCCCCAAGGTGACTGTTATTCATCTTTTAACTCTCAATTCTGATGTTTCCTCCTCCAGGAAACCTGCTGTAATACCCTATCTTCTGTCCAGGTCAGGACTCTGTGTTAGTTTTCTAGGGCTGCTGAAACAAAGAACCGTAAACCAGGCTGCTTAAAATGACAATATATTCTCTCACAGTTCTGAAAGCCAGCAGTACTGAGAGAGCAGTAGGATATGCTGCCTTTGAGACTCGATAGAATCATTGCTTGTCTCTTCCTGGCTTCTTCTGGTGGTGGTCGTCAGTCTTTGGTTCTCCTTGGCTTGCAGTTCCGTTATCTAATCTCTGCCTCTGTTGTAATTTTGTGTTCTCCTGCGTGTCTCTACCTGTCTCCACATTTCCCTCTTCCTAGAATGACACTATCCTATTGGATTCAAGACCCACCTACATCATCCTGACCTCACCTCCCCAAATTACATCTGCGACAAGGCTGATTCTAAATAAGGTCAGGTTGTGAGATACTGGGGGTGAGCGCTTAAATATATCTCTTCTTTTTTTCAGAGAGAGGTAGAGTGTGAGAGTGCTGGGAGGTGGCGGGCACAGAGGGAAAGGGAGAGAGAGAATCCCATGCAGGCTCCACTCCCAGTGTGGAGCCCAAAAGGGGGCTCAGTCTCATGCCTCTGAGGTCGTGATCTGAGCAGAAATCAAGAGTTGGGCTCTTAACTTGCTGAGCCACCCAGGCACCCCAAAACATGTCCTTTTGGGGGACACAAATCAACCCATAACAGTGACTTTATGTCACCCTATGTCACTGTGATATACCTGTGCATACATATATCTGTCATCGCACTTAATGCATCATAGGTTAATAATCTGTTGGGGTGTGTATCTCTTCTAATAGATTTCTATCTCTTTAGAGCAGGTATCATGTCTCCTCTAGGCCACGGCACATAGTAGGCTTTTACTACATGTCAGTTAGATGAACGAATCATTGTTCACTATTTAATAAAGCAAGTCTTGTAATACAAAAGATTACGAAGATTGATAATGTCACATGATGCTCAACAATCTGATTTTTATATTCCCATAGCTACAAGGAGAAAGGAAGCAGGAATACCTTAACTCAGGAACAAAGAGAATTTAGTTCTTTTCCCGGGTCCTCACTGTTCATGCAGCCTTGGGGAAATTACTTAATTTCTTCTTGCTTATCTATAAAATACAAGTGAAAGAAGTTATAGCTTACGGATTCACTTTCAGGTATTTTTATTTTGCATTTTCCGTTCTAGAATCACCAGAGACCTAATTTAATCAGAAAGTAGAGGCTACTTACGGAAAGCCTGATAGGTCATGTTTGGTTTTTAACCTGGAGGAGATGAACGGAGGGTCGTGAAGATCAAGTGAAAATTATGAGAAAAGGCTAACTACAGAAGCAATATTGAAGCTGGTTAGGAGGGGAGCCTGGAGATGAGGTGGGGAGGCACTCACAGAGCTCAGGGTTGATTGGATGTTGCGAGGGAGGAGGAAGAAAGATTCAGGAAGCATTGTTGAATGAATCTGTCAAACACCTTATCAAATGCCAGATATTATGCTGTAGTTGCTGGCATCTAAAATTTCAGACCAGTAGAATGATATTCTGGATAAATACAAGAGGCTTTACATGTCTTTCTCTGTGTAAGTGTGCATCAGTGAAACCTCTGTTGAAGGTACTATACTTTGTAATTATAAAATATTTGCATTTCCCTCACTGTTGACCACCTTATTGTACCTTTGATGTAGGGAGATGAGGTCCTGTTACAGCTGTTTTACACATGATTAGACTACAACTCAAAAGGATAAGTGCTTTGCGTGCATGCTTATTACATTAGAAATGGACTTCTGATTCAGAATCTTAAAGTAAAGCATATTTATGTGTAATTTTAATCTTACTTTCTCTGACTATACCTGCATATATTCCATTTCCTTAACTACTAAAAATCAACAGCTACTTCTTAATTCTTATCTATCTTCAGGGATAGATCTGCAGTCCTGGAAAGTAAAAAATAACTGTGTATTTTTTTAAATGAACATGGTTTTAAAGTGGAGCACAGTTCTCGCAAACTAAATGGTTTTCTATTTTTGTCTCTGTTAATCAGGAGTATTTTAGTGAAGCCATTCATGAATAAAATCTAATAGCATAGAGATGTAAAGATCACCATATATTAATAATTTTAGTTAATGGCAATCTGGTGTGAAGGAAGAAAACTGAGGTGCCGAGTGCAAAGCGGCTTCTTTCTCCTGAACTAACATTTCTAAATTGAATCCAGTTGGTCAAAAGTGAAACCATGAAGTTTGGAGGTAGAATGCTTTACTTACTCCTGTGAGGTTTTACTTTACTTGGAATCCCAAATGAATGACCTAAGAGAGTACTTACTCCTGTGAGGTTTTACTTTACTTGGAATCCCAAATGAATGACCTAAGAGAGTCTTTCTTTTCTTTTCTTTTCTTTTCTTTTTTTTTTTTTGTAGAAAACTTATTTTACTTTTTACTTTTTTGAATTATTTAATTCTTACTATTTTTAATAATTAATTGTCATATATCCTCAGTTCAGTAACCCAACATTTACTGAGTACCTACACCATCTCAGGTTTTATACTGTGTTGTCCTATATGTTATTGCTTTTAAGCTTTAAAATTATCACAGATCATACTTAGAGATATGGAAATTGAGGTCCTGAGAGATTATGTATCTTGTGTTGTTTTTCATAATAGTATTGCTCAAATGTAGGTTCTGAGTTTAATCCTAAGGTACTTCCTTTATCACTAGTGGTATCTTACCCTTTTAAGTATCTTAAAATTATTTCGCATTTCAAAATTATTTCGCATCGTCAATAACCTAGATACTTCGTATATTTTGCGTCTTTTCCAAAATGTGTGTATAATCCATTGTGAATAATACAATATAAATCTATTTAACAATAGTAAGAATAAAATGGTCGCTTTCCTTACAGACTTTTTCTTTCTTTTCTTTTTTAAATATTTATTTATTTATTTTGAGACACAGAGAGAGAGAGAGAGACAGAGAGAGAGAGAGGAGAGCAAGTGCTCCAGTGGCAGGAGAGGCAGAGGGAGAGGGAGAGAGAGAATTTCCAGCAGATTCCCTGCTGAGCATGGAGCCTGACCCGGCCGGGTCTCACAACCCCTCACCCCCACCCCATCCCCATCCTAACATCATGACCTGATCGGAAACCAAGAGTTGTTTGCTGAACTAACGGAGCCACCCAGGCACCCCTTTAGTTTTTATTGTGTGTTTGTTAGTTATCAGAAATATTTATGAATCTTTGTTTCTCTCAAGGAAACAATCCTTAACGAACAATGTAATGACTATTGAATAATATTGGTATTGATTTTAGCTCTCAAGTTTAAGGCAGAAAGTAATGATTATGTGTATTTCATTATAAACTTTTCTAGACTGGGGCATTAGGCATTCCATTACATATTTTATTTATATTTCATATTTGTGGCTCCATAATCATAAAGGAAACTAATAAAACATAAAATTGTTTCATCTTGTTTTGGTTCAGTAATGCAAAGTTCTTTCACTTAAAGTTCAAACTATGAAATATTCATTAAATATCTATTCTATTTTTTTCATTTTTTCAAACTACATTGAAAATATCAATGATATTACAAAATATAAATAATGTAATAAACAGATGGGTACATGTTACCCAACTTAAAAATAAAATCTATCAGGGATGCCTGGGAGGCTCAGTCAGTTAAGTGTCTGCCGTCGGCTCAGGTCATGATCTGAGAGTCCTGGGATGGAGTCTCATATCGAGCTCCTTGCTCAGTGGGGAGCCTGCTTCTCCCTCCGCCTGCCTCTCTCTCTGACAAATAAATAAATAAAATCTTAAGAAATAAAATAAAATAAAATGTATCTATGGAGTCGAAGGCTTCTAGGTACTCTTGAGCCTGGGTACCTACGGTGTGCTCCTTCTCCTTACTATCTCTGCTTGGGGGGGATCCCAATCCTATTTGTGTCCATATCCCTAAGCAAGATGCAGATCTGCGTTTTTGCATTTAATATAGACAGCCTATAAAAAATCTGCTTCTATATTTTATTATTTCTGCTGTTGATAATTCCCAAAACCAGTTTATAATCTCATCTGAATCTGTTTCAGCTGCCAATTGTCAATCATTGGAAATGGCAACCAAGAAAATAAGTACAATTATATTTACCTAACTGTTGCTTATTTGCTTTAAAAATAGTTGTGATAACAGATTTTCCCCCCTTTTCTCTTTCACCACAAACCTTAAATTGTTGGTGGCTTTCTCAACCATGCATAAATTATGAGTGGTATGTCCCAGATAATTCACGGTGTTGGGTTGAGTATGATAACCTCCTTGAATATATTTCTCTAAGTTATGGAATAGGACCACAGCTCTGACAAAGACAAATGTAAAACCCTCCTGCAGACATTATCTATCTTCATGATAAAATGTCGTAAGTTGTCGTCAGTTATTCTAAGACGGATCAGCTAACACTGTCATCATTTTCAGGCCGTTAGCAAACTGTAGCAGAGTTTATCCAGGTGTGGGTGATACGTACTAGCTCTCCGGGTATTTGGCAGGTTGGTTTCTATCGTGCCAGAATTGTGTGGTGCACTTAAACCTGCTCATTTCCTCTAGAAAATGGCTATATCTCACCTCAATGCCAAAAATAATTATAGTGTTTTAAAGACAGAGAGATGTGCAGTAAATATATAGAGAAACTTTGGGGGAAATTTACAAAAAAAAATAATGACATGTATGAAAGCTGCATAGTGTAGATGTTACTATGTAAAATTTTAGAAGAGTTAAAAGGCTATCAAAATATAAAGTAGTCAATATGGATAATCCGGAAAGAGTTTTCATTCTCTTTAAATTTTAAATATTCTTTGGAATGACCATGAAATTACAAATGTTCACTCTATTTTAAAAAGGTAATGGAGCACCTGGGTAGCCCAATTGGTTGTGTCTGACTTTTGATCTCAGCTCAGGTTTTGATCTCAGGGTAATGAGCTTGAGCCCCTGTTGGGCTCCATGCTAGGTGTGGAGCCTACTTAAAAAATAAATAAATAAAAATAAAAAGGAGAAAAAATATTAAGGACTGAAAAGTCACAATTATCCTATATTTCAGTGATTATCACTGTTGCTGCAAATCCTTCAGAGCTATTCTCTACATTAATACATGCATACAGTTATAAAAGTGTTTTTAAAATATTTTTCATTTTAAATTTTACTATGCAGATTTTTCTCAGGCTAATAAAGGAAGAGTTACTTCATATTTTTTTCTTTTTTTTAAAGTATTTATTTAAAGTCCGGTTAGTTAAGATACAATGTTATATTAGTTTCACGTGTACAATACAGTGATTCATCACTTCCATCCATCACCTGGTGCTCATCAAAAGTGCACTCTTTAATCCCCATCACCTGTTTAATCTATCCTACCCTGCCTCCCCTCTGGTAACCATCAGTTTGTTTTCTGTTATTAAGAGTCTGTTTCTTGGTTTGCCTCTCTCTCTTTTTTACCTTTGCCGATTTATTTTGTTTCTTAAATGAGTTTCTTAAATGAGTAAAATCATATGGTATTTGGCTAAGTAATATCCCATTATATGTGTGTGTGTGTGTGTGTGTGTGTGTGCGTGTGTGTGTATGGATGTATAAATATATAAATATGCACATCTTCTTTATCCACTCATCGGTTGATGGACACTTGGGCTGTTTCCATATCTTGGCTTTTGTAGATAATGCTGCTGTAAACATCAGGGTGCATGTACCCTTTGGATTAGTATTTTTGTATTCTTTGGGTAAATACTTAATAGTGCAATTCCTGGAATGTAGGGTATTTCTGTTTTTAGCTTTTTGAGGAAACCATACTGTTTTCCAGAGTGGCTGCACCAGTTTACATTCCCACCAACAGTGCAAGAGTGTTCTTTCTTCTCCACATCCTCACCAACACCTGTTGTTCCTTGTGTCGTTGGTTTTAGCCATTCTGAGAGGTATGAACTGATATCTTATCGTCGTTTTGATTTGCATTTCCCTGAGGATGAGCGATGTTGAGCATATTTTTATAGGTCTGCTAGCCATCTTTGTATCTTTGGAAAAATGGCTATTCATGTCTTTTGCCCATTTTTTAATTGGATTATTTGTTTTTTTGGTGTTGAGTTTTATAGGTTCTTTTTATATTTTGCATACTAATTCTTTAACAGATATGTCATTTGCAATTGTCTTCTCCCATTCCATAGGTTCCTTTTTAGTTTTGTTGATTATTTCCTTCTCTCAGAGGACCTTTTTATTTTGATGTAGTCCCAATAGTTTATTATGCTTTTCCCCTTGCCTCAGAAGACCTATCTGGAAAGAAGTCGTTAGGTCTGAGGTCAGAGAAGTTCTGCCTG
Source organism: Lontra canadensis (assembly GCF_010015895.1). Classification (NCBI taxonomy): domain Eukaryota; kingdom Metazoa; phylum Chordata; class Mammalia; order Carnivora; family Mustelidae; genus Lontra; species Lontra canadensis. The sequence goes on along the minus strand of NW_022630995.1, from coordinate 18,024,011 downwards.
TACTCTCTTCTAAGGTTTTTATGGTTTCAGTTCTCACATTTAGGTCTTAAATCCATTTTGAATTTATTTTTGTCAGTTGTGTAAAAAGTCATCCAGTTTCATTCTTTTGCCTGTTGTTGTCCAGTTTTCCCGACACCATTTGATGAAGAGACATTCTTTTTCCCCCAAAATATTGGATATTTTCCCCTCCATTGTCAAAGGTTAATTGACCATGTAATTGTGGACTTATTTATGGGCTTTCTATTCTGGTCCATTGATCTATGTCTATGTCTATTTTTTGGATCTATGTCTATTTTTTTGCCTGTACCATACTGTTTTGATTACTACAGCTTTGTAATATAACTTGAAGTCCAGAATTGTGATGTGTCAAGCTTTGTTTTTCTTTTTCAAGATTGCTTTGGCCATTTGGGATCTTTTTTGGTTCCATGCACATTTCAAGATTGTTTGTTCTAGGTCTGTGAAAAATGCTATTGGTATTTTGATACTGGTTACATTATGTGTAGATAGCTTTGGGTAATACAGACATTTTAACAGTATTTTTCTTCTAATCCATTAGCATGGAATGTCTTTCCATTTCTTTGTGTTATCTTTAATTTCTTTCATCAGTATTTTACAGTTTTCAGAGTACAAGTTTTTCACTTCTTTTGTTTTGTTGATTCCTAGGTACCTTGTTTGTGAAGCAATTGTAAATTGGGATAGATTCCTTAAATTATCTTTCTACTGCTTCATTATTGGTGTATAGAAATGCAACACAATTCTGTACATTGATTTTATATCCTGTGACTTTACTGAATTTGTTTATCAGTTCTAACAGCTTTTTGGTAGAATATTTCAGGTTTTCTATATATAGTATTGTGTTATTGGTGAATAGTGAAAGTTTGATGTCTTCCTTGCCAATTTGGATGTCTTTTATTTCTTTTTGTTTTCTGATTGCTTTGGCTAAGACTTCTAGTACTATGTCAATTAAATGTGGTGAGAGTGGGCATCCTTATCTTTTTCTTGACTAAAGAGGAAAAGCTCTCAGTTTTTCCCTCATTGAGGATGATATTAGCTGTGGGTTTTTCATATAAGGTCTTTATTATCTTGTATGTTCCCTCAAAACCTTCTTTTTGGAGGGTTTTTATCATGCATGGATGTTGTACTTTGTCAGATGCTTTTTCTGCATCTATTAAAAGGATCATATGGTCTTATCCTTTCTTTAATTAGTATGGTACCACATTGATTTGAGAATATTGAACCGCCTTTGCAACCCAGTAATAAATCCCACTTGAATAATTTTTTAAAATATTTTGTGGGATTTGGTTTGATAGTACATTGTTGAGGATTTTTGCATCTATGTTCATCAGAAATATTGGCCTATAGTTCTTTTTTTTTTTTTTTTTGGTGGTGTCTTTATCTGGTTTTGGTATCAGGGTAATGCTGGCCTCATCATTTTTAGTTACTGTCTAGCATCCCATAGTAAGGATGCATTTTAATGTATTTAACCGGACTCTACATTAAAATGCTTATATGATATACTTTCAAAGTAAAATCCTGTGTTTAAATTTGAAAGAGAAAGTACTTTTTTATCTCTATTTTTAGTAATTGTGCTACAAACTTTATAATGTCTTAAATATGAGGTGTTTTGCCCTAGAGAAGGAAACTTAAGAGAATGATATGATGGATACTATTGTTCGCCTGTGAGATCCATTCTCTAACCACTCTTCCCTTCTTTTTCACCAACAAAATTCTGATTTGTTCATTTTCCTGTAAGGAGTGAGGTCCTTCAGAGAAGACTGGGTATCTCTCTGTACCTATGGTGGTGAACTTTCACTGGGCAAAATCAGTCATGTGGGTACCATGTCCCTTGCACAATTGTTTTAAGCATAGGCAAGTTGACATAGGCATAGACATTGGCTTCTTTTGGCTAATGTTCTCTAAGGATTTTCTGCTGAATGGCTTATATGTAGAACATCCTTACTATTGAAATGATACACAAGATAGGACTTTGCTTTTTCTGGTTTGTATCATCTCTGTGTAATAACTTACAGATACAGTGGCCGTCTTAGGACCATATGACAAAATCCAAGAGAAATTCATAATATTCAAGCCACGATCATGACTTTTTAAAATCTCTGAATTAATCAACTTGTAACAAACCAAACTTCCCATTTTTAATATGTGAGACATTGCAATCCTTATTTTTAAACCACTTTTGTTTATGTTTGCTGTTTTTTTTTTTTTCCCCCAGATAAAGCATTCTGATACAAAGAAATGTCATAGCTTTTCTCTTACATTTATTGCTTTCTGGTGACACTATAAATCAAAGCAAGTAGGGTATATGCTTGACATGTGTCTTCATCTGAGGTCATAACTAGAATTAGTATAACAGAGTCAGTCTAATAAGCCCTGGTACCAGGAATGAGAGATGAAACATCAAAGAAGAGGAGAGGAACACATGAAAATTATTGGTCTTTAGTCACTGGCATATGTGGACTTCCTTTCCTAGTTATTGTGTACCATGTCTGTTATACTTTACTTACAAAGTATGAAGACAACTAAAATTATTTTTATGTAATATATAAAAAAACCTCACAACTGCACTATGAAAAAATATGTATAAGGGCACAGTTAGACAGAAAACATCATTTACCTCTGCTATGCGTTCCTGCTTTGGAAATCTTATTTTTAATATATAATAACTTTGGGTATACTGTATGCATGCATGTATGTGTGCATACTTACACACACAGGTTTTCATTTGCTTTCGTTTAGGACTTTATTAAAAGCACATGTGAGGAAGCCAAAGGCATTTTTCCCTGCTCATCTTGTTGTTCCTTTTACAGGCTTTCATGTTAACTGACTTCAGTATCCAATGTTAGAAAAATTCCTTTTTCTTTGAATTCTTTCTGAAGCTTTTATTTTATTTTGATTTTTCATGTATAAATAGGTTGATTTGGAAATGCCACATATTGAAAAGGGGGAAAAAAAAAAAAGATTTAACTAAATGGCTCAGTGTAACATTCCTCATCTTAGACCAACCAGTCATGCAGACAAGACATTTTTGTAGCTCATGGAAGAAAAGAATGCCTTGCAAAAATTTGAGGGAGGATAATGAAGTAAGTCTGTCTCTGACTTAAAAAGAAAAAAAAAAAAAAAAGAAGAGAATAACATAAGTCATCCTGGAAAATGGATATATCAATATCCTCACTAGCTCTCAGTAAGTGGACATTGTTTTCATTTCAGAAAAGCATGCATATAATATATATGCATATAAAATATTGCTCCTTCTTATTTAGGAGAAAACGAACAATGCCTCTATCTGCTGTACTTTCAGGTAACTAATGCAGACACATACTGATTTATTTTGTTAACCATACATTGCAGGTAAAGAATGTTCAGCTCTGAAATGCTGCCATACGTAGGAGGTAATAAACCAGTAAAGATACAACGCTAATTATTTTTAAATGAGAAGTTTCTTTATAATTTTACGTTGTTATAGCATTCCCATTGTTACAACATTCAACTACTAGAAGATTGCAGCTTAGAAATCATTGGTACAGAACTCAGGACTGAAATGTTTTTCCAAGCAGTGTTTATGAATATGTTAATTTTAAAACCACATTTCCATTTATTTTGGACGTATGCTTCTATGAATTGTACTCATGTGTCTGACATAGCTAATCATTTTATTTTTGGAATGGGCTCCATAAATATTCTATGGATGTTGACTGCTGATTATGATAATTTGTTCTATCAAATATTACCCAGAGATATTTGGACTTTTGGGAAATTGGACTTCCTTGCAAGATTATCACATTTTGTAATATATTTCTATATTTTAGAGTATTATTAAATTGATTTGAAAAATTCAAAGTTTCATAAATTTGTAAATTTATATTGCAGTAAGGGAATCTGAAAAGGTTTCTAATTTTTTTAAGTTGCCACTGGAAATGTTTAAATCATGAGGAAGTAATATCTTTTTAGTGCATTAGAGAATTACTCTTTTAAATTGGGTTTTGTCAAAATAAAATTATTTCAGTCCATAAACATGAAATAGTCATTTTTAATTTATTTATAGTGATATTAATAACACAGAAACATAAATTCAATTTAATATGTATCACTGGGTTTCATTAATAATTTCTTAATGTTTGATATTTCATATTTTATAAGGTTTATGTAGGTCCAAAGTGAAACTATATTCCAGTTTCTGTAAAATACTTTAAAAGTTTACCTTTATTTGTTGGGTAAATATAGCTCAGTTTCTCACATCTAATCCTTATAATTTAAGAATGTTACTTTCTATGGTTAAAGGAACTTTACATAAGTGCTGAAATTAAGGCTCTTGAGATGGGCAGATTATCCTGGATTACGGAGGTGACCTTAAATATAATCACAAGGGTCTTTATAGGGAAGTGAACAGATCAAAGAAGAAAGTGATGTCATGTCAAAGTGAGAAAAGGTTACTGTGATGTGGGACCCAAGCCAAAGAATGAGGGGATAACCTCCAGAAATTGGAAAAATGCAAGGAAACAGATTCTGTGCAGACTCTCCACATGGCACCAACGTTGCCCACACCTTGGTTTTAGCCATGTAAGACTCACTTTGGATTTCTGATGTCCAGACCTGTAAGAGAATAGATTTGCATAATTTTAAGTTGCTAAATTTGTCCCAGAAGCAGCAAGAGAAGTAGAACAGCATCTTAGTTTCTGCACTCCTCACTAATCACTTTGGTCATGTTTTTACTCGCTTCTGTCAAATTACATTTTTCTAATATAAAGAAATGTTTGTGAAATTACATGTAAAAGAATGTAGAAAAGGGATGCCTGGGTGGCTCAGTCACTTAAGCATCTACCTTCAGCTCAGGGCATCATCCCAGGGTCCTGGTATCAAGTCCCACATCAGGCTCCCCATTGAGCAGGGAGCTTCTCCCTCTGCCTGCCACTCCCCCTGGTTGTGTGCTCTCTCTCTGACTGACAAATAAATAAATAAAATCTTTAAAAAAAAGAATGTAGAAAAAAAGAGACTCGTGGTTAGACAATTACCTTGTGAAACATAGAGTGTAGTTTTCATACGTGTCACAATGTGTTCTGTAAAGTCTCACATTAATTTTAGTTTGATATAGAATAATTTTTTTCAAAAACAAAAACACTTTATCACTTCTGTTACTCTTACTAAATTGCCACTTAAATTAAAAGTAGGCAACATCGGCAAACTCCTTTGTGAATACTTAGATGTATAGCTACAATATAAAAATGATGTTGTTTCTTTTTCATAGAGGGAGAGAGAGTGGAGAAGAGGGGCAGAGGGAGGCAGAATCTTAAGAAGGCTCCGTATCCAGCCGGGAGCCTGGGGCAGGGCCCATCTCACAAGCCTAAGATTAGAACCTGAGCTGAAATTAAGAGTCAGGAATTTAAGAGTAAGCCAACCAGGCACCCTGAATTTTTTTTTTTTTTTAATGATAATGATTGATTTTTTTTTCTCTGATTACTTAGTTCTCTTACCATTTGAATAAGATCTAGATGATTTATGACATATATGTCATATATATGTATGTATGACTATATATTGTATATGTGTGTATATATGTGTGTGTATTATATATATTTATACACACATATACACATATTTTATATATATGTATATATACATACATATATGTATATGTATGTATATATACACCATGAAATATGCCATGAAATATATGCCACATATATATGTGCCATGAAATAGTTGCCTTCTCCTTCCCAGGCTTCTAAGTCTGAAATGAACTCCAGAGCAGCAGGTCTCTGAATGACAGGCAGGGAAAAATAAGGAAAGTATAAAAAAGTTGTTCTGTTGATTGACCCTGAACAAATAACAAATAGCTGTCTTCTTTTTTTTTTTTTTCTTTTTTTTTTTTAAATAGAGAGACGGAGGGGAGGAGGGCAGGGTAGAGGAGAGGGAAGGAGAGAATCTTAAGCAGGTTCCAGGACCCTGAGATCATGATCTGAGCCAAAATCAAGAGTTGGGTGCTTAACTGACTGACACACCCAGGAGTCCTAAAATGCTGCCTTTTTTTTTTTTTTAAATATGGCTATATTTTATCATGAAAATCAGTTACTCTGATTACCTAAACTGCTTTCAGATTTAAATAGCAAAGTATTATGATGGTCATTTTCGTTTTTTTGTTTGTTTTTGCATAAACAGATACCTTTGAAACATTTTCCTCTCAGAGAATAGTATTGTATATGATTCAAACACTAATTTGTCGTACATTAGATGCTGTGAAATACTTGGCTATACTAAGTATATATGTGTTTCTTCACGTACATGCCATGTGAAAAGCGATAATGCGATGATTAATTTGCTAACAAAAAGACACTCATAGAGCCTTTTTTTGTTTTGTTTTCACACTCTTCTATCTTGTCATTGCAATGATTTTCAATGGAGTTTTACACATTTAACACTTACATGGCTGCAGCATCATGTGAAAATTTCTTAACATTCCTGGGAATGCTTGTTTGTACGCACTGATTTTAGAGTGTAATAAGAATATGTGGTGGAAGTCTTTATTGATGGAGAACCCCTGTGGATTAGACTCCCGGCACATAAATAAAACAATAATAAACTTAAATTAATTTAAGGGTACCATATTAAATTACTAGACCGTGGAAGCAAACGAATACCATCCTTATATATCTATCATATGAGAAGTTTTAAAAATGTAATTGAGGGTCATGTTTATATGCTTAACCTATAAATATTTGTAACCAAACATGAGATAATAGCTGATGATTTTTATCTGGATAATGGAAGTTAAAACAAAGATCAGTTTATTGTATTGAGCAGAAAAGTGGCTGGTTATTTTATATATAAGAAGAACTTAAATGAATAGCTGATACACACATAAATGTAGAAATATCATTTTCACTGTATGTTGCTCTGTGTTGTGGCAAATAGTGGCGCTTTTTTGTCCAAAGGTGATTTTTTCATTATCACACTTAATTGTTCCTATGCTGCTCTGAACCATATTGAAATGAATTAGTAAGCAGTAAATGATTCTGTATCATATTACTAATCCTGTGATTATGTGTATCTTCCCTGGCAATCATCATAAGACATTAAAAAAATGAATAATTTTGCTTTAAAATTAGTGCTCATAATCAATAGCATTCAACATACTAAGTAACATTCATTAAATAAACCCGATCAGTGGAGGGCAACTAGATGTGAGTTGAAGGCTTATATATGGGTTGAGTTAAAAGGACATGTTTTTGGTTTGTTTCTTTTGGAAACGTCTGCATAAATATTCATTGTTCCTTTCCTCCTTTATGCTCAGACACTGATCTTTCCAGTTGTTACATACCCGTTTGGATTGAGGGGGCCTGGTCGTGTAATATTAATTTAAATTCAGAATCTCTTTGGAATGGCTGATCCACATCGTGACTGAAGGAATCCTGGGCCACTTGGATATTTTACACCTAATCTCTGCCCCATCAGATCATCATAGTACCCCTAAGAACCTATCAGAGTGAATTAAATCAGTTCTCCAGAGTGACCGTGAAATGTATGAAGACATTCATACATTTAGATATTCGTACATTTCAGAAGATAGCAGTAAAATGGTTTTTAGGTCACTGTTCTGGAATCCAGTGACTACCATTTGATTTGTGAGAGTCTGAAAAGTCATTTAACATCTTCACACCTATTCCCTCTTCTGTGAAATTGGAGGTAGTAATATTCATCTCATAAAAGAAGTGACAAGTAGGATATATATGAATATGCTTTCTAAGTGTGAAGAGTTACACAGATCTAGGACTTTGTAACTATAAATTTTGCACTTGGGGTGCCCCAGGTAAAGCAGTTTGCATATAGCTGATGGCTTGGCTTACAGTTTTGTGGGGGTTTTTTCTGCTTGTTTTTTTAAGATTTTATTTATTTATTTGAGAGAGACAGAGATCACAACTAGGCAGAGAAGCAGGCAGAGAGAGAGAGAGGAGGTAGCAGGCTCCCTGCTGAGCAGACAGCCGGATGCGGCTTGATCCCAGGACTCTGGCAGAGGCTTTAACCCACTGAGCCACCTAGGTGCCCACCGTTTGTTCGTTTGTTTTAATGTGAAACTACTTTCTTTTATTGTTTATTATTTAATTTTATTTATTATTTTATTTATCTTTAATTTATGATTATTTATTTTATTATCTAGCCTAAACCCCAAGAGTGCCTTCCTGGCTGCTACTTCTTTTGTATTGAAAGTTCCTCTCAAAAGGAACAGTCTTTTGAAATGAAGTATTTTTAACCTCTCCTGAAACAAATGTTCATACTGGTAACCATGCTAACTATAACAACCAATAGTGTACTTTGTGCATATATATGATATTTTACATTTTTTCTAATGCATTTTTATAAGCACATTAACCTTGTGAAGGGATAAAGTAACTGGTTTAAAGGAATAAAATAACTGGTTCCCATGTTATATAAGTGAAAATTCAAATTCCAAGAGATTTCACTGAGAATAGTGTTTGGTATTTGTGAGTGCCACCTGTCTACATACATTACTGTCTACCCTTAGCAACTTTCAAATGTGCAATATAGTATTATTGACCATAATCACCAAGCTGTACATTGCATCCCATGACTTTATTATTTTATAACTGGAAGTGGTAACTTTTGACCCCCATCAGCCATTTCTCCTCAAAACTGTTGTTGGAGTGGATTTCTTTTTTATTGCATCAACTTACTGTTGAAAAAATATTGCAACTTCTATCACTGTAAATAAGCCTTAATACTTTCATAAGATTATGAGGTTTTCTCTTTGAATATTAGTGGATTAGGATGCATTTGACCATATTATTGCAGTCTTTTCTCATCCTTTATTATGTGTTCTAAAAGTATCTTTAATAACAAGGATACTGAAAATCATTTTCAAATTTATATTTATATTAAAAGTAAACAATGAAAAATTCTGAGTTTAAGGCACCTGAAAACATTTGATTATTTTATTTCACATTTATCATCTATAGTATTTTAGAATGAATTTACTTTAACGATTTTGACATCTCTATAAAAGTATATAAAAGTACTCTTACTTGTGTATATTGTTCATTGTTCAATAAGCTTTCATCAGAAGTATAGTTCATTTTATTTTTATTTACAGTGATTGAAATTAAAAAAAGAAGACAGAACCATTAAACTTCTGTTTTTGGAATGTAGTCTTTAAACAATATTAGAATGTATCGTATGCAAGAATAATATTCTAGAGATTATCTACCTTTCTCCCTGATTTTTAAGAATCTTAACTTATAAAGAACATTTAATATAATCATTTGTAACATGTAAAATTACTTTGAAAAGTTAAAGTTTTAAAGTCTTGCTGTTCACTGCAGAACAATGATGATAATGACTGCAAATATATTATTGGTATAGCATGTTTTGGTTTATATACCTTCTCACATATATTATCCCACTAAGTGAAAGGCTTTTTTGAGTTATTTTTGGTTAACATTGAGTAAGATATTTGGGACTCACAAAGGTGTATAATGTTTACAGCAAATGATCAGCTAATTTTCTTATATATGCAAAAATAATTAATATTTTTGTAAAAAATAATATGTAATATGTAAACTGGTTGGTGCACATATCTAGGTAGATAAGCAAAGAGGTGAATTAGTATAGTGTTCATATATTTTTTAATCTAGTCTATATGGACATAACCATTTGAAATCTCTGATTCAAGACCACTTTCTGTGTACTTTGATAATTGTAAATTTTTTTTAAAGATTTTATTTATTTATTTGACAGACAGAGATCACAAGTAGGCAGAGAGGCAGGCAGAGAGAGGGGCGGGAAGCAGGCTTCCTGCTGAGCAGAGAGTCCAATGCAGGGCTGAATCCCAGGACCCTGGGATCATGACCTGAGCCAAAGGCAGAGGCTGAGCCACCCAGGTGCCCCAATAAATTGTAAATTTTAACCTTTACAACTCAACTCATTAATTGCTAGTGATCTGTCTGTTGATATAAAACATTGATTGTTTAAATAATAAAAGATGTGTTAGTTGCTTTTCCATATCAGAATATTATAAGAATTCACATAACTTCTAAATGAATTTTATTATCTGAGCTGTAGCGATTAAAATAAAGTGTTGATAATAGGGTATAAAACAAGTTGACGAAGAAAGAAAGCAACACACACATATATATGTAATATATATGTTTCAAATTTGCCCTGACTTAATGACTGCAGATCAGAAATACTCCTTTTACAAAATATGCACATTTTACTCAATTTCATGATGTATACTTCTTTTATTGTTAATTATTTCTACTTCAAAAGTATTCCTGATATTTTTCTTTGATGAAGAAAAGATGAGGAAGAAATAACTCTAGGTTTTTATATCTTCTCATTTTATAAATACCTGAGATTGATTTATGAGGTTTTTTTTTTTTCCAAGGCATGATGTGAAAATCGTATGCCTTAACTGCAAAGAAACATGTATCTTATTTTGAGACATCACCTTGAAAAAGTTTTCTTTGTAAAAGGGAAGTGCTGCTATTTTTTGAAAGTCTGAATATACTAACATGCAAGGCCTCCTTGCAGCATATGCGTGAGAACGGCCACATAGACGCTGATGTTATTACACGGCTGTCTGACAATCACCCTCAGACATTAAATCCACACAAAAGAACTTTGGGGACATGTTGATCCTCAACATTAACTGTTATGCTAAATTGCCTAATAAGTATGGAATATTGACTTTTCTTAATCTTCCACTGATTGCACAGAATATATTCTTCAGCTTACAACATTCACTAATGAATCAATTTTAATTTAGGGACTAAATAAAATCTTCATTAAGGCCAACAAATGGTAGCCTCCAGTAAATACAAAGCATTTTCACAGTAAATCAAGCTAAAGTCTGCCCTCAATGCTCCTTATCCTGCCAGTATCAAAGAAGGATGCAGAAGTATATGGTCATATCAGAGAGTGAAGCATTTCTTCAAGAAGGTATAATGGCAAATACCAGCCACGAGGGACTGTATTTCTGAGATGAATAAACAAACACATTAAAAGGATAACTAGAATGTCTCATCCTATACAATTAGTGGCAATATTATAGTTGGAAAAAACCATTATTTTTTCTATAGAAATATCTACCTATCAATAAATGATCAAATCTAGACAATTTCTGAGTAAAATTGACCCTAGCAAACCCATTCTGAACTTGGGTGTCTTTTTCAAAATAAGAATCCGTTTCATTATATGTATATTTACCCGTGATTAAGTCTGCACAGCCCAGATTTGTTTAACCCAATTGCCACAAAAAATGCATAGTTTATATTTCTACTTCAGCAGTGGTTTTTGATTATTCTCTTTGGAGATTTAAAATTATTTTAAATTATAGGAGATTGGCATTGGTGAACAGCAATCTGTGAGGTTAGTGTAATTATTTATCTGAACAAAGGAACATGAGCATCAATTCTTAAAAAATAGTTTTACTTACAGTGTTAGTAATATATTCATATATATTAAAATTTACATATATTTTAATATTCAAATATTAAATTTTTATTGATTTTTTTTAAAAGTTTGGCTAAAAGCTTTTCCACATCGTATTTTCACTGCCGTTAAAATGGATGTCATGATAATTGGTGAATTTATTTTACAATTTCTAATAAAATTCTGTAGTCCTATTTTCTCAATTTTTTAAAAATAACAGCAGTTTGTGATTCCTACCAGAGTCCTTACCTGTGTTCACATTGGCAGTATTCTACGGACCAGTTAGTGTTGTTTAAACAGGATTTAACTTCTAACTCAAAATCGTACCATTTTCCCTGAAATGCTAAATTTGTTAGTAGGAGTCAACTGGATGAACTGATTTTTATTTCTAGTTTTTTAAGTGTACCACAGATATTTCCTTCAAAGGTCTAAAATTCTAAATTGACCAAAACCTTATGTAAAAATCTTTGTAACAAGAACCAAAATAAAATTAGCACTGGTGTTAGTAATGAGTTAACTTCCCATGAATTTATTATTTCTTTTCTCTTGGCTTCAGGTGCAATAACAGAACGCAGTGTGCCGTGGTGGCAGGTCCTGATGTTTTTCCAGACCCGTGTCCAGGAACCTATAAATACCTGGAAGTGCAGTACGAATGTGTCCCTTACAGTATGTATACTCCTGTTCTGTTCTTGTGAAAAGATACTAAGCATTATTTTGCATGCATTGACAAAGTCTTCTCTATGAAAGCATAAGAAGTATCATATTTTTTACATGTTTTTTTCAAAGACTGGCTAATTTGAATTTTTCAGGATCATATATCCGCCCACCACTGGAATAATTAGACGTTGCCTGCAGGATTCTGCAGCATCCATTTTGACTATACATTTCTGTATATCAAGACTCATTCTAAAAGTTTTCTTAATGCAAGAATATAAAATTTGTAGAAGAAAGTTGAAATGAATGACATGCCAATACTGCATCCTTCTAGGTCCAAGCAAATAGAAAGTGAAAATGAATAATATACTTACATATTATTATATTATGTAAATATTATATATAATATATATGGCTGTATATAACATTATATAATGTTAATGTTATATAACGATAGTGGCATAGAAATTGATAAACTTTAAGTTTAACAGAAGCAGTTATGTCTAATCTGTAAGTGCTGTCAACATTTTAAGGATGAGAAATATATTCACCCAGAAGGAACAAACTGAAAAGAAAACACAAAAATTACATGAACTAAAGCATTCTTCAGAATTTACCTCTTACAGCCTCAAGAAGTTTTCTTTGCAACTTTTCAGTCAGATATGGCATATGCCAACCACATATTTTTTCTTCAGGAATAATGAAAAATCAAACCATCAAAACTGGAGCATTTTTCTGACTTTTCTACCCAAAGGAAGAATCACCATTTCATAGAAATATTTTTGATCTGACTATTTATTATTCATGGGATTACTTAGTGAAGATCACTCAGGAAATCCTGTATTCTCACATTACATATTCAGTTCATCCCAAGAGTAGAAGACACTGGGGATCACCCATAAATCCCAGGTTCCAACTTCCTTTGACATCTCTGAAGAGAAGTATCTGGGGGTCCGCCAGTGTAGCTGTGCCAAGAGATAGTTCGAAGCTCGCCTCATTTCTGCTTATTTAAGAAGCAGCACATTATTCATAAACTGTAAGTGTGCATAATCTAATAATAGAGAGCAATTTGACCAGCAAGAAATGAATTGAAATTTTAAAGTAATAATGAAAGCAGTTGAGAGAAAATTTCATTTTTGTTTTATTTATTGTGTGATTCATTAGAGAAAGTTTATCTGGTGCAGTCTTAGAAGCTAATTTTCCTTGTTATAACAGAAATCATAAGCGTATTGGTTCTATTGAAATCTCCACTGAAGTTATGCTTCTGGTACACTGTTACCTCTAGGGATCCTTCTATGGAAAGATAAAGCTCTTACTGGCCAGTTATTATTCATTAGTGATATTTTAAGGTAATAATATTTGCCATTTGGAACTTTGTCAATTTTATTTAGATTATATAATAAGATCTTTGTGAATTATGTAGAATAGCTGTTTCCAAAGGCATTTTATAAAAATCCACCATAAGGAATACCTCATTTTTAAAGACAGTTTGAGGAAACTTTCAGTCATATTTTTGAAACATGAAGGCCGAAGTAGAAAATGTCAAGCTAGATTTTTTCACAATTTTTAAATATTAAAGAATTTCACAGCTGTCTCTTCAATTTTCTGTATTTCTTCAGAATTTCTTTGAGGACAGCTACTCCAAAATCCTCAGGCCAACTTATTTTGAAAAATCGTCTACTTAAATCATTTCAATATAAATAAGAATTTGTGCATACCCTTTGGCATAAAAGGAGTATGGTTTACCACATTATTTCCTTTCTCTTTTACAAATTTTCAGAGACGAATTATTTTATTTCTGCGTATCCTCTATATACAGGTTTCTGGTAATCCTTAAAATCTATGGATCACCTTAGATATATATCCATTATGTTAAAATATTCATCTGATTATTTTATTAAATATTAAAGTGCAGCCACTTGCCTGTTAACATACTGGTTTAAGTTACATGGGTTAGTATAATTGCCCTTGTTTGAATATCTTTAGTATGTTTCAGTTGAAAGTGTAATGTGTAATTGGGAATTCATTTAGTAAATTTAACATGATTTTAAAAGAAAAAAAAATACACAAGGAAGTATAAACCATGAAGTAAAGTATAGTGACTTATTTGAAAGGTAGATTTGTTTAGTGGGAAAAAACCGCTAGAGATCAGGAAGCCTGGGTTCAGAATATGGTCTGGTTACTTAACAGAAAAGCATAGGTCCTTAAACAAAGGTAAACTATTAAATTTTTCTTGATCTCACTTTATAGACATTCCCTGATCTGTAGTAAGTTGATTTAGATCAACACTAAGTTCTTTTTCTTATCCCTAGCATAAAATACAGACTTTTCCAATGCTGTTAAAAAAAAAAAAAAAAAAAAGAATCAATTACTTAAAATTGGCCACCATTTATTGGCACTTGCTACATCTTACTTACCACATGGGTTAAGTATTTGCATATATTATTTTATTTAATTTTCATTAAATCCTTCCTGTTAGGTATGAGTATCACTATTCTAACTGAAACTCAGTAGGATAAGTTAAAGTTTCATGTAAAATACAGAGTAGCTGGATAATGACATAGCCAAGATTTGAGCCTGTCTCTGATACCTGTTAAGGACACAGCGATAATTCTCCCCAGAGATTTTCTCCTCTGTATTTTCATGAGTTATCCAATCTTGTTTAACTCTTAAAATTTTCATCACTGTAGTTATGGCACATGGTAGAAGCAAATGCGTCAAGGGCCTGAATCTTTTTTTTTTTTTTTTAAGGTTTTATTTATTTATTTGTCAGAGGGAGAGGGAGAGAGAAACAGGCTCCCTGCTGAGCAAGGAGCCTGATGTAGGACTCGATCCCAGGACCCCGGGATCATAACCTGAGCCTAAGGCAGTCGTGTAACCATCTGAGCCAGGCAGACATCCAGCTGGACTCTTTTTGTTAGTTCTTTTGCTACTTAACTTTAAAGAGGTTTTTATGCCTTTCTTAAAACATCTGGTTCACTGCAAACTTTTATTTTCCCAATCACCCAAGAAAGCATAATGACAAAAAGGAGTTCAGCTATAAAACTTGTGCCCACAGTTTGGAATGAGACTCTTAGCTAAGTGGTAACTTAAGAAGTTACTTAAATCACCCATATTATAAGAGAAATCCTTGTATGTAATATATTTATTGAAATATCCCTAATGTGTTATTAGAAGGTAAACTTCAGACTTAGGATTCCTTGTTAGTATTTTAAATTTTTCTAATTGAACACCTCAATAAACAAATTATGTTAGGTTCTATTTGTTATACAGTTCAGTAATACCCATATTCATTTTTAATTTAAGACAAACTTCATTATATGTAAGTGATATATTTGATCTTTATGTTTTCTTCTTAATATTGAGATGTGGGAAAAATACTATTATTAATATTTTCTTTCTTTATATAGACTGTGTGTGTGTTCCCTTGGTAATATTTTTAAAGTGATACTTTCCCATGGAAAAATATAGAAAAATGAGAATATCAAAATATAGATAAAATATGCGGGAAACATATTAATATTAATAATATGTTAGCATAGACATAAAAATTCAGCAAAATTCTTTGTTTCACATCAGAAATGTGGAGTTAAAATATCCAAGATAAGCTTACAATATATTTTTTAAGCTTGCAATAATTTTTTGCAGAGGTTTTGGCGTCAGTAAATAGGTACATGGTTAAACAATGACAGTTTTAGAAGAACCTTAACCTGAATCAAATGGTATGACTTTTTTCTTTCTTTCTTTTTTTTTTAAGATGTTCATAGGAAAGAAAGTTTATAAAAATAGTGATTAAAAACAATTTTGTGAGGCCACTTTCTTTGAGTGAATCCTAAGTCTGAAGTTTACCTTCTAATAACACACTTCTCTGAATTGCTAAAGTTACATTTAATTTTTCCTAAATCTCAGCTTCTCCCTCCTGCCTGTATTTTCTTGTTTGTGTTCACAGATATCCTGTTTGTGACCATATTTGGGACAGATGAATCAATACGTTTCTCTGTTCCTGTCACACCTTAGCTGCAGTGTGACTTTTATAGCCTTCACATTTACTTTTGAGTTTGATTTTCCTCCTGAGTGTTTTGTTGTTGTTGTTTTTTTCCTCCTGGGAGATGACCCAGATATTCAGAGGTTAAACCTCAGCGTTTATCAATGCCACACTTTGGCTCCCTACCTTACTTTTTCGTGTCCCATTTCCAATTCCTTCTAGCCTGATTGGGGATTGAAATCGTGGCATCTTCAGGTAGAGTTTCCCTCATTTAGCTGGTTTACAGGGAAGATTTGTGTCAGGAGGAAAACAATAAAACAACTAACCACCAATGCAGAGTATTTCTGAGCAAAGAATCTTTACTTTGTATCCTGCTGACAATTTGTCTTTCTTCCAAGGCATACAATTTCACGCACATTACACTCAGAAAGTGCTTGTCTTTTCTCACAATCCTGCTTTTCTCTTCAGTTCTTTGTTTGTTCCTTTTAGAAATACAAACCACATATTACTTCTTCTAGCAACCTTTTCTTGGGGTGGATTTTCTTAAGAAATGGAGAGAGGGAGCACGCTATTTGGAGAGCTACTAGAAATGAGTGGTTTAACCGATCTTATGTTACACCACTTACAGATTTTCTCACCATTCACATCAGCCATCTGAAGTTACGTGCGATTGTCTATGGAAAAACATGCAAAATGAGTATTACTGGAAAATTAATATTTATAAACAATTACATATTCTATTAGTTTTTGTCTTTTTTTTACTCTAAGAATAAGCATTACACTTCAACATTTAAAACAGACAAGTGTTTATTTAGTTATAAATAACTAAATATATTTTTGCTAGTAATATTCAAATGAGTGCATATTTTAATATATGTATTCTTTGGTTCTTATTATGTAAAAAATACTTACATATTTTAAAACGCAAATGCCAAAATTAGCCCATAGGTTTACTTTTTAAGATGGCACAGAAATGTCAAGGTATAGGTTGATTGCTACTGCCTCAGTACATTTTTCAGTTTCTGACATGTAGGAGACATTTGAGAAACATGTATTAGATGGTTAGAGAAAAAAAAAATAGTCAAAATGGCTCCTCCCAAAGTATTCTGTTCACAGCTAGAATGATTAAACTCAAGAAATTCTAGTCTACAAACAAGACCTTATTAATTCAGATGGAAGATCTATGGTAAAAATATAGAGTATATGAATTTTAGTTCTTCAAGTTGTTTGGTAATTTTATTCCTCAAGTATGCTACCAGCAACCAGTTTTTCCTATTATTCTTCCCTGAGCCTCCAAGTAATGTAGCAAGTATTATCCCTTAAATATTGGTACCTTTCTAAGAGCAGGATCAGTTATTTAAATTCTCTTTTAGAAAAAAAAATTATCTTTTAGAATAATATTTATAAAAAAAAAGCAATCCGATTCTTCGTCTTTCTTTCTTTCTTTCAAGAGAAAGAGAGCAGGGTAGAGAGAGAATCTTTAGCAGGTTCCACACTCAGTGTCGAGTCTGACACGAGGGTCAGTCTCAGGATCTCAGGGTCCTGAGCCATGACCGAGAGTCCAATGCTTAACCGACTGAGCCACCCACGTGCCCCTTTCTTTTCTCCTTTTGCTCTCCCACTGCAGTTTCTTTCTTTCTCTCTCAAACATTTTTTCTCTATTTCACAGTACTTTATACGTGACAGATAATCCATAAATATTTTATAAATGAATCAGTGATTACCTAATAAAGTTTGATAATATGCCCAAAATATCATATATTTATAAAAGTTATTAGAAAACGAGAAGAATAGATGGACCATACTTTCTTGGAGGTCATAATCCTAAACTCTCTCATACCTTTTTCTAGCTGCTCATATGTTTATGGAAATTATTTTCAACTAAATGATGCCATTTGCTTTCAAGACATCCCACTTATCTGTCATCACTCAACATCTATTATATACCAGGGACTGCTACACATGTTAGCATGTAAAACTATGCGAAAAGATTCTGCCCTCCAAGAAATTAATCAAATGGGGCTCGGTCCCTGAAGTTATAGTGCTTTTAGTTCAGCAAAGCAATGGAACATTTCATATTAGCGGTGTACAGAGAATGCCCACCCACCCCATAGTGGCTAGTATGGGGTTGAGGATGGGTATTTTCAGGGACTGTTTTCTAAAGGAAATGACTCTTGAGCGGCGTCTTAAAGAATGAATAGACTCCAGTGAGAAGGACAATCATTTGTAACAGATGAGACAGTGTAAGATAAGAAACTGTATGGTGGGGGCACCTGGGTGGCTCAGTGGGTTAAAGCCTCTGCCTTCAGCTCAGGTCATGATCCCAGGGTCCTGGGATTGAGCCCCACATCGGGCTCTCTGCTCCGCAGGGAGCCTGCTTCCTCCTCTCTCTCTGTGACTGCCTCTCTGCCTACTTGTGATCTCTGTCTGTCAAATAAATAAATAAAATCTTAAAAAAAAAAAAAGAAAAAAGAAACTGTATGGTGAATGTGAAACCAAACAGACTGATGTTTCCATAAAATACAGAACATAAGAGTGACGGGGAGATGGACATGCCCATTGGCAGGTAGAAATTGTGACCTCCCTGTAGACTGTGATTCCTCTATCCCAGTGAGGGGCACAGAAAGACAATAAAAAACTGGAAAGACAAATTTAACATAAAATCTGGAGCCTACATTTCCTTCATCAATGATAGACTAGAACTGGGGGGGCGGGGGTGGTGTGCTTCCTTTAAATAGGATCTGTTCTTCTCAAATAGCTATATTATCCGGGACTTATCATATTGTACCGGGTTCACTATAATCATTTAAAATGGCTTCTGAAGATACTTTACTTTGCAACTCTTGTTCTAGAGTTTGGATCTAATCAATGCTAACAGATGTAAAAACACTCCTAAATTGTTACTATATTTCTTAATTTTTAAAAGATAGAGAGCTAGTATACTAACACAAATTCTACCTAAAGAAGTTTTTTGGTGCCTATTATGGGTCAGTCCCTATGTTAGGTGCTGGGGAAAAATAGATATGGGCCTTATAAAGCTGGCAGACTTGGGAGATAAGGCAATATCACATGAACCAAAACATATAATCATTAAAATCATTATATCATATAATAATCATTATATCATATAATAAAATCATTATATCATATATAATATAGATCATATAATCATTAAAGATTGCAATAAAATGCAAGAAGAAAATAAGCACAATTGCATGATAGAGAACAGTGAAAGGGCCAGCTCACCTAAGATGTTGTGAAAGACATGAAGAATACAGTAGGCAAAGAGTCTGGGGAAAAAAACTTCCAAGGCAAATAGAAGAGTAGCAACGAAGACCCCCAGGTGGGGAAGAGGT
Organism: Lontra canadensis; assembly: GCF_010015895.1. Lineage (NCBI taxonomy): Eukaryota > Metazoa > Chordata > Mammalia > Carnivora > Mustelidae > Lontra > Lontra canadensis. Next base: position 18,004,559 of record NW_022630995.1, on the reverse strand, counting down.
CAGCCTGTTCTCAGACCTGATTGAAAGTTAATGTGACTACAGTCAAGATGAGGGGAGTGACTTGGAGAGAAACAAGCCAGCGACTAGTACTGCTAATACCCTTGTTAATGAAGCAATGATTTCTTTGAAGGTTCTAAGATTTATTAAGAATCAAAACACAGGGGCATCTGGGTGGCTTAGTTGGTTAAGCGTCTGCCTTCAGCACAGGTCATAATCCCGGGGTCCTGGGATTGAGCCCCACATTGGGCTCACTGCTTGGAGAGCCTGCTTCTCCCTCTTTCTCCGCCTGCTGCTCCACCTGCTAGTGCTCTCTCTCTCTCTCAAAAAAAAAAAAAAAAAATCAGAATATGTTTGCAAATGAAATTGAATAAACTGACATTCTTTTTAAAATATGTAGTATTAAAAAATACTGCATGATTCTACAGTAATATAAAGGTAAACTTGCATCAAATAAGTCAAACATCAGGTGGCATCAATATTTAGATAAGCTCTGGGGGTGCCTGGGTGGCTCAGTGGGTTAAAGCCTCTGCCTTCAGCTCAGGTCATGATCTCAGGGTCCTGGAATCGAGCCCCGCATCGGGCTCTCTGCTCAGCAGGGAGCCTGCTTCCTCCTCTCTCTCTGCCTGCCTCTCTGCCTACTTGTGATCTCTGTCTGTCAAATAAATAAATAAAATCTTTAAAAAAATATTTAGATAAGCTCTGTATATACTTCTGGTATATGAATAATATGTAAATGTATGCGTAGATGCTAATTGTAAGGGAACAAGATGAATTGAGAGTATTAAACAAATTAACTGAATTACCAGTGTTAAGAAAAGATTTGGTTTAGGAAGTACAGTGTTGTTATAGACATAAATAAAGTTTGAGAGGTTAACTTAACTATGTTCATTCATTTATTTGAAATAATAAAATTAAAGAGCTTGGGCACTTAAACTTAATTCAAAGAAATTTTTACAATGTGCTCTAACTGAAAAGCATAAACATGCAAGATTTAAAAAGACATAGAATATAATGTTTTGTTTTTAAAATACGCTGCATGTAAGGGGGGCCCTGGATGGCTCAGTTGCTTAAGCTTCTGACTGTTTGATTCCTGCTCAGGTCATGATCTCAGAGCTGTGGAATTGAGCCCCACATTGGGCTCCACACTCAGCACACAGTCTGCTTAAGTTAATCCCTCTCCGTCCCTCCCTCAACTCTGGGCTTGTGCATGCACATTCACTAAAGAAAAATTAAATTTTTTTAAAAATTAAAAAATAAAATACACTGTATATGGAAAGCAAACTAGTGAAAACATTTGAAAGTGAGGTAATTTTCTAATTTTCTAGTTTTAGGTTATCATATTTTTCTTATCATATTTTAAAAACATAAACATATAAACCTTCTGTAATGGACAGGCGAGATGTAGGGAGTGCAGCATGTCATTATAGTCTAAAGTCATGTCAATTCTCTTTAAAATGTATCCTACTGTAGGCAATCCCAAGGCAAGTTAGGATTTAGTAAAATTAATTTTACTGTATTACACTTACCTACTATTTATGTGAGACAGCAAAAGAAAAAAAAATGATGGGTAAATAAGGAGTTGATTGTGAATATATGAGCTACATAAATAGCATGAATAAATGTATTTAGTTTCCCTGTAAATTTTCTTGTATCTTTATGCAGGAATTTCTCACAATAACTGACTTATATTACCTGAATTATTCCATATGTATGGACTTCCCAATCTGCGCTGTATGTATTAATTGAATTTTCTTTTACCAACATTTAGTGAAAATCTAGTTGTCTTTAAAATATTGCAGCGTTCAGATACCCCCAATAATATAAATATGACTAGCTCTTACCTTCTAAGAACCCATAATCTCCTCATCATTTATTATCCTTCAAGTAATCACATCAAGTTAGAATCAAAACCTAGAAGGAGACTCAGTACCATTTAGTTTTTATTAATATATTTTATAAATGTATTTTCTCTCTATGCTAATTGCTTTTCAACTTCAATTAGAACAGAAATCAATGCGGAATAGAATAGTACGTGATACGGAGAAAGAAGTGGCTGTTCCTGCGTACATCTTCTATGGCAAAGACGTATTTCCTATGCTCTTTGTCAGTTCTGACCACATTTTCCCTGTACTCATGTCTCCTAGTTCTCTCAAGCATTGGAGAATGTAGGAGTGGTTAAGAGTGAGAGCCTGGGAATTGACATTCCGACTTTGCCAATTACTAGCTAAGTTCTCATGAAGTTGTATACTACTCTGTGAATGAGTCTCTTCATATAGAAAATAAGGATGATAATCAACTCACAGACTTTCTGTGAAAATTAAAAAGAAATGTATGCTAAAAACCTAGTACAGTGATGACCACATTGGAAATGCTCTGTATATCATTGCTGTTTGACTGAATCTACATATTGCCTCTCACCTGTTTTCAGTGCCATTATCCACTGGGGCTTGGAATTATGTAATGCTGGTAACTTATCCCAGGATTTGGGGAGACCCCTGACATCCTAGAGTTAAGAACTTTCTCTAGTTCTTTTGACTACTGGTGCAATTTTACAAGACTTCTATCTCAGTTCTCCATCTTTCATTTCAGATTACATCTGAAATGTGAGTCCTTCGTAGATACAAGGGCATCTGCTATGTGACTTAGCTCTTAAACCAATTCTTTCTTGTGGGGTTACTCTTTTTAATCCCAATGTGATGACTAAGCCACGTCAGACAACTTTTTCCTGAGTCCACACTCAGCCCACTGGTTTCTGTGAGTTCTTTTGTCACCTGAATTTCAGGTTCTTCACTCCTTTGGATTTCACTGCTGGTACTGGAAATTGCATGAATCACACCAAGCTTGCCATGGAGGTTGGGCATTGTATCTTTTATTTTCATGCTTTTCTCACTGGTGTTAGCTTTTTTACTACCAATTAGTTTATTTCCAGTCCTATTTCTTCTCATAGGCAGCAAGAGGTAAAGAGGTATCAATTACTCAAATGTCTCCAGGTGGACCCTGACCACGTTCTATTCCATTCAACAAATATTGGTTAAGCCTCTATTATATGAGTCTTCACACACTGTTTCTAGGAAATAATGGTGGAATTTAAATTTAAAGCAACCTAAATCCATCTTTAATTTTTTAATAGGTGAACAAATTAAGACTCAGAATAAGTAAAATAGTCAATAATTACGTAGTTAGAACTTACTGACTCGTAATTGTCAATCAAATTCTCTTATCATGCTACTCTCTCTCTTTTTTTTTTTTAATTTCAGAGTAGTCTTTTTATAGCTTAGAGATGTAAGGAGTGATTAAAACATACACTCAAAAATATAAAAGATCTAAATATACCCTCTTTAACTGAAATTTGGCATTCTAACCCAGTGCCTCATTTTAATTCAAATTCTTTCAGAAAAATTTTAGAATTCAAAATGGTCATAAGGGGACAGTTTGATTATTTGGTCTTTGCCTTCAGTATGGCCCATAATTAACACAATTAATGATGGCATATGGAGATATCAAAAAACCCAGCTTTCTCCATATATGAGAGATCAGTCTTTTTGTGCATAGTGCTAAATTTCAAGCTATAAGTCCTTTTTCATAAATTTATTTCAAAATCGCCTCAAGAAATTCCATAAGTGAACATTTTTAGAGAAAGTGGTCTATGCAATTTGCTTTTATGTTCACTATATAGTAAATCACCACACGCTAACAATTTTGCTTTTTGGAATCCTTCAAATAGACATCCAAATTTCTGTGACAAATCTTTTCTTGTCTCGGTTTTGAGAACAGCTTGAAATAAGTTCAGTGCTCGATAACATTGAAATTTCATAGATGCCAAAAACTGTAGTTAAAAGACACACACATACACACAACTAATGGGATTCTAGAGAGAAAAATTAATCTCTCCCAAAAAGCCTAACATAAAATTTCCTTTACTATGATTTTCCTTGACTTGTTTCCCTTCCTATTCTCCTGACCTCTTAGAGAACTCACTGATGTTAAGTTCATCAAGATAAGAGGAAATGCTCAGAAGGAAGTTCATATTCAAATTTGTTGGAAACAAAAATGCATTCATTCCTACAACAAAGCTTCTATTTTTTTTCTTTTGGATTCATTCTGATTGTTCAAGTGCCAAGAAAACTGATAACTGGCTGCTTATGTGTATCAGAGTCTAATAGAAACTTTTTATGGCAGTATTTTGGTCCTTTCCTGATCTAGTACTTGCCAAGAGAGAACTAATCAAGTGTAATTAAAAAAAAAAAAAAAAAAAACCCAAACCAACAACAAAAAAACCCCACCCAAAACAGAAATAAAAACAAAAACAAAAGCCTGCTGAGTAAAGGAATATTATTGGGGATATTAACAGGCAAACCTCTAAGAATTCTTCATTCCTACTTTATCATGCACTTTCTAATGCTCTTATTAAATGGGTTCAAATACCAAGGTCGGGTATCATCAATTATGACCGTCTGCCCTGCAACAAATGGTGTGTATTACTCTTTTTAGGAATGAGTGATAAGAGTAAAGCAAGAAACATATGCTATTCACTTTCTTTAGGGCTCAGCAGTCCTTAGTCATTTATTAATACTTGCCCCTCAGTTTTTGATTAGCACTGATTCTAATACAAAATTCAAGAGTTTATGATGAGTTATATTACTTGATTGAATCTTACCAGCTGCTGCTTCTTGTGAGAATCAGATGATATTTTCTAAAATGTTGAAATACCTTATTTTTATCCCCAGGCAGTATCTTGAACACCAGTAGGAGCTGTTCACTAAAAACTCCATTTATCATAGGTTCCAAAATTGTTGAAGATCCAGAGTTGATAAGAACCAAGGTAGAAGAGCACATGGGTGGCTCAATGGGTTATGTGTCTGCCTTTGGCTCAGGTCATAATCCTGGGGTCCGAGGGTGGATCTCTGCCAGGGCTCTCTGCTCCTGCTCTCTCTCGCTATCTCTGCCCCTATCTCTGTCTCTCTGTCTCTCAAAAAATAAGTGAAAAAGAAGAAGAAAAACAACAACAACAACATAGGGAGACCATGGTTGCCATCTTATTTTACCTACATAGTGGAAGGTCAGGACCTATTTTTAATTCCGTGTCGGATATTAGGGATGAAGAGTCTAATTATTTACTAGAAATTTCCAAATTAATCTACTGCTTTTGAAATATGATTTATTTCTTCAATGTAAGAAGATTACTTTGACTGGAATGATATACACAACAGAATTAAAATAATTTCTAGCACATAATTAGTTCTTAATAAGTTTGCTATTACTTTAATGTCTTCTTTTAATGTCCTCTATTTTAATGGATAGAGTATTTAGCTTATTGTTGAAAACACTATAACATAAAACTGAATACCAAGATATAAAACATACTGTATATTCCCCATTTAAGCTTTTGAGATATTCTATCTGGATGTGTTTTTAAGAGTTAAAATTCTGGCATAGACTCAAATTCATCTATGTTTGAATTCTTTTAGTAGATTATAGACTTTTACAAAGACTCTGATCTAATTTTATATTAGTGGCAGTTGCTAGGTAACTCTTTGATTCAAATTAATCATTAAACATTTAGCAGCTCATTCTCTGATTGGAGTGGAAACAGGAGTGACTTCGAAGCCGACGGCCCAGCAAACAACTGATTGAAAAAGAAAATCTTGAGGTGTTTAATAAAAATAGACAGTAACTCCTCAACTTGATTTTCTTCCTCTTTGTCATAATCAAAAATGAAAGAAAAATTGCTAGAAAAAAAGAAGAGCTTTTTCCTGACAGTAGATATTGTCCACTAAGCAAGTACCAAGTGCCAATACTTCACTAAATACTTTGTGTAAAGTATTATTTTATTTGCATAGCAATTTATTTACATGATACAATTCCCATTTTAAAAATAGGGAACCTAGGAATATAAATTAAGTAGCTTAGTTTGTCCAAGGTGGACCGGAAGTGGTAGAGTGGGAATTTGAAAACAAGGATTTCCCTTTGATTCCTATGTTCTTCTTCTTCTCATTATACTAAAGAAGGCATTAAAAATAACTTCCTGTCTGAGAATTGACAGGACTAACTAGCTCTCTTTTAAAGTATTTTACTGCCCTTTATCCTGATGTCTCAAAAGTAGAATCAGGCGTGAAGTTCACTTGACTTTAAAGGATTTTTCATTAAGAGGTAGGAATCATTGTGAGGAACCTAGTGTTAAAAGGAGGGAGAGAAACTGCAGTGGGTGAGTGGAATGTTCCGTATCGCTTATTCTGTAATTGTTTGGAATTGAGTATTACTTATAATATTCTGTCGCTGTTAATAGTTGAGCTTTTATATTAGTTTTCTACTGCTACTGTACTGAATTCCCATAAACATGGTGGCTTGAAACCGTACAAGTGTGTTCTCTTACAGGTACCGAGGCCAGTTGTCTAAAATCAGGGTCCTGACAGGGCTTCTTCCCTTTTGAAGATGTCAGGGGAGAATCTGTTGCTTTGTCCGTTCCATCTTCAAAAGCCACTGGCATTCAATGGCGTGTGGCCTCTTCCGACCTCAAAGCACAGCATCCCACCTCTGCTTCTGTCCTCATATCTCTGTCGTCCACCCTCTTGCCTCCTTTTCATAAGGACCCTTGGGATTAGATTGGGTCCACCAGGCTGATTCGGGATCATCTCATCTCAAAATATTTAAATTAATCACAGTTGGAGGAAAAAAGTGTTGTTTTCCATTTTGTGGTGTGTGTGTGTGTGTGTGTGTGTGTGTGTGTGTGTGTGTGTTTTGTTTTTGTTACTGGGGTTTTTTTGGTTTGTTTTTTGTTTTGTTTTGTTTTGTTTTTTGCCATGAAAGGTAAAATATTAACAGATTCCGAGGATTAGGGCTTGGACATCTCAGGGGAGGACATTTTTCAGGTTTTTCTTAATTAAGTACAGATGTTTATTTTTAAAAAGTTTAATTCCATACAGAACACACGTGAAACTACTTATTTTTTAACGTACAGTGTTTTATTAGATTCAGGTGTATAATATAGTGATTCAGCGATTCCTGGTGCTCATCACAACAGGTGCTCTCCTTAATCCCCATTTTCTATTTCACCCATCCCTGTCCCCCCCGCATAACATCTGTTTTTTCTCTATAGTTAAGAGTCTGTTTCTTGATTTCTCTCTCTTTTCACTTTGTTCCTTTGTTTTGTTTCTTAAATTCCACATATGAGTGAAATCAGATGGTATTTGTCTTTCTCTGACCGGCTTGTTTCACTTAGCCTAATACTTTCTAGCTCCATCAATTTCATTGTAAATGACAAAATTTCTTTTTTTTTTTTGATATATCACTTTTTCTTTATTCATTCATCAATCAATGAACACTTGAGCTGCTTCCGTATCTTGGCTCTTGCAAATAATGCTGCTATCAACATAGGGATGTATGTATCCCTTTGAATTAGTGTTTTTTTTTTTTTTTTTTTTTTTAATTCTTTGGATAAATACCCAGTAGTGTGATCATTGGCTTGTAGGGTAGCTTGATTTTTAATTTTTTGAGGAACCTCCCTATGGTTTTCTTTGGTGGCTGCACCAGTTTTCATTCTCATTGATAGTGCATGAGTGTTCTTTTTCTCCACATCCTTGCCAACACTTGTTGTTTCTTGTGTTGTTGATTTTAGTCACTGTAATAGATGTGAGGTAATATTTCATTCTGGTTTTGGTTTGTATTTTCCTGATGATAAATGATGTTGGACATCTTTTCCTGTGTCTGTTGGCCATCTGTATGTTGTATTTGGAGAAATGTCTGTTTTCTGTTTCTTAATGATCAAGTATAACTGATTATCAAGTATCAGTGATCACAGAATGCTCATATAATATCTAGGAGTATATGGGCCATCCATGGCTGATTTCAGACTATAAATTAAATTGAAACCCAGCCACTTGCCTTTTTCCTGTACAATAAAATGTCTTTTTTTTCCTGGTTACATAGATAATAAGTAAGCTAATAATAAAATGAAGATGAAAGTAAATACTTGAGTTTCTACCACTGGAGATAAATTCAACTAACATTGCCATGACCATTCTCTTAGGTATTGCTTCAAGTGTGTATACATGCACACATATGATTTTATGTGGATAAAATAAATAAATGAAAAAATATATGTATGTATATGTATATACATATATACACACACACACACAGACACACACATACTTGTGTGTATGTATGTATATATACATGTGTAGAGGGGGGTATGTGTGTGTAGTGTGCATTCTTCACAGTCCTCTGTGTACTCAGATGTCCTTTGGAGACTTTTACATGAATATTGATTTAAATATGTCTCTATATGTGTATTTACAAAAACAGGATCATATTATACACATCTTGCTTTTCTCACTATATGTCTACACTATACAATGTCTTACGAAGTTTCCCGTAAGTCAGCAGGCATAATTTTATTTAATTCTTTTTAAGGGCTTTAAAGTAGTTCATGGTTTGATGTAGTGACAAATGTATTCAGTCATTCCCCTACTGGTGGATTTTTTTTTTTTTTCTTCATTATGTCAGAAGGTGAATGATGTTGAAATCTTTGTCTTTACTGGTAAGATTATCTTGCTTGATCTGCTAGAATCATCTGCTTTATCTTCAACAGCAGTGAGGCACTTGCAACTTGACACAAGAGAACTTTTCTGCTGAGCAGAGTTAATGGTGCAAGCTCCGGAGAAAATCTGAGAGGGATAGAGACTGTGACCTTTCATTCTCCAGCAAAGTGACTGACCCAATACCATTGACTGTTTTTAGCCTTTGCTGATGTTTGAGGGATGTGTTTTATGTATCTGTACAGTCAGTTGATTGGGAAAATATTCATTAAGTAAACTGTGGGAATGTCTTGAATGACATCTGTCACAGGCAGTGCAGCTAACTTAATGAAATTACCTATTAGAGGAGAAAAAAAGTAATATCGAACTACTCCAAAAAGGAGGGACTGTTACACTAATTTCTGTGCTGGCCGCAAAGCTGGAAATTTTGTTTCTATTTTTTACCTTAATGATCTACTTTAATGATCACCTCTTCACAATCTTTTTCCTCCATGATTTTACTGGTAATATTTTTTTCAAAAAAATCATCTGAAACTTCCTTTTGAGTCAAGCTTGATTTTCACAGAAGTCATCTTAATATCTCTGCAGTAATTGTGACCATTTATCGCTCCTCCTTTACTAAACACTTCCTCTGACTTGCGTGAAATTATCTTCTACCTAATAATCAAATTGCATTCTCTCATTTTTCTTTCTTATTTCTTTTTGGCACTAATTTCTTTCCCTCCTTTCTGTACTTTCTTTCATTCCTCTCTATTTTTCAAATTCCATATGAACAGCTATACAATCACACTACTGGTTGTTGGAGTTTTATATACCTTCCACCTGTCCATGAGTCATTCAGTCTTTCTTTCTGACTCTCTCACTGATCATGTCAATATGTCTTTAAATTTTAAAGAGACTTTCTCCAGTCCAGTCTCATATTATAATTATTATACTTTGTTGAATTTTTATACTTTGAAGAATCCAGTGATTCTATTCCTTCAGTAAATATGCAGTAGGTAGTTCTGGTGTGTTCTTGACTAGTCATGGAAAAAAATGTGAATTTTTATCTTAAAAAATATTATTGCTTCATAGCAATCCCTTCATGTCCATAAACTATCGTATAATTTCATTGTTCATAAAGCTTCCCTGTGTGGAATTTAGAACTCAGGGGAAAATGCCGAAATCCATGATCTGAATTACTTAAAGTTAAGGACGGTTTTTGTTGTTGTTTTCTTCCTGGCTTTGTAGGATCTCCACTTCTGTGAAAAGAAAAGCAATAATTGTTAATAATAGAAAGTGTATCCTTCTGTTTTATGCCATTCTATTATCGCGCTTTCACTCACTATTAAACACCATTTATTTAAGTTTCCTACGTAAAGTAACCAGATGAAACTTTAAGCTGTCATGTTCACGCTTCTAAAGCTACAAAGCAAGTAGATAACTTTTGTCCAACCGAAATTTATTCTATTTTTTTATTGTGTGTTTTAGACAAACAAAAAATTTAGCACCCTTGAATTCTGTCTGGCATACCTAAAGCTTATGATGCTCGAGCCTTAAATTCAGTATTATTAAATCACCAAGAAATTTCAAAGTGGTAGAATAAAGATTATGTTAAGTCTGAGATTAAGCTGTCACACCAGAGTAATTTGATTTTAAGTCCGGCTCCACCACCTCCATTAGTAATCACATCCCTGACAGAGACAAAGTTCATCCAATATGAGTTCTCATTGCAGATGAGGTATTGATGTTTTCATGTTACTCTGGCCAGTCAATAAGGTTAAAAGGATAAAGTTTATTTAGTTTTCAACATTGCCTTCTTGAAGTCAAATGTCTATTTAATTAAATTTTCCAATATTTGGCAAGAAAAGACTGGTCGTGTCAGCTTTCTTCAGCTTGATATTAAATAGCATCTTGTGAAATTTGGTAAAGACTATGTACAGTAAAATGGAACAGATATACTGTGAGTCTATTTAGGAGAGTATCAGGGAGTCCAAGTTCTTTGTCAAGGTAGTTAATAATTTCTAGTCATCTTCTAATGCTAAAAGTTTGAAATATATCTTCAGGCTTTGCATATGATATTCATTTTCTAACTGGCTTATGGAAATCTGTAGTACTCTGTTTCTTCTAATACGGAGCAATATATATAATGTGATTCTCAAGACTATTTCTGAAGCAAGCAAATGAAAATGACTTCAAAACAGCATTTTATTTGTAATCCAGGCACCTATCATATAATCATCTCATTTTTCTGCCCTTCCTTACTGAAAAATTTGCAATCGCTTTCTTAAGGTGCTGACTACATGTACAAAGAGGAAACAAACAAATTTAATTAATGAAAAACTTGGCCACATTTGAGGTGTGAATATTTTATTTACTCAACAAGATTTTTTTTGTTTACTCCAAAAATTACAAAATTTTCACAACAGTTGAATCTTGTATAAAATTAATATAAATAGCATGCAAAGGAGTCTTCATGGAAAAATGAATAAGATGGAAGAGATTCTTGTCTTGTTCTTAAGATGTTTTCTTTCTAGTGTAGCAAATAGTCACTGAATACAGTCATTAACTACATTTATAACAAATAACTATGATAGAGGAAACCCCTAGCAAAATGTTTGGTGATAAATTTTTGAGGGTTGAATCTCTTTTTTTTTTTTAAGATTTTATTTATCTATTTGACAGAGAGAGACACAGCAAGAGAGGGAACACAAGCAGAGGGAGTGGGAGAGGGAGTAGCAGGCTTCCCACCAATCAGAGAGCCCGATGCCGGGCTCGATCCCAGGATCCTGGGATTATGACCTGAGCCGAAGTCAGACGCTTAATGACTGAGCCACCCAGGTGCCCCAAGGGTTGAATTTCTTGATTAAACTTATTTCTAATCAAATCTGATTTGAATCCACAGAGTCAGAGGGAATATACTATTCCAGAAAGCAGTTTGCTTCCTACCACAAGGTTTTGACTCTGTGAATTTTACAAATCACCTACAGGTGATACTTTACCTTCATAGTAATTTTCTTTCCATACGAAAATAGTAGGTTAACTGTGGTTTTAATTATCTATTTTATTTCTTTTTAACCATTATTACCATGGATTCAAGTGATGACTTATTAAGTTAATTATGTAGGATATGTGTCCAGTTAGGTTATATTTTAATTGTAATTGTAACAGATGCTATATTTTAAAATTCCACCTACGACAGAAGAAAAGTTTTCTTCTATACCATCTATAAATATTTATTAAATGCCTTCTATATGAGTGACAAGTGATATATCCCCCAAGTCCCATGTTTCTAGGAACTACATATTTCTTGTCCATGTTCATATCCCATTATGTATCACATTGCTCAATCCATAGTAGATACTTAGTACTATTGATTAAATGACCAACTGAAGGTTAAGTACAAACATAAGTTCAATATCCTTAAAAACTTATCATCAAATAGGTGAGGTAATGCAAATTCACAAGTAACTATGACAGTGTTTGATATATAAAATCTATATCTATATCTACATAAAATGTATATATATTTCCAGATTCTATATGAGGAGAAAGAAATCTTCAAAACTGAAAATCAGTGAAGATTTAAGATAGAAATAATACAATGAAGTGGATTTTAAAGATGGGCCTCAATAAGGTTACAAATTAGACATATTTGACATTATTTGAAAATGGATAAGAATAAAGGGTAACATCCAAAAGTTCAGTGAACCCTGTAGAAGAGGCAAAGGTGTTTTCAAGAAACTGTATCACCTGGATTTCTGTCCGTTTCTCAGTTCTCCAGGAGCTGGCTTAATAATTGTAGCATAGTTTGGTTATCCTTAGAGGACTTTGTTGTATCTTTGAACTTGAGCCATTGCCCTCTTTGGAAACCCACAAGGTAGGTACAAAGGTTCTGTACTACTTCTTCTTCAGAGGGCCTATGCTGTTAGCATGGAATCCCACTTACTCGTCTGAAATTAGCTTGTTACATTTACTGCTTATCCACACAGACATTTCTGTCACATGCTGCCCAGGAGAGGTCCCTGGACTGTAGCAGATCATTCTGATCTGTATCATGATCTCTTAGGTATGGAGGAATGCTTAAAATAAGTAAATGCTGTTCAAGATGCTTCCCGCAATTAAAAGTTGGGATTCGTGGGGCACCTGGGTGACTCGGTGCCTTAAGCCTCTGCCTTTGGCTCATGTCATGATCTCAGGGACCTGGGATCAAGTCCCTCATCGGGCTCTCTGCTCAGTGGGGAGCCTGCTTCTTCCTCTCTCTCTCTACCTGCCTCTCTGCGCCTACTTGTGATCTCTCTCTGTCAAATAAATAAATAAAATCTTAAAAAAAAATTGGGATTCATAGAAAAGAATATTACTCACCTTAGTTTCCTCTGTTGGGTTTCTGACTCTTCCTTTGATGCATTAGTACCCAAACTGACTTGCTCTATGTTGTTATATAGTATTAATGATTGTGAACTATATGATTTATTAAAAAAAAAAAAAAACTTATTGAGCTCCAGTGCTATATGCTAGGCATTGGGTGAAAAGCTGAGGCCCAAAGGCGAAAAAATAGGTCGCTGACCTTACTGAGTGGAAAAGAGAACTTGTGACATTCTCAAATACTTATTTTTAAGTTTTTACTAATTATACATTAAATACATCATTTATATAAGTTTTTGTAGTATGTGAGTTTATCTTGGGAAAAATGTATGATCAAGTATGATGGAATCATTCTCGTGAGTGATTCCTCATTCGCTCTCAGTATATTTCGATCTTTGATTCCAGACCCCGCTTATAAACTGAGGTAATTGCATATTGCATAGACTTCCAGAAAATCCACTTTAAAATTATGTTTTATGTAAATGGCAGAGTGTTCTTGCGCGATGGGTGGCATTATTTAATCCAGTTAAAATTACTTTCTTTTTAACTCTGGAGCTTTGACTTAAATTAGTTTATCTAGAGGCTTCAGCATCTCACTTAAACCATTAGTGTGCTTCTTCCTCCAGGGACTCCCATTTCTACTTTCCCAATCAGAATGTAATCCTATCAGAAATGGTAATAATACTTTATACTTGGTAACGTCTTTTATCTGAGGAAGTCTTGAGCACTCCGAATGCGAGCTTGTTAATGTTTGCAGCATTACCTCCTTACGAGGTAGCCATGAGCTGAGAAGGATTCCTTCACTTTTACAGATGGAAAAAATGGGCCAGAGGAGAAAAGCTGAGTTTTCCAAAAGTGATTTTAAAAGGGCACTCTGATATGCTGTAATGAACATTTAAATATGAGGAAAAAACTGGAAGGAGTAAATTGAGTATCAGACGTGGTGCAAATGAATATATGATTTTTTAGAATTTTTTCCTAATCAACTCTAGTAATTAATTTGTTTTATTATTTTTTAGGAATTATTCATTAACTGGTTACTCTGTGTCCTGTGGTATGTTATGCACTGAGTGCGGCAGGAAACAAAATAGAACCAGGTGAGGTTAGAGAGGAAGACACAGGATTGATTCAGATCCTACAGGGCCTGTGGGCCAGAAAATGGGTTTTAGACTTAGTATCAGTTTATTGAAGGGCTTAAAGATGGTTTGGGGTTTAAAAAAAAGTTATTCTCAGTAGAATTGTGAAATAGAGGATTTAAGAGTATGAACAGAGAACACCCATGAAGACTTTTATTTTTAACATTGTAAATTGGTTGTTTTTGCTTTCATGCTAAATGGGTCCTAAACAGATAATAATCCCTTCTAGAAAGCAACTCAATTATATAGGAATAAGTAATGTTGAATATATTGACTTTTCTAATAAAATATGCTGTTTCATTCAGGAGCTACTTGAAAATTGCTTAATTTGAAAGTATTATGAATAAATCATGTTTACAAGAACTTACAATCTGATAGGAAAGTGCTCAGATTATGGCATGATGGCTTGATACAAAATTGTAGGAGTTCTGAAAAGAAAACCAATACTTGAGGGGGAAATGGCCATTGAAAGAGAAAGGGGTTATATATGAGCCAATTCATGAAATGTATATAGATAAATTCACAAATATTGTGTCAGGTATTTCCCAAACATGGTGGAAAGTGACTTAGGAGGAAATAGGTGGGGTGCCTGAGTTGCTCCGCTGGTCAGGCATTTGACTCTTGATTTTGGCTCAGGTCATGAGATCAAGTCTGGAAGCAGGCTCCACACACAGTGGAGAGCTGGCATGAGGATTCTCTCTCTGCCCCTCCATTGGCCCCTGCCCTGGCTCGTTCTTGCTCTCTCTCTTAAATAAATAAAAAAATATTTAAAAATAAAAGGGGAAGTAGGTGATGAGGCATAGAAGTACACTTGTCTTGGGACGCCTAGGTAGCTCAGTCAGTTAAGCCTCTGCCTTCAGCTCAGGTCATGATCCCAGGGTCCTGGGATCGAATCCTGAATCATCAGGGTACTTCCTCAGCAGGGAGCCTGCCTCCCTCTGCCTGCCGCTTCCCTTGCTTGTGCTCTGTCTCTCTCATGAGACAAATAAATAAATAAAATCTTTAAAAAAAAATTAAAAGTACAGTTATCTTGATGAGCACTAACTAATATATGGAGTTGTTGAATCACTGTATTGTACACCAGAAACTAATATATCACTCTGTGTTAACTACACTGAAATTTAAGGGGAAAAAAGAGGATATGGATATGAATAAGACATTGTTTCTATATTCAGAGTGCTCGTGGTCTATGGGAAGAATAAATAATTGCATAAAACACTGAAATATTACACATAATGCCACAAGTGCCTCCAAATGGGAATATGAAAGAGGAAACCTAATATGACTAGAGAACCCAAGTAGATTTTACATTACAGAATAGTCTAAAATAAAATATCAAGTTTTGATTGAAGAGAGGACAAATCTTCCCTTAAATATCAGTTTAAAGGACACAAAAGTATTACAGAATAATTTTAGAGAAGACAATGACAGTTGCATTCAGATGCCTTAGATTGAGGAAAGAATCATAAGTAAATGAGTTAGGTAAGTGCCACAGTCTAGTTGCTGCATAATTCCACCTGAAACAAGGGGCCAATGCTAGTCACAAAAAGGAATGAGATTGGGATGAGGCGGTAAAGAAAATTTTGCAGAAACTAACAATCTTGAGTGAGGTAAAAGTCAAGAACTGAGTTTTGAGCTGTAGTGATTGCGTAGTGAAGTGGGCATACCATTATTTACAATAGAAAAATCAAGAAATGTTGATTTGTAGAGTTCAGTGATTTGGAGTTGAAAGTAAGTCTTAAATACTTTAAGTTTGAGGTGCCAGTGGAGTCTGCAGGGCTCAACAAGGATGACATCCTAAACGGTCAGAATAGAAAGAAAAATAATGGCTAATAATAAGTATTTGATCCATTTTTTACCTGAAACCTAATTTAATTTTCAAAACCGGTTGAACAAATACTACTAAAACCCAAGGTCTTACCGCTACTGAGTAGACTTGAGATTTGCACTTCTTCAGAATCCATATGCTGAACCACATCACTATGCTGCCCCTGAGGAAGAAGTGGACATTCAGGAATCATTGGTATAAAGGTACAAGTGAAATTCTGAGAGTGTTAGGAATACCTGAAACTAAACAAAGAAGAAACAATGGTAGACAATGAGCTAAAGGGCTGGTGAAGGAAAACACGCTGGAGATGTATGTGGAGAAGGTATGTCAAAGTTGAAAGCAGTTAACCCAGAATCTAGGGAAGAACCTAGATTCTAGGGGAAAGAAATTGAAAGAGAAAGAAGCAAATTACCTTACAGAATTCTGTAGAGCAGCATTTCTCAAAGTACTTTCTGCGGAATATCTGCTGTGCAATATATTTGAGGGGCCCTGGGAGAAGATTGTATCCATCATTAAATACGTTTGTAAGACACAAAATAATAAGCTATCCCTACCCTCTTTTCCCTCATCTTCTGGAACCACAATACAAATTAGTACATTTAGCACAAATTAGCATGGGGAAATAATTAAAGGAAGTTATTAACTTCACGGTAGCTTAGAGTGATCTTAAAAAAAAAATTAACCTAGAGAATATGATTTGAACATATTTTTAACAAAAGAATCGTGTTTCGTGATAAGATAAGGATTGTAAAAGAGAGAAGCTCTTGAGTTATTAAGATGTGAGGAATGTTAAAAGGGGGGTGATAGGAGAGAAAAGAAGAGTTTAAATCTGAGCATGAGGATTGGGAATAAACAAATGAAGAAAACTCATGCCACAGGAATTGCAGCCTTAGAACCAAAGGGTAAGGCCAGTAGTTTATTGACTGTGTGTTCCATCACTCAGAGCCAGATCAGTTACAGAGCCCACTGAGTAGAGGAGACATGGGGTATATAAAGGGTGGCAGGACAACCAGGCCCTGACTGATTTTTCCTGCTCATTGCTCTGGTTTATTTGTTCATAGTTTCTGGACCCCACCTTTCCAGTCTCAATCTTTGGACTAGTCCTCCTTGATGGATAGTGCTCAAAATATTTTGCTCAGAATTGAAAACAGTACTTCAGTTGCCTTTTCTAGGGCACTATTTGTTTTCTTTCTTTTGACAACATGATCAGAGGGCATGTTCCCTTTGAATTTCAGTCAATTGTATTCAATTTATATGAATTTTTAAAATTCTCCCAGTAATTATACAACTTTTAAACATGAACGAAATATTTTTAAGTAAAATTTGCATTTACATCTTATTACTATCAGCCCTTTATTCTTGCCTGTTATTTAAAGAACTTTTTCTTTTTTTTTTTAAGATTTTATTTATTTATTTGTCAGAGAGAGAGAGGGAGAGAGAGCGAGCGAGCACAGGCAGAGTGGCAGGCAGAGGCAGAGGGAGAAGCAGGCTCCCTGCCGAGCAAGGAGCCCGATGTGGGACTCGATCCCAGGACACTGGATCATGACCTGAGCCGAAGGCAGCCGCCTAACCAGCTGAGCCACCCAGGCGTCCCAAGACCTTTTTCAAATATTCATTCTGAATTCCTTTTTATTAGAGCTCCTAGCTTTGTGTGAACAGATTTTACTTTTATGCCTTTGATTTCATTAACTGAATATTAATATTAAAGTGATCAGTATGAAGGACAGAGGTTTGCTGAAAGCCACAAGAACAAACTGTGCAACCTTAACTTACCCAGGAATCTGTTTGACTATTCTGATTGTGTCCAGATCTTTGGGGATAGCTTTGAGTCCTCTTAAATGAATCACCCTGTTCATCTGTTGTTTGTTTGCTTTTATTCCTACATTCTTTCCACTTATATATCAGGATGAACTTTGCCAAAGATGTTTGGAATCCAGTAAACTATTTATTCCTGAGTTTTCTGATTTTCTATCCATAAAGAAAGTGGTACTAATGAGAGGCAGTTTGTAAATGATTCCATTTTCATTTTTAGGTACTTAGAAGCCATCTCTGCATTCATGCCAGAATCTTGTTTGTGCCTTAACTCAAAATCACTAATATATTTCTCTAGACGTATATTTCCTCCCTTTGTACAAAAGTCATTTGTCTTGTTACCCACAACTTTCCTTTGTGTTTTATTATTTCATGAAGTAGTTTTACCTAGTGGCTGAGATACTTTGAGTAATTTACTCAAATCCCCTGTGCCTCAGTTTCCTGATTTGTAGCTTGGGGATAATGATAGTATCTACCTTATATAATTGTTGAAGAACTAGATAAATTGAAATGCTCAGGGGCGCCTGGCTGGCTCAGCGGATTAAGCCTCTGCCTTCAGCTCAGGTCATGGTCTCAGGGTCCTGGGATCAAGTCCCGCATCAGGCTCTCTGTTGGGCGGGGAGCCTGTTTCCCCCTCTCTCTCTGCCTGCCACTCTTCCTACTTGTTCTCTCTCTTTCTCTGTCAAGTAAATAAATAAAAATCTTAAAAAAAAAAAAGAAAGAAAAAAAGAAACAAAGAAATGCTCAGAACGTACCTTATACGAAGTAAATGCTCAACAAACGTTGGTTTTCTTTTTTCAGTACACTGATCTTGACTAAGAAACATGATCCATTTACAACCCTAGTGTGAAAATGCTCTGGGGAACTGTACATTGTTGAATAAATGCAAAAACAATACAAAAGTTCCTTTCAGTTACTAAGCTTAAGAAGTGAAAGGGTACGCTGGGATCTTAGTATTTAATTATTTCTGTATACCCAGTGTGTGGGAGATGCCAACCCAGGCAAAATATGTCCATCCAACATCTGAAAACAAAAACAATATGAATTTGAAGTTAAAGTGCTAAGTATAAAAAGATAGCATTTAGTATTAGGAAGAATGGATCAATTTATAAAAGAGGTAGGCGTCAAGACTGCAATTTCTATTGTTACGGAGAGCAAATTAGGATGGTCTTGCTGGGCACTGACTCAAAGAGGCAGATGAAAGAGAAAATGGGCACCAATAAAGACCAAACCCTGTCACCAGAGAATCTCCGTCCCTTTCCTCCACCAAGCCATATGATGCTCCTTTATGATATATTTCTTCTATTGTTTGCTTTGATGTTTATTTTAACCATTTTCCCTTTTATAAAAAATGTGTGTTTGGAAGCCAGGACGGAGAAGAGATGAGGACTAGTATCTATGCCCTCAGAGATGGTCTGTCATCACAGTCCCATCATGCCTTGCTGTGAAAGTGCAGAGCAGGATACTCTTTCTTTGGGGTAGCTCCTATGCCCTGTAGAAGACCTAGTGTGTAACACTCTTTAAAATCTAATTAACAATGCTTCACGGGACAACACTATCACTGGCTGAAGGATTTTAATGGGAACATAAAAATTGTAATTGCTAAAGAAGGTCAAGTTAGCCCAGGCTTTGTTATTTGATATCACAGCGAATCGAAGATTGATTGAAAAAAATAAAGTATCAGTCTCTTTCCTTGCCACTCAGTAAACATTTCTATAGGATGTACCCTTCTGTGAGTGCTCATACTTGTCAAGAAAGGTGAAATACAAAGGGAGAGTTTTGATTAAAAAATAATAATAATAATAAGTGGCAGTTTGTTCATTTCTTTTAAGGTATTAATTTTACTATCTTTTCAACTTATTTTAAAGGTATTTGCTTGACCTTGATTTTCTTCAGGCTATATTCATTTCACTTTGCTCAAGTACACAGACGTTTTTAGTTGTCTGATCAGATCTTCGAAATTCTTTGTAGTGTGTGAGAATCTTTTTAAGCAAATAGAAAATAATTATGGAAAGGAAACGAAAACCCCAGAGTTTCACGTGCTTCTCTCTCTTCATATGCATCCTGGCATGTACCGTGGTATGTAGGATCAGCCACTGTTCTGAGACCCCCTGAGGAGAGGCCCATATGTGCCCACATACCTGCTTTAAGCCTCCCAGGACCCTGTTAGAGGCACTGTGGAGGGCTTAACTCACAGTGTCACTGCGTGTATTACTCTGTTTCAAACTCAGTGTGGGTCAGTCACCCTGTCTTTTCTTCTTTCCCTTCTTTTGTGGCCATAATGTGTAATTTTTCTTCAGAATGCGGCTTTCTGTTTACCCAAATTTCAGACACTCCCTTCTGAAATTCAAGTTTCATGGGTCATTTGGCACAGTTACTGGCTTATTTCCAAATTTGCCATTTCCCTTTTGTTTAGTATTGCTCACATTTTCATGTTTATTCATAAAAAATATCATGTGAGTTTACACTGGCACTGGGATAGGGTGGCCTCTTTGCCAACAATAAGTGTCATTTGGGATGTAGAGGGATTTAGAGCTATAATAAATTGTCTCATTCTAGGTAAAGTAATGTATCAAAGTCATAAATCTTACCTTTCAATTGCTTTTCTTTAATTGCAGTTGCTGGACGTTTGTTGTTTTTGTGTTTTTTTCTATATCACTAGCAAGAAAGCTTTGATTATTCTTATTTTTAAGGGAGGCTTAAAACAGTTTTAAGGATACTGTTTTTGTTTTGTTTTGTTTTTAAGTTACTGCTTATTTAAACCCTTAAGCTCTCAGATTTTTTTAATGCAAAATTTCCAAGTTGAAAATTCAGAATTTCTTAGATGTATTTTTAAGTAGAAATAGAAAAATTCAGTAAGGTGTGAAAGAAATACATGATGATTTTTTTTTTACTTACATTTTTTCAGTTACAAATTAAAATTGATCAAATTTAAAGAATTACTATTCCATTTTTAACAACTCTTAAATATTCAGTTTAAGCCCTACTTTATCCATAGACCATTTCAAAGAGTTATAATTGATCTTGATATACATCCTTCTTACCTTTTGTAGCACATTCTTAAATTTAGTCTGTTATTTTTAGCTCATTTTAACCCAATTCATCTTTAACATGGTACTTGATTTCATATTTAAATGTTATCTAATTGGCCCATGTATTTAATTTTCTGCTTATGCAATGCAGAAATCATATATTTATTAAAAAAACCCCCAATAATAGTAAAGTAATACTTGCAGTTACAAAGTGTTTACTCTGTGTTAGGCCCTGTTTATTATGAAAATAAGCTGGACAGGTAAAGAAATTTATTTTACTTTATCTTTTTTTAACAACAAGGAAACCAAGCACAGAAACCTTATGCACCTCACACAATGATATATAGCTGTGCCGTGGTAGCACCAGGATTTGAACTCATTTGAAATGATGTGACTCAAACCTGTTCTCTCAACTACTACACTATTCAGCCAAGTAAAATATACCGTCCAATGAACTATTTGTTGAATAAATTATTTTTCATAGACCAATCTTAATTCTCCCAGTAATGATTAATATAGGCATTGTTAATGATTGCAATCAAATTACTGCTTTATTCAAGCTACTAATACTTGGGCAGAGAGGGTTACACATGATAGTATAGAATTTAAGTAGGTGAATGCATCAAACTTCCTAGAGTGACTTCTGAGTCCCAGTGACTTTTATCAGGATGTGGGCATGCTATCTCCTAGGCGAAAATTACTGAAAGAAGCATAAGACTTTACGATAGTCAAGTGGGTTTTGCTGTGGTTGAAGCTTTGAAATAATTAACCTAGAAAACATGCTTTTTACTTCCTAAACTGAACTTGGTTAGTAGAAGCTACTCTTCTAGATATTTACAAATGAGATGGGTTCTTCATCTTATCCACGTATCAGAGCAATGACATTGAAAGAAGTTCTGGGGCGCCTGGGGGGCTCAGTTGGTTGAGCATCAGACTCTCGATACCCGCTCAGGTCATGATCTCAGAGTCCTGGGATCAAGCCCCTCTTGAGAACCACACTGAGCGTGGAACCTCTTTGAGATTCTGTCTCTCCCTCTGCCCCTCCTCCATCATATTCTGTCTCTTTTTCTCTCCCTCCTCAATGAATGAATGAATGAATGAATGAGTGCCGTTCTGAAGTGGTTGTGTGGTAGGTTTCCCTAGGTAGGTTTTGGAGTTAAAGCTTTTGTGAAATCCTATATTTACAAAAAAAAATATTTTCAATGACTTTGTTCAGAAGCAATAGATGATATTTACAGAAAGAAAAGCCAATGGGTCAGTGGTGGGAAGTGGCCATTGATCCAATCTTGAACTTCAAAATAACCTTAAATTTATTGATGGGTCTGCCCTACCCTTCTTTGGTCTCTTCACAATGTCCCTTTACTTTTCTGGAGACTGTAACCTGCAGTATTCCAGGTACCTGCCCACAGGAGCTCTTGCCTTTGTCCTGGATGGTTGACCCATCGATTTGTCTGCCCAGGTGGAAAGCCAAGAGGTCTAATTCCAAAAGGGTGATACTGAGTGAGGGCATTGTAGATTATGCTTACACTATACATCAATGGTTGTGAACTTGTATGTATCCATGTGCATTTAAAACACATCCAAATACCAGAATCTTGGTGGTTCTCTTGAATACCTTAAAGATCATTCACAAATATAGCACTGTATGTATAACTCACTTAGTGTGTTGCCTTCTCAACATAACTATTTGCTGACCTACTACATTTACATGATTGTCAAGGTTCATATATTTCAAGTAAGTGTTACTGATGTGGGTTTTTGTTTATTTTATCTTGTTTTGTTTGGACAGTGGCTATCCTTTGAGTAAGTTGTGCCCCACATGTTACCATGTGGTTCCACTTAATTTAACACTCTGTGCAGGAGACATTATGCTTTGTAGTTGTATTAATGATAAATTCTGCATATTGATCAAAATCTGACAGCACAATATATGAAGGAGTTGTGGTATATCATGAATTAAACAGGCTTCTATAAACTCTCTAGAAATGTTACCAAAAGGTGGACATTATTCCTAGGAAAAGCCCAATCCCAATACTTTAATGACCTAATTAGGCATATACTTTTCTTAATACAGCCTCATCCATCACAGATTGCTTTTTCCTAAAACACATATTGCAGCATGATTGTCAGTATTCGCAGTGCAACCAAATATTGCTTGTCTGTTGTCATTTTATTGGGAGATGGTATTTCACTGTATCAGTTACGGATACTTTGTTTGCAATGTCGAGTTCCTTCTGCCTGAAGAGTATGCAACGTTTGCTGGTGCTTCTTTCAGTTCTTTTTGTGCGTTGCTAAAGTCAGGATCCACTGGGCAACAGGGCATCTTGTGAACGTAACAGTGCCGCCTCGAAACATATGCTTTGGATAGTTTGCTATAACAATACAGTTGTAAAACCAATAGATACCACTGTTTAAGTAAGTCAGTTAGACTACCACTGGCTTTGATCGGTATCAGGGAAAAACATTTTTGACAGTTTGAGGAATCCTTGCAGATAAAATTGTATCAAACATTTTCATTTGATTCCTTACTGTGTTACATCCATAAATAGCAGTATATCGGTTTTAGTTAGAGGTTTTGAAACCTTACAAATCTGGGTTGAAATTCCAAGCGTGTCAATTTGAGCTATGTGTCTTTCGACCATTCTGTTCACGAGCCTCAGATCCCTCATCGGCTAACATGAGGATAACTGCAAGATGAATAAATGAGAAGCTCTATGTAAAATGTTTAACACAGTGCCAAGTATATAATCAATCACATAAGGAAATGGAATTTAAAAAAATTAAAATGTGTAATTCACTACAGTATACCTAAAATCTCACAAGTTTTTACTTGTAGTTTTCTAGGGAGAGGAAGAAATTATTTTTCCTACTATCCTCTTAGTTTTCCTGTCTGACGCCCTACATGCTGCATTAGCAGGTTAGATTAAAAAGAGAAAAAGCTTGTGAACTTAATATAAGTTCTATATGGCATAGGAATCTTTATAAGGAAATGAAGACCTTATGAACTATTAAACCTGAGAGCTTTTATTCTAGTTTTGACAAAGAGCAGAAAGTTGTGGGAAAAAAGGATAGGATAAAAGGGTATGAGTGAAGGGTAATAAACTGTGGGAAATTTAGGTGTATTGTTTTGGATTCTTCTCAGCATCCCTCTTTCTTAAAAAATAAGGATGTTCCTTTCTTCTGGGTACAAGGAGGTCACCTCTTGGCAAAAGAGTCTTATGACTGGCTTTAGGTAGGAGGGGGAAGGTTAGAGAGTCTTTCTTATACTTACTGTTTCTCGCAGTCCTTCAGCTTAAAATATTTACTATGCCAAGGTGCCATAGGTAAGGGATATTCTCATCTCCTTCATGGTCCATACTGTTACATAGCTGATAACATTATGTGAGCATACTTGTCTCCTATTTAAATTCAAGAGACAGCTGCCATCTGCATGAAAGCAAATGATGTCTCGTTCTTTTCTGTGTTTTTAGTTCTTATTGTCTCTTGATATAGCACTCTGTGTACACGTATGTTCACATTTCTGCGTTGAAATGCGTTGTTTTTAAAATTAAAATCGTCCTTTGTGACCAAAATGACTGTTACATGCTTTGAAGATTGTCTATCAGTTAAACCTGGGTATCTGAGTTGTCTAACACCCAGATTACATGGAAAATTATGAGGACTGATATTACAACTATTTCTAAGTACCCTCAACATTAAAAAGTAATTATGTATACATGTAATGATAAGATTTTATTATTATTTAAGTATGTAAATATGAATGCATATTATTATATCACTAACTTGATTCAGAAGACTGCTTTTACACTCCTATACCTAGTGTCATTTTATATTAATTATATCAGTACTTAATTGTTATTTTTGGTTATTCCCTCCAAAGAGGAAATATTATGGAGCTAATTATGCTTCTAGGATGAGGACTGAGTGTACTTTTTTTTTTTGTATGTTCTTCATCCATCTAAAAATTAGTTTGTATTAACTTATCATTACGTTCATTAAGTCAATAAATCAGCAAGTATTTTTTGTGTACCCGATGTTCACCAAAGCATGTATTCTGTTGCCTTTGAATTGCTTATAAATATTTCAGGTTGCTTGCTAATTTACTGTGTATATTAATTGACCTTGATCTACTTCTAGGTTTAAATTATGTTCTCTTGGAATCTTAAAAGTTACAAGGGCTCACTTTTCCATACATAAGTTAGTAAATGAAAATATATGAGCTAAAATTGCAAACATTCCTATCTCTTTCATACTCTTTATTATTTTTTTTAAGATTTTATTTATTTATTTGAGAAAGAGAGAGAGAGAATGAAAGGGGAGAGGTCAGTGGGAGAAGCAGTCTGATGTGGGACTTGATCCCATGACTCCAGGATCATGACCTGAGCCAAAGGCAGTTGCTTAATCAACTGAGCCACCCAGGCACCCTCATACTCTTTATTCAAGAATTCTGCTAGTGCTGCACTGTATGTTAACTAGCTGGACTGTTCTGTATTTTAAAAGGGCAAGAAGCAAGACCCTAGAAAAAGAGCAATGGTTTTTATGTAGGAAGTGAAAATTTCTTATGATAGAGGTCTATTTAAACACATCTTCTCTTACCAACATAAGAAGGGCTATCTCAGGGCTAAATTTAGCTGAATGCCATCATAGCATAAAGTAGTAGGAAAGAATTATTACTTCTGCTGAAGCCCACTCGTCAGTGGAGCCTTAGCTGCTTGTGAACTCAAGACTCATGACCCAAGTGATTTATCTTCCTCTTTCTCCATTCCCAAGTTTGATGCAAGAATAGACAGAATCAGCCACAAGTTCTGTTTTTCCTCTCTCTCTGCCTGCAACAGTAGTTCTGTGGGATGTGTACATTGTAGACCTTTAGCAACAGTCCTTTTCTGAACTTTACCTTCTGAACTGCAGGTAACTGGAAAGGATGTTAGAAAAATAAGCTAGTAGTATTGCAATAGTATTTTTTTTTTTTTAATGGGAGGAAAAGTGAAGAAAAACTGCTCTGTTAAAAAATGAGATTAATAACATTTTTGTGGTATCCCAAATGGAAGTGATATTAAATAAATATAAAACTAGGCACCATGAAAAAAATAGAAGTTCAACATTAAGGTAGGTGCTGTTTTGTTTGCATATCTGTGCATACATGTGTACACACGTGCGCACGTGCGCGCGCACACACACGCACACACACTTAGTAGACGCCTCTAGCATACATAGTATACCCTTGACTCAACTATGATTTCACCCCGACCCAAACTGAGCTATTTTGCTGGCACTCAGGCGTACCTCCGCTACCTAATTCTCATCTCAAATGCCTCCTATTTGTCTTTTAGCATTCTCCCATAAGACTTCCCCAAGGCCAATAGTCTGCTCGGCTGGCAACCAGCCATCTGCTTGTGTACTGGGGAGTTCACGGGGGAAGAAAGGTCTGTGCATCATTACCCCAGCTGTATATTTCGCAGAGTTCTTAACAGAATTTGGTCCTCCTTGCCATCAGTGACAACTTCAATAATAGCACATATTGTAGCTTTTCTTCCTTTTCTGTATCTCTCTTCCTGTTCCATTATTAACACTTGTTTTCTAGGATCACCTCCCAAATAAACTACCTGCATCAAAGTCCCTATCTTGGCCTCTGCTTTCTGGGGAGCCCAAATTAGAATGCTATACCATATAGGAACATTTGAATTTATTATGTTTGAATAACTCAAGACATGTAGACAAATCAATGAGTATTTACCAACCATTTAATTATTTAGTGTTATTATGAAAATAATATCACACAACCAAAAAAAAAAAAAAAAGAAAGAAAAGAAAATGTCACACAGCCTTTTGTAAATCTGATTTGACAAAATGGTAATCATCTTATCACCTCTTTTAACATTTAACATATCATCTACCTTCTTGGAAAGCAACTGTCATCTTGTTGGTGAAGTAACATTTACATGTTTGAAACAGTTGGCTGATATTATGAGAATCTGCTCCTTTCTGGCATTTTACTGATTACTGCGTTTCTTGTTTGCTTACTAATTAGAGTGATGTCTTACTCCAGATCTCACAAGGTGATCAACTTCAGCAAACCTTTCTTCCGAAATCTTATCTTTCAAAAGCAGACTTTCCTTTAAAAAAAAAAAAAAGCAGACTTTCCTGAAAGCTGTGAAAAACTTCATAGAGGAGGAGGGATTTTACCCGATTTTAGATGAATGTATTGGAGACTGTGAAAGTCAAAATTTTTTGTAAGATTTTATTTATTTATTTGAGAAAGAAAGAGAGAGGTCGCATGATCCATGATCAAGGCAGAGAGGAGCCGAGGAAGAGGGCAAAGCAGGCTCCCTGCTGAGCAGGAGGCCCCATGCAGGGCTCGATCCCAGGACCCTGGGATCATGACCTGAGCTAAAAGCAGACACTTAATCAACTGAGCCACCCAGATACCCTATGAAAGTTCGTATTAAATTAGTGGTATGTACGAGGGCACGGAGAGAAGAGAATCATCATGTTTCATCCAAAAGAGATGGGTAGGGAGAGAGTGGTCCTATAACCACCTTGCTTTTTCTTGTGTAACAATGGAAGTTTATGTGCAAAAAATATATATAAAAATGAAAGCAAGTCATTCATTCACACACAGCTTTTCAGAGGGAAAATAAAATGTGTCATAAATAAAAATTCTGGCATATATTTACTGAGATATTTTGGATTTGACATAAGTGTGTAAAAGATGTATTATAGCTATTTTACATTTGTGTACATGATCTGACTTACTAAATATCAGTATGTTCCTTTGATTGTATTTTCGTAACCAAGGATAAAATGATTGTCACATAGAAATGGGAGAGGATAGGTTGTAGTTATCCCATGTACCTAGTCTAGCTGTTGCATGCTTGACTAATTGGTCAAAAGGGCTGTAGAGGACCGGTTACAGAAGCCTTATGTATAACCGTCTTCCGTGAGAGGTAAGAGACTGAAAAAGCAAGAGTTTGTTTGTTCTCAAAGTAAAAAAAAAAAAAAAAAAATCTTTCCCTCTACAATACTGCCGGGAGAAGTACTGACTATTCCAAATACTTTGTTTATTCCTCCATTATCTGTTTAAAAATGATGACTAAATTTCCTTTAATTTTTATTTGTCCAAATGCAAATAAACTAAGTTTGTTAATGACTTATTTTTCTGGTGGTAACTTTAAGAAAGCCATGAAACTAACATCATTAAACTAAAACAATTAACTTAAGCTATCTTGCTTCTTTCTATAGTGAAGCAGTCATATGGCTGTCAAAATGATAGACGATAGCTTTTGAAGTCTTAATATACCCTTGATTGGGCCTTTTCTAAATATTCCCAAATACATATTAGAAATAGAGATCTGGTCCTATTAAACCACCATTTATTAACATTAACCAAGTAACACTGTTGCCAGAAGCGAAAACAGAAAAATAATTTATCTCTCTGCCTTCTTGAAGTTTGCAAGATAAATACGTACCCATTTTAAATGAACGTGAACATCAGTAAACTAGACAGATTTATTGAGTTAGCTTGTAGCAAAATGAGCTTGCCCCATTTTCACATACTTTTTCTGGTAGTAAATGTTTTAATCTATTGATGCCATGGAGAAATGCTACATTAGCTGTAACACAGAAAGAGGGCACTGTTTAGTGACAGGACCAATAATATGTATAATGCAGCAAATACTTTGCAAGAATTTAATGGGCCTGGATTCAAGTAGACAGTACGTAGTTTACAAAGCTGAGGGGGAAGATTCATTAGACTGCTGACTCCTTCAAATGCATAAACTTAACTGAGACATGAGATGAAGACAACAGTTCTTCAGTGGCAGAAGAAATTACATTTGATTTCAAGAAAAAGGAAAACACATTCCCACAGGATGCTACACAGCAGAATTTTGTACTCTGTTCTTCCTTTGGCAGTATAAGCATTTGATTCTTACTTTCGTTGTGTAGAGTTTATAATGTTCCATTACAAATCTCTCCTCTTTAAAACTGGTAGGCACAGTAGAGCCTCACCGTAATCTGATGAATCCTTGTTACACATGTAACGAGTGAGAAGACGTGGAGGTTACCATCCCGTTGTTTGGAATTTAAAAATAACAATCTGAGGAATCTAGAAATCTAAAACTTACCTCCTCACTCTCTGTCCAACTGTATGTGTCACTTATTTAAAAGTAGATACCAGATTCTGAGCTCATATAGTTTGTAGATAAGTGACAAATCAGCCAAAACTCACAAGTTGAGATTTCATTCAAAATATCATACATCAAATGTATATTTTACACTTTATTGACATTTGCAATCAGGCATCAGACTGTTGTGTTACTTCATTTTCTGGATGAGAAAAATTGTCCATAATTTCTTGGGAGGTGATGCAGAGACCATCCAATGAGCATAAACCTTGCAGCCAGATTGTCTTTTTTCAAATCCTTATTACATTTCTTATTGGATTTGTGACCTTAAGATTTGTAAACTGGATTTTTCTGCCCCACACTCTCTTCATCTGTAAAACGGTGATAATATACTTACCTTAAGGAGAGGTTTTGGTAGTTCATTGAGTTAATAGTATTTCCACACAGTAAACGTTCAAAAACTGTTGGCTGTTGTTGCTGTAACTGCTTGTTGGTTCAAATTATGCATTTATTTGGTCATATCTGAAAATGCCCCAAACTACAAGCTATTTTATTTTCAGTGTTCACTATTGTACAATGTAACATGATGGAACAGAGTAGAGTAGTTTTGTTTTGTTTTAGTAATTAGATATTAAGCCAAAACTCAAATGGATTTATTAATTAAACCACATATTTAGAAAATATTTCCTGCAGCACAACAATTATGCAACCCATATCTACATTTTGTTTTAATTGTGTTTCCTTTTATTTTGCCTTTGGTAATATGAGTAAACTTATACCAGTTATTCAAGAGCATTAAAGGGAAGAGGCCCCTTGTCCTGATGTAATAAATTTAAACTACTTATTGAGTAGTTTCTCTATTCCAGGTACTATCCCAAATGGTGGGACACAGCAGTGAATAAAATGGAGAGAGCGCTTGAACGCTCTCTCCATTTTATTCTAATATATTAACAGAGTGTGTCACGGGATGAGGTTTCCTGAGGAGATAGAGTTTCCATTTGAAATTTATCTGGTGTTTAATGTTGTATTTTAAAAAATAATCACCTAATGTGGTAGATGTAATAATAATACTTATTTAATAATTAGTGTTGGGCCACCTGGGTGGCTCAGTGGGTTAAGCCTCTGCCTTCAGCTCGGGTCATGATCTCAGGGTCCTGGGATCGAGCCCAGCATCAGGCTCTGTGCTCAGCAGGAGCCTGCTTCCCCCTCTCTCTGCCTGCTTCTCTGCCTACTGGTGATCTCTCTCTGTCAAATAAATAAAATCTTAAAAAAAAAAAAAATAGTGTTGCAGCTATACATAACAAATTAAAAGTTTAATAAATACCAACCATACTTGAGTAGCTATCAACTTTTTGTTTTGTTTTGCTTTGTCTACAAGGAAGTTTATTTCATTAAAAAGTAAAAAAAAAAAAAAGATACATAATACAATAATATTATGCCATGATATTTCGTTCCTCGGTGCTCTAACCCCCGCAAATTCATTTTTATGATTCCTCTACAGAAAGCTTTCAAGGGAAAACAAACCATTGGGGGCTAGTTAGTTTAAATAGACAGTAAGGTATGTTGCCACTAGTGCAATCGAGAAAAGAATAATGTAATCACTTGTTTCATTCCCTCAAACTTGCTTTTCCTCTAATTTCACACATTTCACTAAAATAAACAAAAAATGCATTCAGTGAATTACTGAACAGATGTTGGTTGAGTGTTATAAAGAACAGGCGGGAAAGCATACTTTGTTGTTTATTTGTTTTAATTTAATTTTAGATTTAATGTGTGAGCTTTGGGTGTTACACCACTTTACATACATTTGAAGGACTCTCTGCTCATTTCTTTTCTCAACTTTGACCTAGCTAATGCACAACGGTCACTTGAGTATTTATTCCTTCTGTCACTGTCTCTCCAATGAAGAGCATAAATCCATCAGGAAAACAGATGACCGTGAAGCGTAAGCTCCCTTTCTTAAGAGCACGCAATTCCTGTGTCAAAGATTATAACGTTGCAGAACTAGACCCCGTTATAAATGCTTTCAACTGGAAGTGGGAAGTAAGTAGAAACTATATTGGGCTGGGCCAGGGGTGTCTTGATACAGGATTGTCGAAGACACACTGCAATGGACCCTGGAGAGTTAAAGAAGAAACAGGAAACTCTCAGGAAAAAACTGCTACTTCTGCAGTTTGCTCTAAACTCCATAATTCATATAACATGTTTTCTTCCTTCATTAGGAAAAAAAAAAAGTAGCAAATAGTTTTCTGTATGCCACCTTCTTTGGGGGGCACATTTAACCCTTCTACCCCTGCATTTCTTACCCTTCTGCAGACATTACAGATTTCAGTCGGATGCTGGCTCCTGGCCTTAAAGGAGACTACCGTGTGCCTAGTGTGTCTGGAATCTGATCCTGCCCTGAGGGGTGTCCCAAGAAAGTCTCCTGTCAGAAAACAGGTCTTAAATAGATGGTTCTGAAAAGAGGTTCTTTAGCAAAAAAAAAAAAATCAGCGTAATACGTTTTTTCAATATGAGTTATTATTGGTATTAACACTAGCTTTAAAAGACTTTTTGTTTCTTTGTTGAAATCAAAATCAGATATTGTCACTAACAGCAGGCCATCAAATCATTTTCTATACCGGTTAAATGTAACTTAGAGGATAAAGTAGGGCTGTCATTTAGAACGAGGTAGCCAAGAACTGCCTCCTCCCTTAGTCAATGAAAGTACTCAGCAACAATAGTACAAGTAACTTGCACTTGAAAGATAGTGGTTTAGCACTTGCATTCTTTTGTTGTTGTTTATTTTTATTTAAGTTAAATTAACATATAATGTATTATTGGTTTCAGAGGTAGAGGTCGGTGATTTATCAGTCTTATATAACACCCAGTGCTCATTACATCATCCAGTTACCCCAACCCTACCACCCCCTCCCCCTCCAGCAACCCTCAGTTTATTTCCTATGATAAAGAGTCTCTTATGGGGGTGCCTGGGTGGCTCAGTGGGTTAAAGCCTCTGCCTTCGGCTCAGGTCGTGATCCCAAGGTCCTGGGATCAAGACCCGCTTCAGGCTCTCTGCTTAGGGGGGAACCTGCCTCCTCCTCTCTCTCTGCCTGCCTCTCTGCCTACTTGTGATCTCTGTCTGTCAAATAAATAAATAAAATTTAAAAAAAAAAAGAGTCTTTTATGGTTTATCTCCCTCTCTGGTTTCGTTTTCTTTTATTTTTCCCTCCTTTCCCCTATGATCCTCTATTTTGTTTCTTAAATTCCACATATCAGAGAGATCATATGATAATTGTCTTTCCCTGAGTGACTTATTTTGCTTAGCATAATACCCTCTAGTTCCATCCATAGCCAATGGTGAGATTTCATTTTTTGTTGGCTGAGTAGTATTCCATTGTATATCCATTGTATGTTCAGTTTCCGTAGTGTAGTGGTTATCACTTTTGCCTCACATTGTATATTCTATTGTACGTCCATACCACATCTCCTTTATCCCTTCATCTGCCGATGGACATCCAGACTCTTTCCATAGTTTGACTATTGTGGACATGGCTGCTATAAACATTGGGGTGGCACTTGGTGCTGACTTTGGATCCTGGTTTATCACTTACTATTTATTGAACCTATCTGTATCATAGTTTCTTTCTTTCTAATATTGAACTAATAATGCTACCTACTTTATAGCGGTAATATAATTGTTAAGTGGATAATATCTATAAATTATTTAAAACCATAAACTGGTCATTAGTAAGTACTCAATTATTATTAGTTATCCTCAGTATTTTTGTCATAATCACTTTTCTTGTTTGCCAGAGAGCAAAGCATAGAGGCTAAAACTGTAGGCTCAGAAGTTCAAATATCAGCTCTACTAAATGCTAATGACCTCTATATTCATTCTTCCCATCTGTTATGATGGTGACAACAATCTCAACAGGGTTGTTCTGAGGATTAAATAAGATGAAATAGATCAAGTATTTGGCCAAAAAAAAAAAAAAAAGACAAAAAAACCCTGATATACTATAAAAGTTAAGTAAACTAGACTAAAAATAGCCTGTTTCAGTGTTCAGGAGAAATTTCACAGAGATGACAGAATTTTCATTAGCAATTGATTGTAAAATAAATATTTTGCAATGTGCCATTCTAGGAGTAGATAGTCAGAAAGATAATGGACTCCACTATCGAGAGATAAGATGTACTATCTCAGGAAGATTTTGTGTTCCTGCTTAGCAGAAATGAGCTACATTCTTTACCGTCTGTAAGATTTGTCCTCTTCTCCTCTGTTCATATCATTGAACAAACCACACCAAGTTTATATTTGGATCCATTTGCCTGTGATTTTGAAAACGTGTCAGTGCCAACATTTACTGACCAGCAGTAAAAACAAGAAAATGAGATAGAACCCAGTAATGCCTGGGCGAATGATCTCGTGTTCTCTGCCTTCAAAAACCTTCATATATTTCCAGAAGAAAGATAAAGAGAAGGTAAAAATATCAAGTGCCAAACAGAATAGTGAGACAGTATAAGTGGAGTAAACTAGAATAGGTAATTGGCAAACAATGGCCATGGGATAAACATCCAGTGGGTTGTTTTTCTACTAGCCCATGAGTTAAGAGTATCTTTTACATGTTTTAAGGGATGTTAAAAAAAGAAGAAGAAGACTATGAGGACAACAGCTATGCAACGCAGCTTGTATGTGGCTCACAAATCTTAATTTACTTAGTTTTTGGCCCTTTGTAGAAAAGTTTGCTAGTCCCCACCCTAGAACATTACTGAAACCACCCCCCCCACACACACACAAATCAGGTTGAAATTATATGTTTATTCAATATGGGACTGGTAAGTAAAGCAGGATTTATGGTGGAAGAATTTAGAACCGAGAGATGGTTTGGCTTAACTAAAAATAGTAGGAGGTATGAGACATTCTTAACAGGGGCAACAGAGTGAGAAAAGTTGAAAACTAAATGTAAGTGTGGACTATATGAAGTAAAAATAAATAAACCATTATGAAGAATATGATTAGCCCATAGGATTAATAAGACATGAAATTGGAAAAATATTATAAGAAACACACTTAGGGAAATTTATAGTAATGAATCTGGAAACTTGGAATTTATTCAGATGAATTAATATTAGCATCTTGATTTTATCAAACACCAAAAAAACAAATGGGTAAGAATCTTAAATCTACTTTTCAAGAGGTTCAATTAACGTGTATAGGACATACGTGGTGTGTACGTTTTTGCTGATGAATTCCGAGATTAAGTTTTTTAGTTTTGTTTATAGTTCTAGGAATCCTATTTGCATTATTTATCTTGTTTTTTATTAACCATGATATTATGTAATACAAAATCTTTTCTGCTTTTTGGCTAGTGAATCCAGTCTCAAATTGGGTGGGGTATTTGGAGTACCTCTACAAAGTACCGAAGTATGTGATAGCTCCAGATTCTTAAATTACCCCTCACTTCACAGATCTTTTCATTTCTATTTACTCAAGATGTGTTTTGTGTGCATTGGGCTTTTTTCACCCTTACAATGACTCTGTGCATTTTGTCATCTCATTCTCTTGCACCATATGATGATAGAAACTTCCAATTCCATGTTTAATTAATTCACAAGATCGCAAGAGCTCTTAAAAGATTGAAGGAACAATGTTTGGTAAAAAAAAAAAAAAAAAAGTAACTTGATTTCTTGTAGCTTTTGATGTTTCTCATCAGAAAATTAGAACATCCATTCCTGTGCTCACAATATATAAAATTGTTAAATGAATAAAAAATAGTATATTTTTCATAATTTGTTTTTAGTACTATTAAGAATTGAAAAGCAAATTGTGATTTGGGGCTAATATCTAGTTCTTTGCCTTCATTTTTTTTAATTTGTAAAATATTGGCTGAAACTAAATGACATCTAAAATAAAATTCAATCCCCCAAACTGCAGTAATTATAGCATATTTACTGAATCTAGGATTAGATTAGATTAATTTTGAGTATCTTATTTATTGCATAAGCAGTGGATGTATAGAATCTGGTAATTGGGATCAGTAAAAAATTAATTTCTCAGGAACAAATGGGTGACATTTTCCATAAAAATTTGATTTTAGTCAAAGTGCTGTAGCTGGTGTTTTTAACTTTGACTTCTCTTCATGATTCCCTCTCTCTGCCAATCACTTCTTGTCTATTTTTAATCTCTTTACACAGGTCCTCTGAAAGCATTTAAAAATAGCTTGTTATTGGTAAATAATTATACTGAAAATTGCTAATTATTAGACTGTAAGTTTCCCGAAGGCAGAGCTCAGTCCCTCCTCTATACCATGCTCATGATAGTACCGCCAAATTCATAGTTTCTTTGAGGATTAAATAAAATTATCCACATAACCATTCACAGAGTACATGTTCAGGAATTGTTAGTTATTATGATTACTATTACTTCTCTGTATTCATAGATCTAAGGACCTTGTAAATAACAAATACATTCCATGGGCCTAATATACTATATGTGTATTTTTATGTATAAAGCAGTCTTATACCCTCTGAAGGAACTCTCCTTTTGTTTAGTTTTTTGTTGTTGTTGTTCAGAACTTTTTTTTTTTTTTTTGTCAAAGAGAAAGAGAGAGAGAGAGAGCACAAACAGGGAGAGCACCAGGCAACCCCACTGAACAAGGAGCCTAACTTCTGGTTTCATCCCAGAACCCTGGGATCATGATCTCATGTATCCCCAGAGTCTACTAATAACACCATTTTCTTTTAAAGGTTAAACTAATCAAAAGATTCTACAGATCCACCAGAAGGATGGAAAGGTAGCCTCAGTTTCTGCATCACCTATAGACACTGTATTTAAATGTTTAAATTAGAATGTGGCTAGTGAAAGCATCTTCTGAATTATTGACATTTTCAATCTACACACTCCAGAATGAAATTCATTAGACGGCAGTAATTTTAGAAGCACAATATATAAAGCCATTGTAACACAAGGTGCTTGAGCAGCACTTTTATTCACTGATGCACAGGTATTATTTGAAAAATGTAATTTAGAAACTGAGCTGCAGAGATTACCCCTGTCTTTCATTAAATAAAGGATTAGCACCTTATTTACAGAAAGAGACAGATGTCTGTCAGAATTTTTGATATGCAGTATACCAAAAAAATTAATGAACTTCACAGATCTTTTCATTTCTATTTACTTAAGTGCTTCTGTATTTTCTTGGTGTATGTGAAGTAGAAAAAGAGAATGTTCTCTGTATCAGAATAATGAGAATTAACAGGATATGAGGTATGCAGCACAGGTTTGTTTCTGGTGATAAGAAATGTCTTGTTTCCTTGGCCAAGAAATGAGGAACCGGTTTTTTTTATTATTATTATTTTATCTTCTCTGGAGAGATGCTCTGTATCACTAGTCTCAGGATTAATAGCACTGAAGAATATGGCATCCAGGCTCATTCTTTGAAAATACTGTAGTGCAGTTCATCATTGCATGGAGGCATAAGAAATATTAATTGAGCTTTTTCTATGTGCTGAGCACTGGAGATGCAATAATGAATAAGATCAAAACTTGTATTTGAATTCCAACTCTACCACTCACTAACCAAAAGAGCAATGCTTCTTTGTACCTATTTCATCACTTGAAAAGACAAGGAGAATATCTACTTCATAAGGTTGCGGTGAGATGATTAAGTTAGATTGTATGCAAAAGTTCAGTGCACTTTGTAGCACACCGTACATGCTTAACGCATGCCTAGTGACTGTTCATTCTTGTAACAGAGTGGCTGCCTTCAGGAAGATTCCATTTGTGTTTTTTGTCTCTCTAAAGTACACTGGATTTGTTGACAGAAAGGAAGTGGACAGCAAGAATGCAACAGTTTCACTGAGTTTGCATGTTGTAAGAGCCGGTGTATGTTAGATAAATGACAGACTCTACCAGTATTGTGCTTGGTCAAATCCCTTAACCTTTTGGGTTTTGGTTGACTCATCTCTGGTATGGAAATAATAAATACCACATCACAGTGTTTGAAGAATTAAATCGAGTGATTCATGTGAAAACATTTTGTTAAGTTACAAAGTGCTATACAAGTGACATTATTATTGTAAACTTTTGATTATCCACTTATAGATGGCTATTTTTATGGATGATACACCAGCAAATTTTCATCCAAGACTGATTTTTTACTGCTTAATTAGTTTGCCTTTTTGTTGTCTCCTTCACCGCCCAGCTGGCTAGTGACAAGTGTGGTCCAAATGTATTTTAATAGTCCAAGCCAGATGTAACCAAGAAAATAATACTCTTCAAAATACTATCAAATTTCAATGATAAAAATAGCTATTTATACATTATTTAATGTTCTATAACCATCTTGTGTTCCCTGTGCTTTTTATTTATATTTCAGAGGCATCATTGGGTTATATAACATGGAAAATGTATGGTATGACTTACAGTTTAAAAGAAAAGAAAATTTAAGCTACATTAGAATTCGACACAATTTTATAGTTCTTAGTTATGACAATTTAGTTCTAACAGTTTTTAGCACACAACAATTTTATTTCTCTGTAATTTGCAACGTAATTTGGAAGAGCTTGGCAATGCATGCATACGCTCTCTCATCCATACCTTTTCTAATTAAAAAATGCAATTCAAAAGTGCTGCATATGGTACAGATATGGATAGAACTAATAACATCTTATTTTTCTAAACAATAATATGGCTGTTGGCTATATATTATATCTCTTTTATGAACTGTTGGGAAATGAAGGGAAATTTTACCAGTCTTTTTTTTTTTTTCTGTTTCTGCCTTTTATACAGAATAAAATTACCCTTAGTTTGAATTTGTCATTTACTCTAACCACAGGATATAGCTTATGACATTAAGTTTGACAAAGGACAACAATGAAATCACTTTAAGGAAATATATAAACGTATTTGCAGAGGCTGAATGGACAATAAAAATAGTTCGGGGATTAAAAGTGAAGAGCGAAAAAGAGAGTAACTAGTTCCAGAGAGAATTGGAAATGAACAATGACAGCTATAATGCCAGAATTCAGGATATTGGACCAGATCAAAAGACAGGAGTACTGAAGAAGGCTGAGCACAGATGTCATCGTACTATTCATTTATTTATGATCTCATTACAGAGAGGAGAAAAGGGAGTATTTTTGGTCTGTGTTTTTAGATGATTGCAGACTGTTTTATAGCAACACTTTCTTCTTGCCAATATAATCCTCAAGACTATCCATACAGTTTTTCTTATTTTCCTTTTTTTCCCTCCAGTTTTATACTTAATAGGGTGGAGTTACATACGGCTCATAAATTGTACTTTCTACCACATCCATTAAAATATACAAAGACATTGTACAGAAATATCATGTATGTATGACTGTGTAGAGCAAATCCAGATTCCCTTCACCATCTTTTCTTTTTGCTACATGCTTAAAATAGTAATCACCTCGAGTTGGATTATGTATTAATTCAGGAGCTGTTCACTGAGTATTTATTATGTGCTGGGCACTATGAGGTTATGAAGCATTTAGTGGCAATGGTGTTAACTTGTATCCATACAATTTGTTTGTGTGAGTATTTTTTTTTCCCCCAGGGGAAAGAAGCTTCTAGAATCAGAATTAGATGATGACAGTGACTGGCTAATCCTAAATATTACTAAGCTTTTCAGTGACAAATTATGTTTGCCTTGCCAGTTTTTGTTACAGGAATATGATTTGTGTGTGCTTGTTTCCACTTAAATTATAGGATTGTTTTATTTGAGTCTTGAAAATAGCAAATAAATGATAAATGAGCTACAGCCAGTCATGACATAGGCAAGAACATAATAATTTTCTCCATAGTGAAACTGCCTAATAAATCTTAATTTTGAATAACCTACAAGTAAGAGAAGCAAACTTTACTTACGCTATGACTGATGCCAGTTTATCTCAAATTAGACCAAGACCAGAGAATTAAAAGTAAAATCTTACCTAATGATGATTGAGAAAACGGATGGAAAAGTTCTTTTAAAAAACAATATCGATTAAATAGTAAGATGATATTTACAGAATAATAAATATCATTATCAATGTTTTGTATCACATATCCCGTCTTCCTCATTGTTTGTTGAAGAAATACGAGTCCCCAAGAAGTTAGGATAACTGTGCTTTAGAATAAGACAATGAAGGGCGCCTGGGTGGCTCAGTGGGTTAAGCCTCTGCCTTCAGCTCAGGTCATGATCTCAGGGTCCTGGGATCGAGCCCCGCATCAGGCTCCTCTGCTCAGCGGGGAGCCTACTTCTCTCTCTCTCTCTGCCAGCCTGTCTACCTGTGATCTCTCTCTGTCAAATAAATAAATAAAATCTTAAAAAAAAAAAAAAAGGAATAAGACAATGAGTATTATGTGAAATAAAACTTAAGTGGTGTGTGTATACACTTTATGCTTCAGAATATAAGGGGCGCCTGGGTAGTTCAGTTAAGCATCTACCTTCGGCTCAGGTCATGACCCCAGGGCCCTGGGATCAAGCCCTGGTTCAGGGTCCCCAGTCAGCAGAAAGCCTGCTTCTTCCTTTCCCTCTCTCTCTTCCTGCCACTTCTCCTGCTTGTGCTTTCTCTCTCTCTCTCTCTCTCTCTCTCTCTGTCAAACAAATAAATAAATAATTAAAAAAAAAAAAAGAGTACAAATCCTCTGCGTACAATTCTCAAAAGTATATATATTTAGAAGTATTTCAAGGAACAAAATTAGTTCTATCTATATTTTTATAGTCTAGTTGTGAAAAATGTCAGCTTCCCTATGACTTCCCACTCTCAATCTCCACTTTCACTGTAATGTGACTGGAGTCCAATCTTTTGAGACCATTGATTAAATATATATATTTTAAAGATTTTATTTATTTATTTGACAGATCTCAAGTAGGCAGAGAGGCAGGCGCGGGGTGGGGTGAGTGGGGGGGTGGAGGGGATGGGGAGGAGGCAGGCTCCCTGCTGAGCAGAGAGCCCGATGCGGGGCTCGATTCCAGGATCCTGGGATCATGACCTGAGCTGAAGGCAGAGGCTTTAACCCATTGAGCCACCAAGACACCCCAATTAAATAATTTCTTAAGGTTGTTTCTTCTGCTTCCTTTAGTTGTCAGTCTGAACTCAGACTGTGGGTATTCAGATCGTGAGTATTCTAGTCACAAAATGAAGTGCACCTCCTAAGTAAAGCATTTAACTGACCTGTAATGAGGCATATAATCCAGTGAATACGGCAGTCGCTCGATAAAGACTGAAAAAGATGATCGATTACAATAGTATAAACAGAGTTGTTAAGAATCCTAGAAATACTATTAAAATAAGATTTGTATATTAATGAGATGAGACATCTTTAAAAAAATAACCCATTTGCAACTTCTTGAGCATAACTTCTTTTTTTTTTCAGATTTATTTATTTTAGAGAGAGAGAGAGATTGAGTGAGAGGGAGGGGCAGTGGGAGAGCGAGAGAATCTCAAGCAGACTTCCCACTGAGCATGGAGCCTGAGGACATGGGCCTCAGGAAGCTGGGATCATGACCCAAGCTGAAATCAAGAGTCGGAGGCTCAACTGACTGAGCTCCCCCCGCCCCGCCCCAGCGCCCCAAGCATAACATCTGATGTAGGCTAGTTTGATCTTCGAACACATGTAATACTGGGCTTTCAAAAAGTCAGTGGAGAAAAATGAGTGTGATTTGACAACAGAGGACGCAAGAGCTTAGATCAAAGCACCAAAAAATCTCACCCAAATATAATTACCAAAACAGTCTTCCTCCCTTATTTTGAAACTTCCCTAGAATTTTATTTATTGTGCAGTAATATTTCAGTTCATCTATTCCATTGAATTTTTTTTAGATTTATATCAACTACAATATGTAATTATTAAGTTTGTGTTATGAACCCATTTTCCCCAGCTCTTCCCCTTGTTTTTTGTTGGTCCCTGTTCATTTTTATGATTTAGGCAAATTGTCTCTGATGAGACAAATGCTTGTAAGAGAAACAAGATGCTGCTTGGTGAGATACATGGATATGTTACAATTTCCCAGAATTTTTCCTGACTTGTATTAATCAGTACCTTAAAAATAAAAATGGGATCTAATTTGAGACATGCATAGCCATAACACGGCTGAGGATTTCAATTTATTCTTACAAAGGTATGTTGACTCTGTTAAGAATTTCAGAAAAGGCCAGAATAGGTGATTCATTATTTATATCAACCTTCTGATAACAGATTTTTCTGAAAGATATTTTTCCACAATATCAGATATTGGAAAGTGGGAGGGAGAGAAGTTTCTTCTATAAAGATTCTGAATCCATTTACTTAGGATGAGAGCATTTCCTGTTAATGTGTGGCCTCATGAGGTTTATTTCCCATTAAGACTGACATGGAAAATCTTGGGCTTAGGAAAAGAGTTCAGAGTAATTTCTTCTGAATCCTTGAGATGGGTAAAAATCAAGACTATTACGTTAAATAGTGTTATAAACTATAATATTTTATAAATGAGACTAGTCAAGCTATTTGAAAGCTTTATGTGTATAATTACCTTCCTAACTTTTGAAGGAAATATTGGTGTTCTTATTATGAATATTGTATGTCCTATGCCTATAGTTCGAAATTGTATGTTTTTTTTCAGTCTTAGCTTGAATAACTTTTGCCTTATGTTTTCTAAGTCTGTACTGTGTTTTTAAGTTTATAATATGATTGCTTTTTTAAAAAAAATAATTTTACTAGGGGCATGTTTAAGAAAAAAAACCTATGTTCAAAAAGCAAGTATGAGTGAAATAAATGATTTACTTTCAGTTTGGAAGAGGTGAATAAAAAGTGCTTGGCCAATACCGTACCATTAATCTATTCTCTTTTCTCCTTTCTCTCTGTACTTCTCTCTCTCCAATAGAAGTGGAACAAAAAGGTAATTAAATACCTTTCATAAATTATATACTATTTATAGGCTAAGTTATTTAACAGTTTAACATTTAGTTAAAATAATTTTGTATTAATTCTTATCTATTTTATGAAAATTTATTTACTACTTCTGCTGCTCAACTTCACTTTAATCTGTTGTGATGACCAGTTTATCCTAAAACAGTTTAATCATGTAAAATTTTCAACCGTGCATTTTCTTCCTCTTTACTTTTAAATAAGTAGTTAGAAAATCCAGTAAATGGTGGTGGATATGACTGCTTTAAATTTGCTTTTATTTCTATACTAGATAATTTTCCATAGCTCTGGTGTGGTCTCCCCGTTTTATTAATTCTTAACTGTTGGGGGAAAAGGGGAGACAGTTTTCTGAAATACCTTCTAATAAATTACTTTAGTAATGATGGGCTCATTATTAACCAACTTAAAGTTTATATGCAATTTTGACAACAATGCCTCTCCATTCTTTATAATTATAGGCATCGTATTAGAAATTCTTCTAATCATCAATTTTATTATTGAGTACAAATTGATGAAAGCCCTCTATCCTTGCTATGGAAGATTTTGGTGGTCAGCTTGGCCCTTGAACTTTTCATTTCTACAAAAGTAAAACTTCGGACATTTTAATAGTGCACTCTCCTTTTTAATAACCTGCACATCCTAGCTGAGTTTTATCTTAGCTCATTTTCCATTGGATCTAGGCTTATAGTTGCAGTTAAAGAGCTAATGACTAATATTAAGAGAATAATACTTTAATCATTAAAATATGGTTCAACATCCGAATTCCTTATGATTTCTTAATTTCTCCACCCAGTACCCTTCTAATCATTTCAAATATAACATTGGACTGCATGATTATTTTTCAGTGTATTTGCTTGGCAAAAATACTAGAGCAGTGTTTCCCATAGCAGGTTCAACAGAACACTACACTTTAAACAGGCTCTGTAGAAAAGGTTCCATGATTAAATTAGATTGTGAAATTTGTTCATCTTCCTCACTCCTGCCTGGGAGATTCACCGATATGCCAAAGCTATTAGAATCTCTGCCACAATTCTATTTAATATACTATTTCTTAAACACGGCTGAGGATCCCTATTTTCTTTCTGTGTAACATCTAGTTATACCACTTGAAACAGGTGCTGCAAGGACCACTCTTTGGGAAACATTGCTTTATAGCCCCTGCATTACACGCCGGCCAGGGCTGCTTACCACTATTCATTCACACAGTGTGCTACTGAATCATACTGAAAATGAAGTGAATCAGATAATTCCTGCCCATTTTCAATCTGAAGTACGAGCAGCAAAATATTGTAGCAAGTAATCTTGTTTTTTAATGTTCTTCTCATGTAACAGTAAAAGGTACATGTTTTTAAGTTCCAATACTACTGTATTTAACAGGACATTTTTAACTGATTAAAATCTAGATCTTGGGTTCTTTTCTCTGTAACCTTTCACCTTTCTTCTTTCCTTATTCCTTCTTTCCTTTCTTTTTCTTCCTTTCTCTTTTTCCTCCCAGTATCCATCCATCAACCATTTTTAATTGCGTGGGTTGCATGCTCCGTGTGTGCTATAGTAGCTTTAAGAGGTTTTCTGGTTTTGTTTTATTTTTTTGCTAGAAGATTCAGTGGCCTGTATTATAGGGCTTTTCTTTTCCTTTATTATTATACTTAATTAGTATTGGATTTCTATTTATGTCTTAATGATAAGTTATTGAGGGGCTAACATCAGAGTGAAAACAATATATTTATTTAATTTCAAATAAGATACATAAAATATTGTGTAAGAACATTTGTATTTATTTTATGTCTGTAGAATACAGAGACATACATCACACCTGTATAGTATGTACTATATATAGTATCATATAGTATCACATGTTTACAAAGGTAAAATATAGTATCACATGTTTACAAAGGTAAAAATCAAAGGAAAACACAAGTACTCCTAGAGAGGCCACATTTTTCAGCAAATGAAATCAAAATGATTTTGAGCAAAAGTCAGAATTAATATGTGTACTCAGAAGAACGCAACGAAAGAATTAAGTGGTGGCGGGTATATCTTGTTCGAGTTACATTCCATTTGATGAAAAAGAAAAATCTCTAACAAAATTTTAAAATTAATATGTTTATTATTTTAACTCTTTCCCTTTCAACAGTTTTTCTTTGTCCTGGACTACTGAAAGGAGTATACCAGAGTGAGCACTTGTTTGAATCCGACCACCAATCTGGGGCGTGGTGCAAAGACCCTCTGCAGGCTTCTGACAAGATTTATTATATGCCCTGGACGCCCTACAGAACCGACACCCTCACTGAGTACTCCTCCAAGGACGACTTCATCGCCGGAAGACCTACTACGACCTACAAGCTCCCTCACAGGGTGGATGGCACAGGGTTTGTAGTGTACGACGGAGCTCTGTTTTTCAACAAAGAGCGCACCAGGAACATAGTAAAGTTCGATCTGCGGACTAGGATAAAGAGCGGAGAGGCGATCATAGCAAACGCCAATTACCATGATACCTCCCCTTACCGATGGGGAGGCAAATCTGACATAGACCTGGCAGTGGATGAAAATGGGCTCTGGGTGATCTATGCAACAGAACAAAATAATGGTAAAATTGTCATCAGTCAGTTGAACCCTTACACCCTACGGATTGAAGGGACCTGGGATACTGCGTACGATAAAAGATCCGCTTCCAACGCATTTATGATCTGCGGGATTCTGTATGTGGTCAAATCTGTCTACGAGGATGATGACAATGAGGCCACAGGGAATAAGATTGACTACATTTACAACACCGACCAAAGTAAGGATAGTTTGGTGGATGTCCCCTTTCCCAACTCGTACCAGTACATAGCAGCTGTGGATTACAACCCCAGGGACAA
The DNA here is from genome assembly GCF_010015895.1 of Lontra canadensis. Taxonomy (NCBI): domain Eukaryota; kingdom Metazoa; phylum Chordata; class Mammalia; order Carnivora; family Mustelidae; genus Lontra; species Lontra canadensis. The sequence continues at coordinate 17,959,991 of NW_022630995.1, read as the reverse complement.
CCTTCTTTACGTATGGAATAACTATCACGTCGTGAAATATTCCTTGGATTTTGGACCTCTGGATGGTAGATCAGGTAAGTTCGGCTTTTTGATGATACTGGAGGGGGAGATGTTTGCGGTTTGTTTTTGATAACTTTTTTAATTATATGATCAGACTTCCTTTGTTGTCTTCCTTCTGGCCCGTGTAGCTGAAAACTGTTCATTATCTTTTCATGTACAAAATGTTGTCATTAAGCACTTTAAGCTATAAGAACAAAAAACGTGTAAGAAACTCTTTCTCCCGTGTGCGGCTCGTCTCCCATCTTAAGCCCTTCTCTGAAGGGCATTTTTATTATCAGCTGGTTAGTTCTTTGTGTAGTGAAGTACGCAAAACCTTTACTAAAATAGAATGCCATCCTGTCTAATTAATTGTGACATGCCCTCAGAAGTGCTCTCCACTTGGAAAAATGTCAAGGGCTACCTTGATATAATACTTCAGGACCCCTGAGGCAATATGTTCACTTTGCAGAGAGTGAATGATCATCCCTATTGGGAACCTTGTCGGTTTGAGCGTATATATGAGTATACCTAATTGAGACATACAGAAAAATGTTTGTAACCAATAAACAACAACCAAAAAATAGACCTCAATTTTATAAGAAAAAACAATGCAAAACAGTGCTTTAAGTAAACCAGAGATCATCTTTAATTCCAATTCTTTTTTAAAAAATATTTAATTTATTTATTTGAGAGAGAGAGCGAGCACAAGTAGGGGAGGGGGAGCAGAGGGAGAAGCAGACTTCCTAGCCCGACGTGGAGCTTGATTCCTAGCAACCTGGAATCATGGCCTGAGCTGAAGGCAGACTCTTAACCCACTGAGCCACCCAGGTGCCCCCCGCCTCAATTCGTTATAATTGTCTTTTTCCTCTCTAGGACATACCATTTCCTTTTAATGTTATTTACAGATAGTCATAAATTGCTTTACTATTTTAAATTTTTGTTTACATAACTGAATAGAAGTCTCTAAGTTTAGAGGTTCAATTATTTTAACTAGCAATAATGCTGTTCTTCATGATAAAGTGTAATGGAAAACTAAGATACAGGTGTTTGAATTTTGATAGTAATATAGCAATTCAGAGATTACACTGTGTGTCTCTCAGTACTCACATGTTAGTATCACTTGTTTTCTGCCCTGCTCTTACCCTACATGTACTACCATGCCGTTCTGATTCCTAACTTAGTTCATTACACACATGTCTTCTTACACAACTAGATTCTAAGTTCCAGATGGACACCAGTATAATATATGGCATATATAAAATAAAGGCTCAGTAACTTTTTGTTGAATGAATGAGGAAATAGCTTTCCACTTCTTACTCTGATAGAATGAGAAATTAGTTGGCATTTTCTCTAATCTCCAAGAGGCCTTAGTCAGAGTGTCAACAATTCTTTCCATGGCCAGCGATGCTAATATTAGGCCCAAGTATGCTACAGCATCAAGAGCTACTTCTCCTTACTAAATCTTCAAAAACTCTCCTAGCTCAAGTACAGTACCTGACTCACCACTGTACAGGTAAGCTCTTTCAATTTGATACACCCTTCAGTTGAAAACCTAAGCAAGAATTAACCATCTGGAGTATTCTGGGAAGACTTTTTTTTTTTTTTCATAACTGTGATATTCCTAAACTAAAATTTGTATTTTTTCCATGAAAACTCTGTTTATGTGTGATTCTTAGCCTCTTCTGACTTTTATTTTTTTTAATTTAGTTTTATTTTTTCAGTGTTCCAAGATTCATTGCTTATGCACCACACCCAGCGCTCCATGCAATAGTGCCCTCCTTAATACCCACCACCAGGCCCTCCCAACCCCTCACACCTCTTCTGACTTTTAAATTGCAATAGGACATAATTTCTAATTGCCTGCAGGTGACAACTCATCTTTTGTTGTTAATCGGTGAAGAAGAGAGAGTAACATGCTTCAAGTTTTATTTATTGAAAATATTATACATTATTTTTATCTCTAATAATAAATAGGTTAAGGTTAATTAGCATTCCAGGGCTTGCCTTGATGAATTGATGCAAATTCTGAGTTTGGTTTTTTGAATTATCCTGAAAGAACAAGACAATACCATGGTCCCAAGTATTTAGAGACTTAATACAAAGATATTTCCAGTAGATATTAGTAAACTTACATATGTGAATATATTTATATGACCGGTCATTGTGGACATAAGGAAAAGTACACCACTCATTTAATTTTGTGTGTTTGTTTATTTATGGAAGTTAAAATATTAAACCATCTTGCCCAAATATACTAGCATTCGTATTTGTCGAAAGGATGTTATTAAAGTGGCAAACACTGAGAAATGGGAAAGTTCAGCTTTTGAAACAAATTCCTAACTTTGCCAGGACATTCAGGTTTTCCTCCTTTAAATAACAATGAAGACCTTGTCTGCTTTGTAAAGAGTAAGATTCCATCTGTAATTTGTAAATTTGTAAATATAATCATAAGAAAAATGATCAATTTTCATGCATTAGTGCTCAGATTTAAAAGCCAGCATTTTGGTGTGGACTTCCTGCAGTTTCGAGGCAGGAAGAGTAAGTGTAGACGTAAATTTTCTGCATTGTACGTGTGGATATGAGAATTCCAATTAGCATTAATAGAGGCTGTTCATCTTATTCCTTGCAAACAGCTTCAGCTGTATGTTTTTCTTTAGTAAATTAGGTTGACATTTTTCAAAGAAATTGCCTTTAGTGAATTCTTATTATGGATCTTCTCATGTGTTAATGTACAGAAACAACTTACTATAAATATGTTAGGGTCAAAAAGGCTAATTCTGAGTCTGTAGATCTAAAGTGTGTTTGCTGTTGCCATCTGTTGGAAGCAAGCTTTTTTGCTCTGATTTTAACTGAGTTCTAATCAATGAAAACTCACACTTCTGAAGTTCTTACGCAAAGGGGTATCTGTGTCATACTTGTACTGAATATCACTTTTCGACCCATTAAAGGATCTGGGAGCTGGAAGTTAGGGGGCAAATATGTTTCTCTCGTACACGTAAAAATCCTTTGGGGAAGCGTACACACAGGTAGTATGCTGCTCTGATGTGAGCTTGGGAATCCGTAGGGCTTGGGTTTGAATCCTGCCTCCATTGCTTGGTCTTGGTTTTCTCAACTACAAAATGGAAAAAATAACCCTGATCTCCGAAAATTTTGTTAAATTTTAATGAGATGATATTTGCAGGAGGGATAGCAAATTTAACCAAATAGCTACACACCATCCCTGCAAAAGTTGTTCTCATCCACAGTTTCTAAATGAGGAACCTAAGACACCATAGTTTGTATGACTCAAATACCCCACAGCTACTGACGGGCATCCCAACTCCAGATTCATGTACCCTCCTATGGCACTCGTCACAGCAAGTGTTTACGGAGGCTGTGCCTCTCGATTCGTTCATTTGCTGGAAGTGATCTCAGTCTCCCCATATGCCAGGCCCTCTCTAGATGCTAATCTAATCTGTAGTTCTCATGATAAGATTACCGTAGATCTGTGCTCTAAAAAGTTGTGTCTGTTCTTCAACCGTGAAATCAGACGTATTTTCTCTTCTTAACAAGAGTCCATTTTAACTTTTGAAATGGTGAACTTTAAGAAGAATAACAAGGAAAACAGTGTCTCCTAAAAGTAGTTTCAGAAATCATTTAACTTCAGTCCTTTACTCTTCCCAACACCCATCTTCAAACTGCTAATTGCCCTGCCTTTGTTGGGTTGGCTCAGCTACAGGACATTGGTTTATATTCTTTTTCAAAGGAAATCTTCCTGGGAATGGTACAGTCTGTGAAACAGGTTGTTTTCAACAATAGCCGTATAAATCAATTAATATTAATATGATTTTTTTAATTTGTTTTCCAAATGTTCATTGTTAATTTTAAGTGAAGTTTCTCCTTGAAAAGTGCTTTTAATGGGCCTGCGCTTCTGGGCCAAGTTTTAAAAAGCTTAAAATTTGTTCTCATTTTTGTCTAAAAACATTTTCAGAACTGTCATCATATATTTTGCATTACATTAAATGGAAGTTTGCCAGCATTTTCTGTAGTTTTCCAGCATGAAAGTAATGGAAAATGAATCTGTATTTATGCAGCATTGCTAGTCACATAATAATTTATGTTTGCACATTGTGCAAAAACAGTTTTTAATAATATAGTTCTATCTCACATGGTAAAGCACATACCAATGCATGGAATTCACAATTTATGAAAAGCTTTTGCTCCGGAGCTAAGTGAGATTTTGATTCACATAGAAATAATCTTGTTGATATTGTTTCAGTCATTTTTGCTTACAGGTCCCTGTGCAGTGCCCAATATGTAATGGGTGCTCTTCAAGATTTGTTGGACGATTTAATACATCAAAGAATGAATTATCATATATATCAATATTCAGAATGTTATGAAAATAAGAGTATTAGTCCTAAAATTTCTTTTATGAAGATGACACATATGCCTCTCAGGTAGTCCCCGTCACGGTGGACCTCACACTCCCTACTCTGGAAGCTTTAGGATTCATGCCAGCTGTTTCCCACCCCCAACCCCTACATCCAGCTTCTTCTCCTCTTCACTCAGATTGTAAAGAGCTTCGGTAACTTTAAGCAAGTTTAGCAGGTGTTAGGGAGAAGGACCCAAGAACATTAACACCTAATGAGCTTGCTTTCAGAAGTAATTAGAAGACACTGGAGTTGGTAGTCTTAAAATAGGGAAGAAAGTGAGCAACTGCTCAATGAATTTTTTTAATAAGATTTTTTATTTATTTGACAGAGAGAGATCACAAGTAGGCAGAGAGGCAAGCAGGGGGGAGGGGGAAGGAGGAAGCAGGCTCCCTGCCTAGCAGAGAGCCCGATGCGGGACTCGATCCCACGACCCTGAGATCATGACTTGAGCCGAAGGCAGAGGCTCAACCCACTGAGCCACCCAGGCAGCCCTGTTCGATGAATTTTATATTCAGAACATATTCTTAAATTTTTCAGTTGACAAATTTTAGGATTTTCTTCAAGTCTGAAAAAACGGAACGTATTTTCAGAATACGTTCTAAAATGAGTAATAATCAGAAATGAGTAATAATCGTATTCTGTTGAAAACACATTTTGCGGGGCGCCTGGGTGGCTCAGTGGGTTAAGGCCTCTGCCTTCGGCTCAGGTCATGATCCCAGGGTCCTGGGATCGAGCCCCACATCGGGCTCTCTGCTCAGCGGGGAGCCTGCTTCCTCTTCTCTCTCTGCCTGCCTCTTTGCCTACTTGTGATCTGTCATATAAATAAATAAAATCTTAAAAAAAAAAGAAAAAGAAAACACATTTTGTCTGCAGAACAGCGGATTCAGTTTGCGACACCTGTATCCAAAATGCTTGCAAGTGTTAGCATCTTAGTATAAAGTAAATGTAAAAGCGCTTCTTCTCTTTTTTTCTGACCAGAAAACCATACCTAGAGCTACCAGATCTAGAATTTTTTTTTCAAATGTACTTTTAACTGAGCCTTTATCCTATCTTATAAAATATGATATGAACTGTATTTTTTTTAAAGATTTTATTCATTTATTTGACAGAGATAGCGGGAGAGAGGGTGAGCACCAGCAGGGGGAGCAGCAGAGGGAGAAGGAGAAGCAGGCTCCCCACTGAGCAGGGAGCCCGATGCGGAGCTTGATCCCAGGACTCTGGAGCCATAACCTGAGCCAACGGCAGATGCTTAACCAACTGAGCCACCCCTGTGCCCCATGAACTATATTTTCATCATTGCCATTAGCTGGCTCTTGTAAGATAGATGTTAAAACCCTCCAAATAATACTTGGCTATTTCACATGTTATTTGAGTGATTCTCAGGTTGGCATTGTAATTCTAGAACTACCTTATATCCGCTACATCTGGTGTTAGCCAATCAGTTGCCTCACCTCCCCTTAGCTATTACTAGTGACGGACTGACCCTCACCCTTTAGTTCTTTGTCTCAAACTGCCTTATGCTGAGTAGGTTATTCATTAATAAATGGCACTGACATGTGAGGTATTTTCTTGGACTCTTGTAGTTTGCTTCTCCACTGTCTATAGAACAATCTAAACTTTCCTTTTCAAATATACAAAGTTTTCCAGTATTTGCTACTGAAGGAGGAGGAAGTAGATTTAGGTTGGTGATAAGAATAGTCAGAGAAGCCCATTTCCAAAAATTTCTTAAAGTTATCATGTCTAACAGATCTAAAAATCTATGGGTTGCGATTTAATGAAACACATCAAGCAATCAGGATGAACAACAAAACAATGAAGACAAGCAGTTACTGTCTCTTATGACGGTTTTTCTGCTTCTTGAACACAATCCATATTTTCTTGAAAGCTGTTTGAGATTATGTAAATGTATCCTTCCTTATATGCTGAAGATAACAGAACCTAAAAACTACAACAAAAAGCCTACACATAACAGTTTAACAATGCAGATAAGGTGAACCTTCTGTCCTTATAATATGCTAATTAAGTGCATTTGTGTCTCCAGTACAGGCTGTGACTATGTAGTGATGAATAAGAACTTTAAACACACATGACACCTCGTTAAAATGTAATTTTCACATCATATATCTGAGCCCTTTACTTTGACAGCTGAGTAATGTGAGTGCTGGGCAGAGAATCCTGAACATTTTGAAACTGTCACGTGTTTAATAGGTAGCTGAATCTGCTTCCCGAACGGTTGAGTTAAAGATGGTGCGCCCCACTCGCAGGATAGAGCCTTCAAGGAACGGGATCTTAAATCAGGGTTGTCCCTGAGCCTATGGGTTAAGATTGCTTCTCAGTTCCACGTGAGAGGCCACACTGTCTCTAGGGTTTAATTTACATCCGTCTTAGTAACTGAGTGAACTTTACAAAGAGAAAAAAATAGTCAGCTACTTGTTGCTAATTTCATCCCGGTCTGTATTTTTGTGCATCAGCTGTTTCCGTGTGTGCAGAGGAGCCCCTGTCTTCCTCCCATGCCACCGGAGGGGCGTTGCTGCTGGTGACTTTTCAGGGAGCCCAGCCAAAATTTGCGAAATGTGCCCTCGATAGTCCACGGCCGCTCAACATCAGCTGAAGTCTCCTCTGTTTGTTTTTACCTTTCTTGTATTTTCCTTTCATCATTAATTGAAGGTTAAACCTCTTCAGAATGACACCTTCTGCTCTTCAGGCTCTGAATATCAAATTACAGTCCTGGACAGAGCAAAGCTCAACCCGCCCTTTTAGAGCCAAGCCCAGTGTTAGCCATTCATCTGACATGTAGGAGACAAGATGCAAAGGATAAAGAGGTTCACAAATGATTTAACTTGCTATTTTTTTTTTCCTACACAGTGATGTCCCTGATAAATGTGCAATTATTAGAAATGTAATCAAAATCGTTTCTACATGCAACACAGAGTCACAAAAAGATGACTTACTTGTGAATAAGCTTCCCACTCACACCAGCTGTCCTTTCCATAGCCATTTCCCTGCTCATTAGCACGTCCACCAGAGGGCAGGCAGGTGGAACTGAAATGGTTTTGCTGCTCATTATTAGCGTCTCTCTTCAGGGTCGGCAATAGTGGCTAAAATGACTAAAATGAGATTTCAGATTATCTAAAAGGTTCCACTTCGGAATACTCTGTGTCTGTCCACATTAGCACGGATAAATGAGAATTGATTTTATTATACAGCAAAACCCGACATTTGCTTGCTTTCTTTGTGTTTTTTTGTTTTGTTTTGCTTTTTTGTTTGTTTGTTTGTTTGTTTTTCCCCTTCAAGTTTTAGGTAGTGGTCAAGTAGCTTAGAATAGGGTTGGCAATCAAAAGTATGACTTTAAGGACAAAGGTATTTCCCTCTTAAGTACTTTTCCATCAGGAAGCTAAACTCTCAAATTGCAATGATTCATGACCAAATAATTTCAGATACATAAATGACAGGTAAAATCTGTGTTAGACAGTTTTTGGGGAGAGACCTATTAGATTTCCTTAAAAACAAGTGGAGAACATTTCCTTTTTATTTGCTTAAATAAGAACTCTGCCTGTTTCTCTTTATGCCCTTCAATAGTACAATTCATGTTCAAACTTTTCGCATCCGCTTACCCCAGTTAAGATACAAATTAAAATTATCCATTCCTTTGTTTCTGAAACGTCTAATGACTGAAATATTTTAGCTTTAAAATTTAGATTTTTAAAAATAATGTTAGAAAAAATGATTCTACCAAAAATATACCAACAGGAGTGAATTGATTGGTATTTGTTGATTTCATGATTTAGAATGATCTCTTACAATAATTTTTTAAATATAAGAAATGTCTTTGAAGAAACTTTTGCCTTTGAAAAAAAAAGAAAATGGCATTTTACTTAGAAATATCCTATTCAATAAAAAATATAAAATGGACTATGTTTTTAAAAAACAGTAAACTTTCCCGAAATCTATGCTAATATTGCTATATAGCTACAAATTCACATATTAAACTAAAAACTTAGACCGTTCTGTGTTATAGAGGAGTCCACCAAGAGATGTAAGTGGTAATGGTTTAGTGAGAGGAAGCTTAAAAGTGGAATTCAAAATACTAAGAAAAAGCCAAAGATTAAAAGTGACATTCAGGCACATAATCAAAATTACTGTAGAAAGCAGAAGCAGAAAGTCAAATTGGCTTTAAGTCAGAAGCCCAGTAATTGATTGGTCCCACCTCCCTCCCACCCCAGTTCTTCCTTCCCTCCCTCCCTCCTTCCTTCCTTTTCTCCCACCTCTCTTCTCTGCTCCCCTTTTCCTCCCTTCCTCCCCTCAGTAACCTTGTCTTTTATTTATTTATTTTTTAAGATTTTATTTATTTATTTGACACAGGAGTGAGGGGAGAGCAAGCACAAACAGGGGGAGCAGGAGGGAGAGGGAGAAACAGACTCCCTGCTGAGCAGGAAGTCTAATGCGGGGCTCAATCCCAGGACCCTGGGACCATGAACTGAGCCAGAGGCAGAGGCTTAACCTACAGAACCACCCAGGTGCCTTGTAACCCTCTCTTTTAAGTATAGCTAAGGCCAGGCACTGTGGGATGCTCTATGGCTATAATTATGAGCAGAGCGGGTATTGACCCTATCCTCACCGAGCTTACAGAATAGTGAAAACCGGGGCACCATGAATGGCCTAGTTGGTTTAGCCCTGACTCTAGGTTTTCACCCAGGTCGTGATCTCAGGGTCATGAGATTGAGCCCCAAGCTGGTCTCCATGCTCAGTGTATAGTCTGCTTGAGAGTCTCTCTCCTTCTCCCTCTGCCCTTCCCACTGGTGCACGTGCTCTCGCTCTATCTCTCTCTCTCAAATAAATAAATAAATCTTAAAAAAAAAAAGAATAGTGAGAATAAATAAAAAAGAAACAGAAAGGAGGTTGCCAAAAAATAGTAGTATCACCTACTACTTACTGAATTTTCTCTTTTCTTGCCATTTACAAAGATTATCAAATTTAACCCTTACAAATATCATGCAAAGAAAATGTTATCCTCCAGATGAAGAAATCAAGAGTCAGAGAAGGTAAAGAGTGCCAACAGTCCAGAGTTGCACTTAGAATCCTAGTCTGTTGGGCTTTCTGATTCGTCAGTGATTAAAAGGAATTCGTCGGTTGACATTCGTCGGTGAATGAAAGGAATACAGTTACCACAGCCAAGGAGCAGGGAAGGCAGGAAGTCAATGTAGATGTACTAGAACATAAGTAAGGCCGCTAAACTGAAGTAGAAATGAAAGGCAGCAAGGACGCATCAACCTTGAGTTAGAGTAAGGACAAGCAAACAGCACCTGGTACTGTAGAGCACCCCCTTCTCCTCCCAATGGCACCAGGTTTGACACACACACACACTTTCACCCTTAAAAAAACGCTATGAGGACAGATGAGGAAACTAAGACCGAGAAACTCAGTCGCTTGCCCACAGAAATCCGTGATGTCAATGTGAGTTTCAACGAAACTCAGGTGTATTTGACTATATTTGACTGAATCATGAAGTCACAATATTTTCTATTTACAATACGAAAAATTATAATGCACACAAGCATACAGTAGAATTTGATGTTACGGTGCATGGATATGGTGTGGGGCTCTTTATTAAAATTTAATTCTAGTTAACCTATATTATTATTTCTTTTTATTTTTTTTGTAATTCAGATGTTTTGCTAGCACAACCTCTATGTTCAAGTCTATGGGCAAGATTGGCAACATGTTGGAAAAGCAAAATGAGGGAAGAAAGGAGTTAGGGATGAGAGAAATAAAAGGGAAATAAATATGTTTTTGATATGTTTTGTTTCGTAAAAATAAATGGACAAGAAATGAATGAGTTCTCTTTTTTCAAGGGAAAGTGATAAAAGAGCATGCATTTAAAAATGTTAAAAAGTCATTTTCCCAGATTGATTTAATTGCCTTAAGTGGGTAAAGATAAAATTAAGGGCACAGTGTGGAACACTTATACCTTGATGGTGTGAATGCAAATTATCCTAAACATCTTGGCAATAGCTGAGAATAGCCTTCTCTACGTGATGGACCTATTTTGTGAACTAGCGTATGTACTTCTAGGTTTCCTCCCTAGAGAAACTCACGTTTATATGCAGAGAGGCTTGTACAAGGGCGTTATTATGTCATGTGTAAGATAACATACAAGTGGAGTATCCCGGACTGTCCCTCAGCGGGTGGAAGATTGCAGGGTGGTAGGAAAGGAAGACGGAGCAGCTTGTGTGCGGTTGCACAGGTGAATAAGAAGCAGCTGGAAGAGAAGATACGAACGAGACAACCCTCTGGCTGGCACCAGAGATTTTAAAAGCCCCGGTCAGTGTGGATGGTAGAGAGAAACAGTGTGTGATCATTATCCCTAAGAAAGTAATATACCAGGGGCGCCTGGATGGCTCAGGCGGTTAAGCGTCTGACTTCAGCCCAGATCATGACCTCAGTGTCCTGGGATCGAGCCCCACGTCGGGCTCCCAGCTCTGTGGGGAGTCTGCTCTTCCCTCTCACTCTGTCCCTCCTTCTGCTTGTGCTCTCTTTGTCTCTCTCTCAAATGTATAAATAAAATCTTAAAAAAAAAAAAAGAAAGAAAGAAAGTAATATATCAAATCAACTATTGGTACCTGTGAAAAGGTAAATCAGAAAAAATCTTGAAGTGGCATTCCCCCTTTCTAAGAATATAGCCCCACATTTCTTTAAAACTCAGAGAAGCCAGGACTACAGCTTCCCAGAGCACCAACAACCTTTACCTCTTTCCAGGAAATCATTATGTTTTAAGTAAAAGAAGCCCTCTCTTGTCAGAAAATTAAAATGTTACTCTGGAATTTTAATTGAGTGTGACCCATAGTAACTACCATGTGTTTCAGCTATTGAACATATTAAACAATTCTTGAGAATTTAATTGCTCAAAAATTATTTTTATACCACCTTAACTGAATTTTCTCCTGAATGTGAATCCATTAACTTGCCATGTATTCTGGATTCTTATGATAGTTTTTAGTATACTCATACTTTTTAAGCTTTTGGGAACATGGCAGAGTACGTCCGTCCACGAACGGGACTACTGACTTGGCAGATCATGTTCCAGACTTACAAATTTAACATACCACAACAAAGTTCAAGTACCCAGTTTTGTAAGCAGGGAAAGCTATAATTGTCTAAACCTAATGGTGAACAAGAAGATTTATATATAAATGAAGGTGGGGGTTTTAGTTCTCAGATTTAATGAAAAAGATAAGCCAATCAGAAGAGATATATGCCTTAAAATTTGAATTTCAGGACAAACTTCACATAAGGAATATAAAAAATGTTCATCTAGTGGAAGTGTATTGTATATTGGGGTCAGAATCTCAAGTATCAAAGTAAAAATTAAAACATAATCAAATGATTTTTGAAACTCCTTTAATAGTTTATAAAATATAGTGAATTTTTAAAATACATATCCCTATAGAGTGCTGAGATAGTAGGATATATTATGTGCAATGTATATTCTATATCCCAAAAAGTACATTTACAAAGTATAATTTTATAGTGTTTTAATTACACAACTATTTGAATTCATGTCAAGTAAATGTATCTGTGATATATAACATTTTTCTATTAACAAAGAGAGTTGCATAGTTACTTCTGTGTGGATAAATCTTTCTGTGAGAACTTTTCCCCCCAAGCAATGAATATATTCTTTTAGATCATTTATTAAATGTTTCAGTAGTACAACTAAAAAAGTCATAGGGTATAAGAATATTTAATGATATGAGAAATGTTCATTATGTATTGCTAAAAAGTTTTGTGTTTTTTTTAAGCAGGTTTAAATGAAATTTAGACCATTATACATTTTATCTACTTTTATTTATATTTGAAGATTTCTATAAAAAGCTTTTAAAAATTTATGAGGATAAGTATTTTAGTAGTGAGACAAACCATAAAAGACTCAATCTCAAAAAACAGACTGAGGGTTGCTGGGGGGAGGGGGGACAGGAGAGGGTGGTGGGGATATGGACATTGGGGAGGGTATGTGCTATGGTGAGTGCTGTGAAATGTGTAAACCTGGCGATTCACAGACCTCTACCCCTGGGGATAAAAATACGTTATATGTTTATTTAAAAAAATAAATAAAGTATTTTAGTAGTGATAGTAGTAGTCTATATTTTAACAGGCAGATAATTCAAAATTTTAATGGAAGTTAAGCTCTTAATTGTTCAGATTTGAGCTTTGGGGGATTTTACCAAATTTCTTTAGTGTATCTGTACAGTCTTTGAAGTCGTGAAATACATTTCTAAAAATTGAGCTAATACTCCACATGGATAGAGTAACAATAATCTAGGTAGAATTCTATGATGGAATAGGAGAAGGCCTTCTCATTGTGTCAGGACAATAACTAACTAGTTAATTAGCACTAGGACCCACAAAGAAGAACATGCCAAAGTCTTACTGAGAATAAAAGTATGAGAGGAGACTTACTCTATTTTTAGTTTTTTTACTTTTTTGTGTTTTTCATTGTTAGGAAAGAAAAATGTGTGGTTCTTAAAAGTATTGGGTGTTCCTAGAGACTTTGCTTGTACTCCTTGGTTACAGAACCCTGCAAAAGTGTGTAACACAGACTGAATCTATTCTCATACAGAAATGTGGAATAACTGAATAGATTGGTGTCTCACTCCAGAGAACTTAGAAATAGTGCCAGTGTTTCATTACATTATTTGGTCTAGTGGTACTCTATCGACTTTGACTTAAACGGTTCAAACCATAAGTTTTCACCAGTTGCTTATAAAGGTGAACACTGAGAAGGTAAAAACATAAAAAGAAAACCGTAAGTTTTGTTCAATAACAAAAGTTCCATCAAGTAAAATTTTAGGATCTATTTGGTTTTATTGAACAATTCATGAATCAGGCCTCTAGCCATCTATCAAGTAGAAAGGAGCTCTAAGGGGCTGTACGAAGTGTAAGGCTGTAGAGGCACCTGGGTGGCCTAGAGGACTGAGCTTCCAACTCTTGATTTCAGTTCAGGTCATGATCTCAGGGTCCTGGAATCGAGCCCCACCTTGGACTCTGCACTCAGTGAGAGTCTGCTTGTCCCTCTTCCTCCCATTCTCCCCCCCCCCCAATTAAATAAGTCAATAAAATTTTTAAGAAAAAATGGAAGACTTTGTAGGCAGGAAGCGGGGGTGGTTAAGGAAAGCACAGATTACCTCATCCTCTTTTGGGAGCTGGAGAGGGTCTATGTGGTAGATTACCTCATTGGTGCTGGCTAGAAAATTCCAGACTAACTAATTAAGACAACATATTCCTTAAAAAAATTGGAACTGGAAGTAGGTTAAGTATTAAACCTTGGTTTGGTAATGTGGGTTTAGCACAAGTAACTCTAATTTGAGTCTGTTGTTTCTTTTTAATAGCTTAAATATGACAACATTGAACATGAATGAAAAGAGAGTCAACTATTCTAATCAGAAATGAAACTTAGAACTTTTGACAATAAAACAGTTAATATTATTTTTTATTTACACACATACCCTTTTTATGTTCATGTTTATATTGCTTAGGAAGGAGTAGTTAAGTATGGTCATTGACCATTGATGATTAGCCTTTAAAACAAGATATTCGATGAATATTTTTGATGAGAGAGAAGCACTGATGTTTATATTCATGGTAAATATTAAAAATCATTCATGCAGGACGTATTAGAATGCTTTATCACAATTTTGTGTAATTATTTTGGAGCAAATAACTTTGTTTTAGTGATCAGTGAGTTTAAATATTTTGGAACCCTCTTTTTATATTTCTTCATGTAATATAACTTCAGTGTATGCAGATTGACTGCAAATAACTTATGCCTAAGTTCTATGGGATAATGGAGCTCGAAGTGTAGTCTAAGGAACTTGGTACAGATGCAAATTCCCAGGTTCCATCCCAGATTAAATCAGAATCTCTGGGGATGGATACTACTAATTATTTTTAATAACCTGCTAAATTTGAGAATTGCTGTATAATCCATAACCCCTACAACACTAGTATATGTACTATAGAATATAATAAAAACATTAAACTGTTTTTCTTTGTTTTGTTTTTAGAAATTCTGTCACTATTTTATTGACCACCTTTAAATAAATGTTTCCCCTCTCCTATTTAACAACTACTGCAAAAAAGCTTCTATAACTCACTACTGAGGAAATATGTTAAAATACAGATTTCCTGTCTGTTTCCCATCTGGTCATCCCTAAGATGTTTTCAGTATATGAAGTGAGGCCCAGGGATAGTATTTTTTAGAGTTGATTTTGGGTTTGGAAAAGAATCACCCCTCTAGATTCTCTAATGTTTAAATAAGATTTATATCTTAGCTCAAATATTGTCTTAATGCATTAAGAATCTGGGAAGCAGTATATACTAACTGTCCCCTCTCTGGGCTAAGGCTGCTCTGGAAGCAAAATGTATCACTTTGTTATATTAAATGACCCTGTCTTGTGTCCTCATAGAATTACTACCTGTGTGGTTGACAGAAAAGAACAGCAGTCTGGCGCAGGATGGACATGTCCCCTCGCAGGCTTCTCCTGGCAAAGCAAGGTGCCATTCATCTTCACCTTGAATAGCTGGAATAAATTAGTACAGTGAGAAGAGAAATAAGACTAGGGAATCTTGCCGTGCTTTGCCACCGCTCATGGTCTGTTCCTGTGTTGGGAAAACAAAACAAAACAGAAAAGGTGGAAAATGAGTAGGAAAACAAATTAGACCTGTCACTACACTTGAAGGAATGTAATAACCAGGAGAATCCCATCCTCGCCATGAACAGAACCTCAGATTTTAATTTAGGGCGAAGGCTTCTTTCATACTCAAAAGTAGGGGTAGGTAGAATTCTGAATCTTTCATTTATGTTTGTAAGTTGCCGCATGTACTGATACTTAGTCTGTGGCACATGATGGTTTCTTCTGCCCATTCCCACTGGCTTTCCTGAACACAGACCGCACTCAACTTTGCCAGCTGAGATCTGGGCGAGTGCTGAGAACCTTCCCATCCTAAATCAGGCTGATGTGTAAACTTTGTTTGGTCCAGCCCCCTGCTGCTCTTTGCGTTGTGCTTTAAGGCAGAAACATCTAGAAGCCTTGACCCAATAGGATTGTAAAATTCAAAAGCATGTTTTCAAATGTGGATCCATTGAATTAAATGTTCTGACATGCTTAAAGGAGACTCAAAATTTTATATCTTTTTTTTTTCATTTTTAAATTGAAATTGTGCATGGACGTGCTGTCTCACTTAACGAAGTAACCATTTTTTTAAAAGATTTTATTTATTTATTTGAAATAGACAGAGATCACAAGTAGGCAGAGAGGCAGGCAGAGAGAGAGAGGGAGAAGCAGACTCCCCGCTGAGCAGAGAGCCCTCTGCGGGCCTCGATCCCAGGACCCTGAGATCATGACCTGAGCCGAAGGCAGAGGCTTAACCCACTGAGCCACCCAGGCGCCCGAAGTAACCATTTTTAAGAGAAACTTTCTTTATGTCAAATTTTCTTTCACCCATGTTTTGTATGTATCACTAGAGTTAACCTAGAAATATTTGGCTTAGCAACTGTGGTAGTTGTTTTTTTAAAGATCTTTTTTTTTTTTTCATTTCCTTTAGTTCTATTAATTTTACACCAACTCTTGCCCCCCATTTAGACCTGAAAATGCAGTCATTCGTTCTCATTGAATGAAGCTTGACTTATTTGTTTAGACTGTATTCTGATTGCAATGTAAGGTATTTCTGCTGATAAAAGAGTATGAAATAGTAAAAGTAATAAAACGATGTAAAGCCTCACACAAACCTTTCAAGTTTTTTTGGCATTTCTAAGCTATCAGAAAAAGGAAAATCTAAAAGACCGATCGGTTTCTTGTTTCACTAATAACGATCCTGATTACTTATTTGAGATTCTAAATATATTCTCTCTAAGATAATTTGGAGGCCTTTTAGATTTCCTTAATTTACATAATAAGGCTACAAAAATTTTACATAATTCACTGTTAACAAATACCAAATTCTTAATTTTGTATCTATCGAGCTCTGTACTCAAGATCTTAAACGAATTAGAGGGACTATGAGATGGAATTGATCCTTTTAAATTCTGAAGCAATTCTTTTTAGCCTTCAAGTGGACTGATTATATACTGCTTGAAATGGGACGAGGAGGGCAGAGTTACTCTTTGGCAGAGTACCGATGAAAATGAGTACTATAGGCAGAAATGTAATGCTGACTGCCTCCTAAATTTGTAAGAACGCTATTATATGACATGCGCAGCTTATACTAAATTCCTTTCTTCTTCCATTAATGAGAAGGAGTAATATTCACTGATTCAGTCTGTAGCACTTGGCTATTATTTGCTGAGCTGTATAAACAATGAGCAGCTGTATCATTGTTTATATTACATGATTTTGTTTATTCATTTAAAACATTTTATGACAGTAGTGTGGCTTAGCAGCATGCTTATGGTAATGAAGAAGTTAATTAGCAATATTGAGCAAGAGACTTCAAGAGATGAGTTTTAATAAGTAGTGCTAAAAATATTACAATAGTCATCCACAGATAAACATAATAAGCCTCAGACAAATGAGAAAAATGGTCAGATTATAAGAAAAATCACATTAGACTCCTTTGCTTTCAGTTTCAAAAGAATAGTGCAGATAAAATATACTCATTCACCTACTGAGGACAGTGACTGTAATTCCTCTGTTGTTTTACTTTTCCCATAACACAAAGCTACTACATGGGCGGAAAATGGAAGATTACTTTAACAAAAAAATAAGCGATTATCTTTTAATAACAAATTCACTCTGATAGAACACTCTGCCAGTAAAGAAGTCAGACAGCTTACCAAGAATCCTAGAATTATATGAGTCTCTAGTCCAGAAATATTGATAGACATAGTCTGAGTGCGTTAGTCTGCTTCATTTCAGAGCCAAAAAAATCTTAATTCAAGCACCAGGAAATCCATAATTGGAAAGAATCCCATAGTTACTGCTGATATTTTCTTCTAATTATAAGTGACTTTGATGCATCATAAGCCCACTTAAGAACTCTGGATTTTGATAAGAGAAGTATTCCCAGGCTCCGTTGACTAGACCTGGTATTATCAGAAATTCACTAATGTTAGGCATTAGAGTGTCATGTAGTATTTGATATAATGATATGAAAATGCTAATATTGGAGTATGTTAATACAGCATCAATTTTGCCTGAGGGCCAAGTAGAGGTTAACTTATATTGCTTGTCATTAGTCACTTAGCCAACACTATGGATTTATTTTGTGAATTTATTATGATTGAGGCAGGTGATGTTGCTTTACTTTATTTATTCATTCATTCATTCATTCATTCATTTATTTTATCTGCCACCATCAGCCAAGTCTCCTCTCCAGGCCAAGCTGAATGGGTGATTAAGTACTCCCATAGACTGAAGAGGTTCCTTTTAATCAGAGAAAGGCGTTTTTTCTTATTTATAAATGTCTTATATATATATGAGTCTAATATGAATGAGAAGTACCAAAAGTTATTAAAGCCAAGAGAAATTCGATTGGCCATAGGTGATATTTTAAAAATCGATGGTTCCAGGAAATTGTATATAAAGCCTGTCAATGAGGATTCCTTGTTAGATGAGTCATGACCATGCTCAAAATATTTTATTTCATTTGTTCATCATTCAGTGAGTGTCTAAATGTGCAAAATGCTTCCCTGAGTGCTGTGGGAGATAAAGCAAGAGCCCCAGCCCCATAGGTGAGAAACTTATAATTAAGTTAGGGAGCCAACACACTGGAACAAAGTCCAGTCACGGCATGTAACCAAATTGTGTAATATTATTTTTTAATAAAACGTACCAAATTAATATAACTAAACCTTAATAAAAAATAATAAATCTTATAAGATTGGCCAGTCCGCCTAGAAGGTGGTCTTCTGGGCATGTTGACAAGCTTTGTCACTGACCCTCCTGCTGAGTGTTTTAAACCAATAACGTTGATGAAGATATAGAAGATGTGACAATTTGTGTTGCTGGATGACAGGTTACAGGGGAACAATTTACTAATAGACCAGATTATAAAATCAGGAATCAAATGGGTATGGACAGACATTACCAAGGACCTAAAGTGAAAAAGATGAAATCTAACACAGATAAATATAAAGTCCTCTGTTTAGGTTTGTTTACTATATAATTCCCAAATAAGAAGATTCTGCTAGACAGTTGTTTATGGGGTGGGGGAGGAGAACTTTAATCATTTTCAGCCAGTAAATCCATATTGGTTGGCTCACTCTTTGCCAGTCACTGCATAATATACTGGGGATGCAATGACTCATATGGTCAGGCCCCGCAGTCAGTCAGTCAGTCAGTCAACAAGCTTATGGGATTTGGGGAATCACAGACTGAATTTGTATCAGTAGTTTGTTTATGAGGTGGGGAACATGAATGCAATCTTCAGCTGTGTTGATGATATGGATGACAATGATGATAATAATAATGCATCTAGAATAAAAGATAGAATTTCATGCTTTTCCCATTTGGTCAAACCATTTTCTAAGAATTTGTTTTAGGACTTTTGGGCACCAGATTTTAAGAGCAATGCCAACACGTGAGAGTTTGTCTGACAGAGGACACTTCCATTATTGTGTATTCTGGGGACTATGATTCATTTGATGAAAGGTAGAAGGAATAGGATATTTAGCTAAAGTCTATGAAATCTGATTGGCTGGGTTTGAAAATGGCTTCTTCACTTACTAACTGTGGGACTCTGGCCAAGTTACTTGACCTGTCTTGCCTTAGCACCCTCATGTGTAAAATGGGAATTGTAATAATACCTTCATCTCAGGCTTGTTAAGCAGAGTTAGTTAGTTAGTGGTTCTAAAATACTTAAAACAATGAATGGAACATGGTGACATACAAGTCTTAACTGCAACTGGCTAGAGAGATGAGTAGATGGAGAATAAGATTATGGATGAATAAGAGGGTTTAGGAGGAAAAGAAAGAGGTATCTTCAAGTATCGGAAGAGAAGTCTGTGCTTGAGAAAAAAAATCATACTTCATTCTTCCTACAGGGAGCATTAGCAAGTGGTTAGAAACCATAGGGTGAGGACAAATCAAATTCTAGTATAAAATATATTTTAATTTTTTAAAATAATTCATCCAGTTCTAGTTCTACGATGCTCTCCTCCTTCCTACATGTTGGTCATTTCCAAAATGATGCAGAATGTTCACAGCCTCAAAAACTCCGCAGCTTGACATATTTCACATGAAGTAGGTGACAGTGTTTTTAAGCTCTAAATACATTTCAGAAGTATTAACAACTCCTAACATGGAAACAAATTATATTCTTAATAACGCTTTGAAATCGGAGTCCATGCCATGTTGAGTCATGACTTCCTGTTGACTGATAACATAGCTGACTTACAGTGGGAACCAGAAGTCATGGCATCTGTTCCAGGAACTCTTCTGCCAGAGATTTTCAGAATAAATTCAAGTAATTTTCCTGGTCTCTCTTTTTCTCTCTTTCTCTCAACCAAATAAAATCCCAGTAGTAGCAGTGCTACTACTAACACGATCAGAGGTTTCTTACGGTTACTGTCATACTGCGGTGACTTATCCTTCTCATAGTGCTTGATTATTTTTAATGATTTTAGTGAAACTTCTCTTGCTAACATTAATTTAATGTAGCATTTTCAGAATAAAATCTGGTCCTGAAGAAACACTGGAGATTTTGAAATGGTATTTTAAAAAAATACTTCCTTAAAAGGGAGTTGTCCCCCTCTCCCCGACCCTACCCCAGTATGCTATAGCTATAATATTCTTAGGCCATCCATAAATAATCCAGAAAAATAAGAGTGTTGGCATATCTGCTGACACTGTGGCTCAGTGATATTAGCTGTGTAGTGTTATGTAATTGGGCAATGGAAGTTTTCCATCATAAACTTGAAGGCTATATACCTAGGATAGTTACATAGTTAGATATACTAGCTGGATAATATTTATAGCTTCCTCTGTAGAATTGTTGGTTTGGTGTCTCCGTTGATACATATCTGCATTAATGCTAAGAGAAAGTCATCCATTTTTGTTTCGGTTGCTGTTTTCAAAAACACCTCTTCCTCCTTATTAGAAATATGTAATGTTTGGAATGTAATCAGTCAATAGTTTTTAGCATTCAGTAAATAGTTCTCTTATTCTTTTTCCTGAAGTTCAAACATTCATTCATGGATTAGTTCATTCTGTTTTGAGTGAGGTTATTTGGTGGGTGCTGTGTCTGGATTTAGCATATATAGAAGTGCGATTCTTAGCCAAAAATGGACGTAGTCTACTTCAGGACACAGACTTTTTTTTTTTTTTTTTGAGCTTTTTGTTATATGTTTTGAGAAGAGAGAGCATAATCAGGGGGCAGAGGGAGAGTGAGAAGTAGGATTGTAGGCTACTGCTGAGCAGGCAGCCCAAATGCACCTAGAGCTCAATCCCAGACCCTGGGTTCAGGACCTGAGGTAGATGCTTAACCGGGTAACTGACTGAGCCACCCAGGTGCCCCAGGGCACAGACTTTAAATGAATAAACCAAATGGAGAAAGAATAAGAAAAGCATTCATAAAATGATGAAATAATACTCAAAATGGTAAAAAAAAAAAAAATTGTGAGAGACCAAGGGAAATAAAAAAAAAAGATGTAAGGTATGTGGTAAGGCACCCTATTTTAGTTATTATTGCCATTAGCCAACAACGTACTACATCCCCCATAGCTTTTGTTTGTTTTTACTTTTTAACCAATCACCTACCTGAAAAGGACATCATCATAATGGATAGTATAAAGAATAAATTTAAAAAACTGTAATTTTTTTGTTTGTTTTCCCACAGATGACCTTATAAACCAATAGGATATTTTGTTTTACCCTAAATGAGGTGTTTTTTTTTTTTTTTTTAAGATTTTATTTTTTAATTTGACAGGCAGAGAGGCAGGCAGAGAGAGGGGAGGAAGCAGGCTCCCTGCTGAGCAGAGAGCCCGATGCGGGGGTCGATCCGGGGACCCTGAGATGACCTGAGCCGAAGGCAGAAGCTTAACCCACTGAGCCACCCAGGTGCCCCTAAATGAGTTTTTGATCAGAAAAAAAAAAAAAAAAGAAATATTCTAATGTTTGCCCATTATGCTTTCACATATTTATTGTAATATAATTTCTTAGTTGATAGTTAGATTTTTGAGAGCCATTCCCCTTTTTGAAAAAATACAATGGTATTCATCATATGGTACCCCAAAATAATTCTTATATCATGATTCTAATAAGATATACATCCAAAATAGGCTGATTAATTTATTAATAAAAGCAAATATTCTACATTCAAATACTCTCATTTTACAGTAACAATAATAAAAATTATATTTTCATGAAATCTTATCCTGATTACCTAAGAGATTCTTTATTATTAAAAAAAGAAATGCTACAGAGAGTGATGCTAATACTGATGGCATTCACCAATATACAAAAGATAAAGAGCAATCTGGAACAGTCATTAATTAAAATAAATTTATTAACAGTTCTTAATTTCCTGTACTAGGTGTGCCCTAGGAGGTTGTGAGAGGCAAGGGAAAAAGACACAGGAGGAGTCGCTGCTATATGCCATACATGACAAAATTTGTGAATAACTCATTAACATCACAATGAAAAGTATCATTTCTCTTTAATTAATATGTCATATAAAATAAATTATTGTTTTCCACTAATTATATATGCTATCCAGGCATTACTGGACATCCTAGAATTTTGTAAAAATTTCCAGTTACCCGTACATTATTTTTCAAATATTCCAACATTTAATAAATGTAGAAGTATACTCATGGGTTAAAAAAATATATGACTGAATTTGAATTAAATAATTATTCGCCAGATCATATCTAACACTGTGTTTTTTGAAAATCTTATCGTATGTTCTTTATAATATTATGAAGTAACACCATAAATAGTGTTCAGGGGTAATCTCAGTATTAGTTTATACCTGTGAAGGGAAATAACAATCCAGTGGAATTTAACATCCAAAACAAACCCGTTAAAAATAATTCTATTTTTCTTACAGTTTACAAGAATTCTAAAATTACAAATTGCCAAAATTTCTAATGAGATATATTATTTTCTTTACTTTTATTAGGACTGTACCTTATTTCAAAAATATTTTTTTAATTGAAGAATATATATAGTAAAAAAAAAGCGTAGGTTCCTGCCAATTTTGGAAAATGCAGTCATAAATTCACCACAATCAAGACATAGAATAATTTCAAAAAAATTCAGAAAAAATTAAGATGGCTTATATTGATACATAAAACAGGAATGAGAGCACTTAAGTTAGAACTGAAAAAGACTAAGAAAACTAAGAAAATAAAGGGAAGTAAGTAATGACACTGAAAATATATACTATATAACCTGATATCTGGTCATAATCATGACAGTAAGGATCTGTTTCTATAAATGAGAACAGGATTTTTAAAAACTATGTGTGTGTTATAAATAAACAAATAAAATTTATATGTAATTATATATATAATTGAAGATATATATATATGTATATTGCTTAAGTTGAAAAAATAATGAGATGTTATTGTATCCGTCTTTTCTCTCTATACTGAAATACCTGTGTAATTTCTGTGGTTATCCTCTTTCTTCTTTGTATGACATGGGTTCTCTTTTTGAGATTGGATTCTGCTGTTGAGAATTGATTTTACTCTTCCAACATAGTAAGTTCTTCCCACCCCACCTCCCTTTGGACCAGGATGCAGTAAATCAACAGTTTAAAAAAATATATAATAGCCTATCACAAATTTAATAATTGTCCCTTTTTCGTCTTTTCCTTTCCAGTTTGAACATCCTTCCTATTCAACCATGTATCTCTATGACACGGTTCCAGAGACTTCTTATCTCCTTTTTCTTTTCTTTCCATTCTCATACTAGGCAGAACATAGAGATATAATGTAATCATAATAAAGGTGGTTTGACTATTATCAACAGTAACCAGTAAAATTTATTGAGCCTTTCAATTAACTGTGAGTTTTTATTTTTCTCATTTTATAATTAAACTGTTTATTTTTCTCATTTTATAAATAAAATGGGAGTTGCAAAGGTTTAACTATATCTCCATGATCACATAGCTAATAAGTCTAGGAGCCAAGATTTTAATCTACATCTGACTTTGAATAGAATACGAAACTATTTTAATATAGAAAAAGAATAAATTAAAGTTTAAGCATCTGCATCCTTCTATTGATTCATGATGAGTTTAAGGTTAAGAAAACCAACTAGAGGGATGCCTGGGTGGCTCAGTCACTTGAGCATCTTATTCTTGATTTTGGCTCAGATCATGATCTGAGGGTCATGGGATCAAGCCCCACATTGGGTTCCATGCTCAGCATGGAGTCTGCTTGAGTTTCTCTCCCTCTCTCCCCACTTCTCAAAATAAATAAATCTTAAAAAAAAAAAAAAGGAAAAGAAAACCAACTAGAATTTTCCAAACTGTGATTTCTTTATATGAAATATCAAACTATGTTTCCTCCATATATAAGTGTGTGTGATATATACACACACACAAATAATACTTGTTCCATATTTTAAAACTTAAATTCCATTCTAAATATGGGATCTTATATGAAGTCAGTTCTTCACTTTGAAAATTTAAGTAGAGAATAAGAAACATTTGAATAAATTAATATAGGAGCCATAATATTAGAAATGTATGCATTTATGGCATAAACACATGAATTGAAGCTATGCTATTTATATTGTTCACTTTTTTACTTATTTTCAGAATATTTTTTGTTAAAATAATTATGCCTTAAACTTCAGAACAGATCTATTATTGGAATGAAAAATATATATTTTCTGGGCACAATTTGTGCTAAATAATACAGGTAAAATATAGATATAAGTTGGTCTTTATTAACAAAAGAAGAAATTCAGAGATTAGAAATGTCCTATGTGGGCTTTATATGACATACTTAAAAACAGATCAATTAATTTTCAAGTTTGCTGAAGAAAGCAATTGCTTTGTGGTTTGCTAAAGGAGGATCTCAGATTCTTTTCTAAGGTTTATCAAATATGTAGGCAATTATATACAAGAATTTTACTCATTTAAAACTGTATTTACTTCTTCATAATTTAAAATGTATTATTGTTTGTTTAACTTTTCTAATTATGCATGAGATATAGTTGCTAAATAATAGCATACTAAGCTTCTTTTTAATTGACAAGTTTGAACTTTAAGTATTTAATTGGCACTTCATAATAAAAATGACTGATAGTCCACTTTCAAAGAATTCTCTAAGGAATGAAATAAGTCTTCATTACCAGCAAGATGTGATTAATTTTTAATTAGCTTCATTTTTCCAAAGTATGTTCATACACTAGAACATATATTATGTAACTCAATTGCTGAAGGTTTCAAAAAGATACTGAAAAAGTGTTGCATAATTAACACCGGAATGTACAATGTAAATCGCAAATGCATGAATGAACCATGCCCTTTTCTCAGCACCTATTATTAAAAATAGAATGAAAGTTTTCCTATTTGAATCCCTCAGAAAATGAGTCATCCTGAATAGCTGAATTTTCCATCTAAATGAGAATGTTTAAGCACTAACACATTTAAGACACATTTTAATCATTTTGTAACGATCCTCTCTAAAATCTTTATATGACACTTTTTTTCTTTGGCAAAGCTGACTTAATTTAACTTTTAACTTTTTCTTAGTCACTCCAGGTCATTATGATTGTAGGTTTGGACCTGTCGTACATTTTTCATATTTAAATTCTCCATTATAAAACAAATAGGTTTTTTGTTTTGTTTTGTTTTGTTTGCTGTGACTTTGTGGAAAATTAAGTGCCCATGACTTAAGAACATATATTCATTATAAACATTTACAATTCAAATTAAACTTTGGGACTATCACACAGCTCCTATGACAATAGTTGGCTGTACATCTATTTATGTAATCATTGTACTCTGATTACTCTGAAATAATGCATTTGTCACATCATTTAAAATAATCAAAAACAAGAAGTAGAACAGTGTTGACACAGTCATAACACCTCACTTGGATCCATTCACTTCAAATTCTAGTAAACAAGATTTATTTATTTTTAGTGACTTAATCTTGGACTCTCCTTTTCTACTCCCATTAGTTCCACCGGCTGATTCTCTGTTCAGGTGGGGTGGGGGAGGGATTAAGTTATTGTAATTTCCTGAATACGTATCCAGAGTTTCACTTGTTGAGAATGACTGTTATGTGTCACTGTTTCCAATGGAAAGGTGTTTCCTTTAAGTATTTGGAGGCTAAAGAGCAGGAGAGCTGTTTGAGGCTCCTAGCATCACTCCCTATCCTCTTGCAACAATTTATTTAACTCCTTCTAATCTCAGTCTTCTCCACCGTCCTTTCCGCTCTCAGTTTGTCCTGCCTACAGCTACCAGATAGTTCCTAAACTCAGAACAATAATTTAAATAGTATCGTTTATTTTCTTGACTCTCTATTGTTTTATGATAAACTCTAAGAATCTATCATGAGAAATATGACCTTAATACACAGTCTACACCATAAATATGTGCAGTCACAATTTCACCTAGTTTTATACTATAAATGAGAAAGCATTCTATTTATCTAATGTCTAAAAAGAACAACATTGTTTAAATTTAAAAATAGATTTTAAATACATTAAAGAGCTTGAGAAGGTAGAATAAATTCCTAATATATATAATGATCTGCATGCTGAATCATAGGAAATCTGTTTTGCAAAAACGGATGCTCGGTGTCATTTCATGATGTCATAACTTACAGATACAGTCATACTTGATAAGGTTATATTGCCTTAAGAGAACCAGCAAGATCATATTGATTTTTGTAGTTAAAAGAGTCTTGAACATGTGACCTAGTTCAGTTGATGATACTCACACAAAATGTCATTTCACCATTTCCTTTACTTATAAATTTTGGGGGAAAGGGAGGTCACTGATACCTGAACATTAGTCAGGGGATAATTTTCTCTTCACAAGGTAAGGACGTAAGTGGATGAATTATTGCACTATTATGTCCTTAGTGTTTTTTCTACTGTAGGAGTTTATACCTTTGTGATGTCCTTTACTAATGTATTCAAAACAGGAAGGAAATTTCTGCTTGTAATACTTTCTGAAAAGACCAAATTGGTTGGTTTTTAAACCAATTATTCTAAAAAGAGAACACCTGTCTCTTCTTAAATAATGACTTTGATGTTTTCCCATGGATTCGGTTTAAGAGATAATGCTAATCTGAGTAGCCATGATTCATTTCTGGTTGTCTATTTCTCCCAATTTGCAACAAATAAAAGCTTCCTGTTATTGAGGTTCCTGGAAAGGAAAGACAAGTGATTGTTCACTTTGCCTGTGGAGATATTCTTCGTGAAGAGGAGCTCAAATATGCTTCGCAATGATTGACTGACTTAAAGAATAAGGTAGCAGAATTGTAAGAGGCACTTGCTCATTTGTAAATCGCAGAGCCCAAATGAGGTAAACATTAGGTGCTCCTTCAGTTTTCTGTCATGTTTGCTTGTGAGCTAATGACCATTTTGAGCATAGATCTTAACTGCAAATTATTCTAAGAAAGTCACTTATTGCTGCTGCTTTCACAATTACTTCCACATAAATAACTTCTTTTCCCTTAACCTCTTTACATGCCTAAGCAGCTCAAAAAATTCCTGTGCAATAAATGCATTTTACATGAATAGTTTTATCTCAGGATACTGAGGAGAAATCAAAGAGCTATTCATTGGGTTTTTCTCTGTATCAAATAGAAACAATAATAACTATTCTCTAAAAAAAGGAAAAAAAATCAGAGTTCACACTAGATTTAAAAAAGAACAGATCAAGAATGATTAGGGAGTGGCTACTGACTAGAATTCTTGAGTTTCATCCATCTGGTTCATATGTGACCTTGAGGAACTCATTTGAACTCATCTCTGTTTAATGATGGCTGGAGAGCACATATATTATGCAAATTTTGAAAACAAAATATGTAAAGAACAGGACAAGTCACATGTCCAATTGATCAACTACCCTCTTCAAAGGAGCACTTTTCAACTATTCATGGGAGCTTCCATTGTCTCTTAGAAGATTCAGAGAGCAACCCAAAGGAACTACTCGTTTTTGAAAAGTGGTTATTTATTTATTTTTTTATTTCATACCCCCAAACAATTATTCTGCAACTATGTTGGAAAATACAAAGATAACCTTATCCTGCTTGCATCTCTTATCTCCTATCCCACTCCTTACTCCTAGCAGTTTGCACTCCAACACATTCAACTGTTGGGGTCCCTCTGGGTTTTCATGCAAATGAACCTCCCCACAGGATGCTACCTTGTTGCTGCCTCTCCTCACTCAGGAAACAAACTCCTCTGGACCTTTTGAGATTTGAGTGACAACTGGCACCTGGGTGGTTCAGTCGGTAAAGAGCCTGACTCTTGATTTCAACTCAAGTCATGATCTCAGGGTTCTGGGATCCGAGGCCCATATTCGACTCTGTGCTGGGCATGGAGCTTGCTTAAGATACTCTCCCTCTCCCTCTGCCCCCTCCCCCCCCCCCCCCCCCCCGAGCCCGCACGGGGTCTCTCCCAAAAAAAAAAAAAAAAAAAGATTGCAGTGAAGATTTAGCATCCAAGTTGGGACACTTGAGAAGGAAAAGGGAAGCTATCAAGCAGGAAGTCTGAATGTAGGTGTCGGGAGAATCATATGGTCACATTTCTTCACAGCCATCTGGAGCCTTATCTCTTCCGTGATGATTTCTCCCAAAACAGAGATGTTTGTTTCCTATTTTTGTTGCTGTTTTACCTCTTCTGGCACTTAACACATTGTAAATGTACTGTCTGGATACCTGCCTGTTTCTCCCATCAGAAGGGATCTTTTAAGGCAGGTTCTTATGCCATAATCATGCTGAATCCTCATCATACTTTCTTCACAGTTTTTTTCCACCCCGACATATTTGAAGGACTTCCTCCTCTCATCAGTGTCTGTGCCTCATTACCAGAATAATTCTTGGTGGAGATGGAAAGGTTGTCTCTACCTGGATTAAAGATAAAGGGATAGAATCAGAAACTGAAGTCAGAGGCCATAAAATTTGAAAATGCCCTGAAGGTGATTCTGAGGGAGATGAGGCTATACAGTCATTAGCTTAGCATATTACATGCCTTTAATAAATATTTGCTGATGAATTAATAAGAGTTACCGATTCTAATAATAAAATTAATTGCGGCACAGTACCGATTTCCTTTACCTCAGTTTTTCCATGCTAGATCTAAATGTCTCTCCCTTTTTTGTATTTGTGGTTGTATTTAGTATTGTTGTTTAAGTTAGCTGTGTTAGTTTAGTTTTGTTGTGGTTTAGTTTTGTTAGTTATTTGCCACATATGATTTTAAATTTTTCCTTAGAATAGTTTAAAATTAATGGGTCTCATTCTAACAAATAGGAACAGATGTCTAACACAAAACAGAAAAAAAAAAAAGAGCAGTTTTTGCCTCTTTTATGTTTTAGGTTTTGTAATTAAACAATATGATTTCGTGGTAGAGCTGTTTTTCCCTTTTCTTTAGACTTTTTCAAGTTCATCATTTACAGCCTTCATTTTTGTTTTTTCTTCTCTTAAGCTGGTTCTGCCTTCCCTTCTCAAGCATAACACCTCTTTGCTTCTCCAAAGAATTAAAGAGACCTCGGAAGCTTTTGCCTTTTTTTTTTTTTTTAAGTTTTTATTTATTTATTTGGGGGGGGTAGAGAGAGAGAGAGCATGAGCAGGGTGAGGGGCAGAGGGAGAAGCAGGCTCCTTGCTGAGCACTGGGCTGACAGGAGGTGCCATCCAGGGACTCGAAGACCATGACCTGAGCCAAAGGCAGACTCTCAACCAACTGAGCCACCGAGCTGCCCTTGTGTTTTTTTTTTTTTTCTTTACATGACCAATTCAAACAAAATTTGGTGAAACTTTCCTTCTTTCAGTTCTCTGATAGCTTTACATCCACAGAGAAGTTAAGCAATGTAAATTTATAACATAAGAAAATCAGAATTTGTGTTAAAACTCTGGCATCTAAGAAGGATATTCAGACTTTATGACACATGACTAATGTTTCAAAATAATTATTTAATTTTAGATGAATATGGAAATTAAGTAGCCTTCAAAGGCTATTTTTAAATCAAAGTCCTTAGCATTAATTTGAGGGATCTTATTTTCTCTGAAATTGCCACAGATTTGAGGTAGAGTATGTGGGGCAAACAAACATAGTTTAAACTGAGACTTTGTTTCCTCATTGGCTAAACAGGGATAATAATAGCAACTACCTCTGATTTATTGTGAGGATCAAGATGAGATTACAAAATACTTAACAGAATTTAGCAGAGTTAAATATTCAACAAATATCCTCAACATTATCATTCTCCTCATTTTCATGTAATCTTAAAATAGTTTTATCCTTACATAAACCAATTGATAAATGAAGAAAACGTCTCCATGTTTAACCAAATGTTCATGCTGTTAAAAAAACATAAACACATATTCCTTTTTAGATGACTTTTTACTACCATGTACTTGAATTCTCAATTCTTTAACAGGTGGATTAATCTTCTCTTTCATGTTCAACTTGCCTTATCAGGAGCCATGTCATCATTAGTTAAGTAATTAATGTGTTGTTATTCTTGTTAGCTGTTTTATTTTTATGCCTACCTCTTGTGGACATCTTTGTGACTTTAGAGAAGTCAGTGGATCACCCCTCTATATTAATACAAGAAGGCATATTCTTCCATCACATTTGGTAAATGGGAGGGTTAAGAAGATCAAACAATGAATAGAAAATATATCTCAATCTCTATTCTGCACACTCTGTTTCATTTCTACCCTTGTATCTTATGGACAAAATCTGGAGCATGCATTTTCTGAAGCAACTAACCCCCACTTGTTAGTTATGTTATACTGATCAATAATAAAATAAGAACAGAGACAGTCAACTATTAGTAGGTTTAAAAATTTCTCAGAGCTAAAATCATACCAAATCACATTGGAAATTTTTCTCATTTCTGAGTCCTGTAGTATGTGACCTTCCTTTATGATAGCACTGAGTAAACAATAGGTACACACAAAGCAGCACCCATAATACTTCGTGTGTGTGTGTGTGTGTGTGTGTGTGTGTGTGTGTGTCTCAGAATGGAGATCTTTGACGTAGGACTCATTTCCATTAAATGCAGCTGCGTGAAACAAAATGGTCTAAACTATCTTTGCCAAATAATTCCTGCCAAAGATAATATGGTGCATCTGCCTCTGCCTTATTTAGCGTACTTCTTTAACCAGAGAAGGGATCCTGTTGAGAGGTTCCTTCTAACGAGTTTAGAATATCAGATGTTTCCGCAGTAGCAGTTAAAGGTGGCACAAGAAGGATTACTGCTTCATTTACTGCTCAGGTGAAGTTTTAGAATGTTACCAGCAAGAGAATACAAGTCCTCCACTTGGTATATTTCATATATTGGCTCCTTTAGGATTCACAGTAATTCAAAGACCGGGATTAGCAAACATTTTCTGTAAAGGCCCGGATAGTAAATATTTCGGATTTTGCAGTTTACACCTGGTCTCTGGTGCTGCTGCTACGGCTAGTGATCTTCCTCCTCCTTCTCCTCTGCCTCCTCTGTTTCTCCTCCTTCTGCTCATGTTTCTTCTTCTAATCTTTTAAAAATTGAGAAACAGTTTTAGAACGCAGCTCATCCAAAATCCAGCGGGAGCCGAATTTGGCCTATGAACCAGTTTGACTGTGCCCTTGCTCTGTGAAATCCCTTTTATGGTTCCTAGGTTAGGGATGGAGAAATGGGACCTCCAAGAGATTAACCAACCAGCTCCAGTTAAAAACAGTGCTTTGATCCTCAGCTAAGAATATCATCTCCAAATACCATCTCCTCACCACCAACCCAAGGAACCCTGTGTTGAGAGGGATTTGATTAGTTGTGCTGGCATTGTCTTGTTTGTGTCAGAAGGAGCAAGTGTGAGATAGTGATGATATAAGCAAGGGCAATGACGGTAGTTCAACAATTAGGTGTTTATGTGGCAGGCACTCTGCTTCATGCGTATGGCTTTTATTTATTTATTTTTGGGAAAACCCTTATCAGAATGCTGTGAAATAGGGTTGTTATTGTTTGCATTTTAGAGATGAAGGAACTGACAGTGTTAGATGAACATGACGAAGGGCGTCACTGTAAGCGATGGAACAACCGCAATGAGGACACACAGGTCTTGTGTCTCTAAAACCTGTATTTTTTTTTTTTAAGATTTTATTTATTTATTTGACAGACAGAGATCACAAGTAGGCAGAGAGGCAGGCAGAGGGAGAGAAAGGAGGAAGCAGGCTCCCCAGTGAGCAGAGAGCCCGATGCGGGGCTTGATCCTAGGACCCTGGGATCATGACCTGAGCCGAAGGCAGAGGCTTTAACCCACTGAGCCACCCAGGCGCCCCTAAAACCTGTGTTCTTAACTATGACATGACACGGCTCCACCACTGACACCCATGTGTCCTGGAATATATGACTTTGATTACAGTTAGCGAAACGTGTCTATCTCAGCTAAACCTTGTCCGGTCCAACGAAGACCAACCTTCTTATCCACTTACTAATAGTGAGCCAAGGAATGAAACAGCCTGTGTGTCTGTGTATAAATATACATATACAGCATCTTAAAATCAATCAAACTCAGTACTTTGCTTAATAAATATTTTCACAAGTTTTTGGCTTTTATAGATAACTGTAATATAAATACTCAGTACCTCTAAATTATGCTAATAGAGCTTCCAGTTCTTTGAGTGTGAAGCTAAATTCTAATTTTTCAAATTCCTACGATTAAGACTGCAAACATAAAAGTCGGATAAATCTGTCAAAAATGAACAATTTTCACAAAGAGTTCAGATTTTTCAGCTGACAGCGTTTTAGCACACAGAGGGGAGTTGTCAAAATTTCACTACAGGCAGTTTCGTTCTATACAATGATGTATTTTTGACTTTATTGAAAAGAATTAGGTGGTAAATTTTACTGTCATCATCCTAAGAGAATGTCCATATCCTTTTATTTCTCTGTGTGCCAATCTGGTCTTATTATGCTTGGGTCATTCTTACCTCATGTTTGTGAACATACGCATGCAATACTTTAGTGTAGAGTTTTCTGAACTCAGGTGTTTGGGGCCATATTGATCTCAATCAGCTAACTGAGCATGCTAGCACGTCCTGCTGGGCTGTCTTTTGAGAGATTTTCTCCCAGA
This sequence comes from Lontra canadensis, assembly GCF_010015895.1. Classification (NCBI taxonomy): domain Eukaryota; kingdom Metazoa; phylum Chordata; class Mammalia; order Carnivora; family Mustelidae; genus Lontra; species Lontra canadensis. The sequence goes on along the minus strand of NW_022630995.1, from coordinate 17,927,294 downwards.
TCTCATGGATTGATAAAAAAAGGACAGATTCTGACCTCATTGTGGGGAAAATAAGTGTATCCCTGTCTCTTTTCTTTACAACAGTTAATTTCACAAACCTTACATATATTCTTGTAAAAACCTTCTCAAGTCTTTCATTATCTTGCCTCATTATATCATTATACATATAAAGAAATTTGAACACTGAACCTATAATGAATATATTTGAGTTTTTCTAGTCTTCTCTGAAGTAAGTTGAGGCACATTCAATTTGCTATGACTGGTACTCACAGGTATCATTTTTTTTAATGTTTTATTTTTTTTTTCAGTATTCCAAAATTCATTGTTTCTGCACCACACCCAGTGCTCCATGCAATACGTGCCCTTCTTAATACCCACCACCAGGCTCACCAAACCCCCACCCCCCTCCCCTCCAAAACCCTCAGTTTGTTTCTCAGAGTCCACAGTCTCTCATGGTTTGTCTCCCACTCCCATTTCCCCCAACTCATTCTAATCCTCCCATAAATTTGCCTTCTCTAAGTTTTACTGACTTAGGAACGAAGAGAAAAAATGCCTGATGGGCATCATTTGAGAATAGCCTTTGGTGAGCAGCTTTCATCTGAGATCTGTATCATCATACGTCTCCATTTATAACAGTTATTCCGTCAAATCCAGGCTGCTGCTACTCTATCTCGGACCCTTCCTTGGATAGGGGGCGGGGGTGGGGTCGGTGGGGGGGGTGGGTGTCTACAGAGGAAGTGTTACCATTTTGTTGCTATCCACCTATGAGTCTTGTTTCACGTACCTTTAGCATGTGTTACCATTCCTCTTTTTGAGTTAGTGTTACTTGATGTTTTCTGATCTATCAGCAGGGAGGACAAGAAAATTTAACATTTTATGTTTTTCTTAGCATGCTGGGATAGTCTTTGAAGCAGAACTTTAAAAACATAAACACAGCAGGCCAGCTTCCCAGCTCTGTACTCTAGGGAAAAAATTTCTTTGTTGTAAATACCCTGGTCTATACTTTTTCTCTTGCTGCTTGCTTCAGTGGTTCTAGAAGCAAATTTTCACCTGCTAGTTTTCCTTTGAAGTAATTTTAATATCACTTTTCAGGCACCATAACCCTTCCTCCTGAATACAGAAATTCAGTCTTTCCTTTAATAGCATCAACTATTTTCAGTTCTCTTAAATACAGATAAATAATTGAAATATGGTGTCAGTTTATCCATGTTTTCCCCAGTTTATCATAATGACATCATTGCCAACTACTTAATAATTTTGTGGGGAAAATAAAATCAATGAAAGTACATTAGTGGATGTTTTGTAGAATAGATATCAACTCTTCTTTAAATGCTTGATAAAAGAGTATTTCCTAAAAGATCTACTTTACGTAAATACCCTGAACCAAAATCTATATTTGGGGAATCGGTGTGCGTCTTCTTTGGCAAAGATCTTTTCAAAAACTGCCATGAATGTTTTCTGTTAGGAACGAACCAGCTGGGGCGCCTGAGTGGCTCAGTGGGTTGAGTCTCTGCCTTCGGCTTGGGTTATGGTCTCAGGGTCCTGGGATCAAGCCCCATGTCGGCTCTGTGCTCAGTGGGGAGCCTGCTTCCCGCCTCTCTGCCTGCTTGTGATCTCTCTCTCTCTCTCTCTCTTTCTCTCAAATAAATAAATAAATAAATAATCTTTTAAAAATTAAATAAATAAATAAATAAATAAATAAACTGGCTGAGAGAGTTAATGTATTTATCAAACTTGTAACATTTCTCAATTAAACAAAATTGGTTGCACTGTGAATTTGTCTCCAGTTTTGAAAGAAAATTTCCCAGAGATTTACTCTTTGCTTTGTGTGTGATTTGAAGTATAGCAACTTTAATAGTCATCTTAATTTCTTTCATATCATTAATGTGACATTTCACCGGGAATACACTGGATTCTTACAATGTCCAAAACATTTGAGTGGGTCCCAGGGTGACAGAGAAGACATAGAAACTGTACCTCATATGCCTCCAATCCTCATAGAGGTTTTTGTTGTTGTTGTTTTGTTTGTTTTTAAGATTGTACTTATTTATTTATTTTTAGAGAGAAAGAGAGCATGAGCAGAGGAAGGGGCGGAGGGAGAGGGAAGGAGAGAATCTCAAGCAGTCTCCACTGAGAGCACATCCGAACTCAGGGCTCAGTCTCAGGACCCAGACATCATGACCAGAGCTGAAATCAAGAGCCAGTTACTTAACTGACTGAACCTCCCAGGTGGCCATGTCATAGAATTTTATACCTGAATTGTCCTCTACAAAGTCTTCACTAAATGTGTACATTTAGATGACTCTTCCACTTAAAGCAGATCAGAAAACTGAAAGGATGTTTCAGTTTCACAAAATTATAGCAGATGTTAAAACAAGTTTAAGAAATCCCAGAATAGTTTGATCATGGCCAAGGCATTTGTGCATATGTATGTGAATATAAATACAATTATATGTGTACACACATGCTTGCCATTTACATTTCTCCATGTAGGATACAATTTCTGGAGAACACACATTTTAACCATCATATAAATTTTCATAACAAAGAAAATGAATCTGTAACCTATTTCACTTTTTTTGTTTTCCCGGAATTTGATATCTAGACTGCATATTGAAAAAGAGAAAATGATTGGTATCTTCTTTTGAAATGGTTTGATAGGTAAATTGAATATAAATAAAAATATAGGTTCGAGAAATTCGTAGACTGTGCCCTTTAATATAAATTTTACCATATGTAAAATACCACAGAAACACCTCATCTTTTTTTCTCTCTTCAGTAACACTTTGTAATACGGTGAATCATATTTCTAAATATTACAAGAGAATTAGGAGAGTAAACATAACAAACGACTTCAGTCTTACCAAGTGCCAACATCCTCCTTCTGCTTATCCCTTATCCCTTCACCAGCCTTTCCTGAGTGACCCAACAAGATTTTATTTCTTGGTTATCAAGGTTACTTTTGTCTTCCTTAGAGACAAAAAAGAAATAATAAGCATTTATTGAATATCTAGTCTCGGTCACACCGATATTTATAAGATTCTCATAGTAAATCTATGACCTAGATAATTTCAAAATAGTGGATTGACTTATTTTATATAAAATTCTATTTTCCTATTTGCAGCATTCCTAGCCCCATTTTGTTAGCCCAGCAAGTTTCTACACTTTCACTCTTTACTATTGTAAAAGCAAAAAGATGAAGGAAGGAGGAGGAGGAGGGATGAATGGGTGTAGCACAGAGCATTTTTAGGGCAGTGAAAATACTCTGAAAGAGACCATATTGATGGACATATGTCATTACTCATTCGTGCAAACCCAGAGGATGTACAACACTAAAAGTGAACTCTAATGTAAGCTATGGACTTTGGGCAGTGATGACCTGTCAGTGTGAGTTCATCGGTGTAACAAATATATCAATCTTAAGGGGGTTGCTGATGATGGCTATGTGTACAGGGAGGCTGGGGATATATGCCAAATCACTGTACCTTCCTCTTAATTTTGCTGTGAATTTTAAACTGTAGTGTTAAAAAAAAAAGTATTAATTAAAAAAAAAATGGATAAAGAGACAGTATAGTATAGAGGACAGAACCCATAGCTGAGTTGTATGACTATTATCCTATATCAACCTCACCCTTAAATAGAGAGTGATCTTAGTTGTGTCCTGTATCTTATGGCGGCCTGTTTCCTTCTCTGTAAATTACAGCAGTTAGGTTAGGTAATTTCTAAAGAAGCCATTCCATCACTTTGATTTTTTTGCTTTGTCTGATTAACCATCTCATCATTATCAGTTGTGTTTTACGCTTATCATTTAGTTGCAGTCATCAAGTTACTATATTGCCTTATGAAATGTTCTATTTCTTATTAAAAAAATGTCATGTACTCTATGCCATTGGTGCATTCTTAATGCAGTGTAGGGCTCTATATGCATTAGCAAATTGTGGTTAAACAGTTGAACCTTTAAAATACGTTTTAGATCAAGCTTGACAAAAATGTAGAACATCAGTGTGCTTTAACAGGGGCAATGATACAAATAAGTATATATATGATCATTGTGTGTGTGAGTGTGTGTGTGTGATAAAGGTGGAGAATAACTCCAGAAAGATATACAAAGTGCTGTAAAGAGATTTTGCCTATGGGGAGTAGTTAGGTAGGTTAGATGCTACCATTTTGTTGAATATGTATCATGTACATATAATATCTATTCAAATAATTAGTACATTGAATAATAGGATTTTTTAGAGTTAAATACCAGTTCTTAAGTTGTACATTGGAACAAATTACTACAAACTTTGAATCTTCAACAAATTTATTATCTTAACATTTTTCTAGAACAAATTTAAACACAGGTCTCACCAGGCTAAAATCAGTTCTTTCTGTAGACTCTGGGAAACATCCTTGTCTGCTTAAGCTTCTAGAAGAAACCATCATTCCTTTGTTCTGGTCCACATCCTCTTCTAAGTCTTCCATGGCTTGACCTGTCTTTCTTGCATTTTATCACTCTTAATCCTCTGCCTCCCTTTTCTACTTTCTAGAATTAACACAGTTAGCTAGGATAATCTCCCATCTCAACCTTAATCATATCTGCAAAATCACTTCTGGCACATAATGTAACGGTTGTAGATTCTGAGATTTAGGAAGTGGGCATCTTTGGGGGACCATTACTCTACCCAATACAGGTTGTAAGCAACATATCGGAGGTGACTTTAATTCAGATACTCAATTAAATCAGAATTGTTCTGGCAGAGAAGCAGGCTTAGGAACAGATAGCCTTTTGTATGTCCTTCATTACTCAACCAGCTGGAATTATTGATCCCTGAGTTCCTGCTAACATCACAGTTCTACTGATGAGGTTTGCCTATATTACTCAAAATCTGACTTTTCTAATCTAGCTTGTCACAGCTCCCCACCCTGAACACTCATACCCTTAATTTTGTAGACCTGAATATTAAGTGCTTGGATAGTAAAAGATTTTCTTCTTACTCTACTATATTTGAATATGAGCTCAGTACAATGGTGATAAAAATCAGGAAAGGATAGGAAAGTTGTGTGTAAGTATTTTGGAGGGAAGGGGGTTGAAGTCTGCTTCAAATCTTTTTTCCAGGTTTTGGAAATCACAGTGATTCAAAGAGATATGTTTTACTGAACCCTAACCCTTTTTTAAGGCATCCATTAAAAAAAAAAAAAAAAAAAGCCAGGAGAGGGCTATTTGTTAAGTAGAATGTTAAGTCCCTCCTGTTAAGTAGAATGTAATGTTTTACTCATTGTCTGAGAAAAGTAATTTTATAATCCTGACTATTCTATGATTTAGCCCTTTAGTAATATAAACACTTAATTTTAGGTAGTCTGAAAATAGGGAACTAAAATTTTCTAATGTTTCAGAAATTATAGTATATTTGCCTTCTCTCTCCACCCCCGTTGGTATATTTATAGGATGTGAAGGTAGTAAGCTATAGAGTAAGAACATGGTCTCCGGCTTTGAAACCTGATTCCCACACACACTATTGTGTAACCTTTGAAAATACATTTAACCTTACTGAGCTTTAGATTTCACATTTTAAAAATAGGAATCAATATTTACCTCACGTAGTGCTTCTTAGTATTAGGCTCTTAGAAAATAACTATTTACTAACATGATCTTTTTTTTTAGCATGTTCATTCCTGTTTATTTTTAGAGGATTATAAAAAAGTAGAAATTAAGAGAAGATAAATGCCCTGATTTCTTTTTCTTTTTCTTTTTTTAGTTTGTTGTTGTAATGCTTGTTACAATAGGTTTTTGAGACTTCATGGAATAATTTTTGAAGTGGTGCCTCCAGAATTCAGTGTTTGTCATTTAACTACCAAATCGTTTTTTCATGCTTGGGCAAGAGACAAGTGTATTTGTCTGGCTTTATAAAATACATTCCCCTTTATATCTGTGAGTACCTGAAATTCATCATAAGTATAAAGCAGTCCTCAGTCCCACACAATTTCCACACCAGAACAAATGGGATGTTTTGCAAGCTAACAGAATTCATTTCTTTAAGACTTGTTGATTTCTTGCAGACAATTGCTTTTCTGAATTTGACATTAAATTGTTTTTTTTTTATGATATAGCTTCTTAATATTTAGGTATCATAATGATATTACAGATTTTTTTAAAGCCCTTATATTTCATCGATACACACTCCAATAATGTACAAGTGAAATTATATTGTCTAGAATTTGCTTCAAAACATTCTGGGTTTAGACTTAGAGGACACTGAAGGAGAGAGATGAGACAATATAGGCCCTGACTTGACCGTTGTTAAAGCTGGGTAATAGGCGTGAATTATTTATTCTTTTGGGGGGGAGCACATTTCTTTTCTTTTCATTTTCTTATTTATTTGAGAGCGGGAGAGAATGAGTGGGAGGGGAATAGGGAGAAGGAAAGAGAATCTCAAGCAGGCTCCACACTGAGCTCAGAGCCTGACACGGGACTCAGTCTCATGAGGCTGAGATCATGAACTGAGCCAAAACCAGGAGTCCACACTTAACCTACTGGGCTACTGAGGTGCCCCTTTGAGGGGGGGTTACATTTCTGAAAGTTTTTTTTATTTTTTTAATCATCCTTTTCTTTGTCTGCCTTCTACCTTTGGTTCCCTGTCTCCTATCCCTTTAAGTCATATGACCTATAAACATCCACTTGTAATGTTCCTTCTGTTTCCCCATCGCCGCCATTGGCTTTTCCTAGACTACCACTTGTTTTCTCTAGGTACTTTTCTTCCCTCAGTTTAGTTAGATGCTATTGTCATTCTTTTCTCTCTCATCGCTGTCAAAATATATATTATTCTTCACTGTGGTTGTTTAATCTTGCATCTAAACTGGAATCTCTTTGTGGAGGGAGCATCTTATCTTGTTTATTTGGTATTGTGAAGATTGGCCACTAAAGGGAGTGAATACTGAAAAATTATTTGCTGAATGAAATGGACACATATACACACAAACAGGAAAGTTACTTCTGCTTCAAATTACTCCGTTTTCTGCGTGCTAGTAATATCCACTGGAGAAAAGGCCATCAGTGACCTTTGTGCCTCCATCAATGACTTTTATCTTCAATAAGTCAAGCATGTAGTTGTTTCTTTGCTACCTCATATTTGACTAAATTCACTGAAAATTAGTATGAGTAATAATATGAAAGGGGAAAAGGAAGCCAGAGTGAAAAGATAAGTATCAAATTGGCAACTTTACAGCTCTTTTCTTTGATGATTACTTTCAATTGGTGTTTACATCTTTACCTGAAAGCTGACTTTATAAATGCCAGATGGTTATAGCCAGACTGGGATTTGAAGAGAAAAAAGAAAGATGTTATAATACTAGGCACACCCAGTTTTCCAACAGCACAAACAACATATTGACCTCTGATATTTTTTTTATCAGTAGCTGAGATTATTTTCAACAAGAAATTAAACTTTAATTTTTTTCCCTCTGAGAAAGGAGGCTTAGCTGCTTTCAGAGTATTTGAAAAACTTAGAAAAATTCCATATGCCATTCTTTTTTTTTTTTTTAAGATTTTATTTATTTATTCGACAGAGAGAGATCACAAGTAGGCAGAGAGGCAGGCAGAGAGAGAGAGGAGGAAGCAGGCTCCCCACCAAGGAGAGAGCCCGATGCGGGGCTCGATTCCAGGACCCCGGGATCATGACCTGAGCCGAAGGCAGAGGCTTTAACCCTCTGAGCCACCCAGGCACCCCCCATATGCCATTCTTGTATGTAGTTTAGTATAGGTTCCCACATTCTACTTGAAATCATTATTGAAGTAGGAAAATGAGGTTCAGAGATGTAATTTACTATCATCCTAAACGTTGTAAAAGGAAAATGATAAAATTATTTAAAACCCCAGGAGCAAAAATATGAAATCCATTTTATTGTTTTTAAGGAAGAGAAATGTCATACCTCCAGAGGAAATAATCAAGATCAGCAGTTGAAAGTTTAAAGCAAACAAACAAAAGAAAGTCATGAAATCTGCCTAGAGGGCCATAAACTATTAAACTTGTTTACACCACTATATAGAAAATGAGAGAAATTTGAACTGAAAGATGGTGTAACTGGAGAAACCAATGGGGACTTTAGAGTAGTAAATGTGTTTTTGCTTTAGGAGGAAAGTTGTGTTCATTTCCCAATTATCTCATTTTATTTCTGTCTTCTTTTACTCATTGGTCATTGGTAATGGCATTCATATGTCTATGAATATATGTAAAATGTGAAATAAATGCATGAAGAAAAAGCATCTGATACAGCACATTCAGTTCTTTCATTCTTAATTATTAAAAATAGATTTGTGCTCTTATCTGTACTTTAATCTTTTTAGTTTCCTATCAAAGTCAGATATTATCTCTTGTCTTCTCTTGAATCTTCAAATGCTATTCATGGAAATGATATGAGGCTTTCCTTGATCATCCTGTTTAAAATTGCAACCTGCCCTTCCACTCTCGATCCCCTTTAGCCTGTTTTAATTTATTTCCGTTGCCCTTCTCATCTTGTACATGCAATATTATTGACCTATTGATTTTGTTAATTTCTTACAGTCTGTCTCCCCTTACATAAGATTGCACATTATTATTTATTTTATTGTGTGATATATGCCAAGTAGCTTGAAAGGTACTTGTCGAGTATTAGGTACTCAACTAATACTGGTTGATGAATCAGTGAATTAAATAATGAACTTGCAATAATAATAATAATAACTAAAAATTCTAAGTACTTTACTGTGTAACAAGTACAGTTCTAATTACTATATATGCGTAAGTTCATTTAACCTTCAATACACCCCTATGAGATAAGTGTTACTATAATCTCCATTATACAAATGAGGAAATTGAAGCACATAGAAGTTAAACAACTTGATGGCTACTGGCTAATTAGCTATATGACTAATGTTTGTATGGTTAGAAAGTGGCGGGGTCCAGATATCAACACATATAGTTCTGTTCCCAGGGCATGATATTATCTGTTATGACAAACTGACTTTAGTTTTTAGGCATAGCCTTATGGGGGAAAAACGTGTGTATTTCATAAATAAATAGTTCTCAAGCTTTTTAACCTCTCAACACACCTGAAAGATTAGGTCCCACACACCTTGAAAATTATGGCCTACAAAAGAAGTCTTCAGAGTTAAGAGAGAATGAGGATGCGTTCGTTTTCTGCAGGCCAGTTGTAAAGCATCCCCTTTCTTACTGTCCCTGATATCCAACTTGACAACTACCACCTTGATTTGACTTTTGACAGTCACAAATTTCTCAAGATGTGTTTCCTCATTCTAAAATGTGGATTGGGGACTATATGCTATCAAATGCCTTTCTCCCTCCAAAGTATTTCTGTGCTCTGTTGTGCAGGTAAAGTATTGACAGTAGAAAGAAAAAAAAAAGTTCTTGTATCTAATGCTAGTCAAGTCTTTCCTGTATTTTACCTTTAATAGAAACTGTGCAGGGTTCTTCAATAAAATAGAAATTAGATGAAAGTTGAAGAAGAGATGGAAGTAATGTATTTTCATTTCATAATACATTTCGTAATACATTTATAATACATATAACACATAATTATTATATAATACATAATACATTTCATAATGTATTTTCCAGAATACGAAGTAGTCTTTGGTTTTTTGCTGTAGGGCAGAATTCTATTGACTACCCTTAAAATTTCTATATCTTTGGCATACCTGACGCTGGATAGTCCACACATTTTCATTTTACAATGTTTCAGTGTTTGATGTAAGCTGCTCTCTTTTTTTTTTTTTTTTTTTTTTTTTGGGGCTGGGTCATTTTTTCCCTTACTTTCACGATGTGTGTGAACTATACAACTTCTGATTCAAATACTGTTTTATCTTTCTATATCCACTTGGGGAGATTATTGTCTTCCCAGGTTTTACAATTATCTTAATATTAAGTACAATCAGCTCCGACTTAACTACATTGCCACCTATAAACAAATAAACAAACAAATACATTAAAAAAAATAGAAAAAAAACCCTGAAAAACATTTCCTTGCTATTGGAACCCTCATGCATTACTAATGAGAAGTAGAAGAGTACAGCCCCTTCAGAAATGGGACTTAAAAAATTTACATACAGATTTACTATATGACCCACCAATTCCACTCCTCGGTATATATATATTCAAGAAAAACGCAAACATACCCACACAAAAATTTGTGCACATAGGTTCATAACAGTATTATTTGGAACAATGGAAAAGTGGAAATGATCCCAAATGTCCATGACCTGCTGAGTGATTAAATAAAACATAGAATGTCTATACAATGGAATATTATTTGACGACAAAAAGAAATGAAGGGCTGATTTATTCTACCACATGGGTGAACCTTGAAAACCCATATTGAATGAAGAATGCTGATCGCAAAAGACCACATATTTGTGTAATTCATTTATATGAAATGTTCAGAATAGGCAGATATATAGAGATGGAGAGTGAATGAGTGGTTGCCTAAGACAGGGATGAGTTGGGAGGAAATGAAGAGAGGCTGATAACGGGCTTGGGCTTTCTTTTTGTAGCAATGAAAATGGTCTCAAATTGATGATGATGCTGGTTGTACAACTCTGTGAATATATTGAAAACACTCTCTTTTAAATGGGTGAATTATATATTAATATAGATTTGTTACATAAATTTATCAGTTAAATACATCTTCACACAATGTTATCATTTTCCCTAGACTAAAATGAATGAAATCTTGTAAGCTACCCAACTACCATTGTTTTCCTTGACTCCTTAACAATAAACCTTTAACAATAAACCATGAAGCGTTTTTTCTTTCTCTCTTTTAATTCTTTTATGAAACCCGTCATTCAGTGTTGTTTATTCCTCTGGTAAATACTTTGTAGGAACTCAAGGTAAATTGACAGGTGAATAACATCAGTAGGAAATTCTGTCCTCTAAATTTCATGTTCTATAAAATCAATTTTTAAAATTTAAATTCTACAGCACAAAATCATTAAATAAAAGAGCATATAGATGACTCTTAACTTGGGAATATATTTCATATAAGAAATAAACATCACAGGGGTGCTTGGGTGTCTCAGTTGTTAAGCATCTGTCTGCCTTCGGCCCAGGTCATGATCCCAGGGTCCTAGGATCGAGTCCCACATCAGGCTCCCTGCTCTGTGGGGAAGCCCACTTATCCCTCTCCCACTCCTCCTGCTTGTGTTCCCGCTCTTGCTGTGTCTCTCTCTGTCAAATAAATAAATAAAATCTTTAAAAAAAAAAAAAAAAGAAAGATCACAGAAAATAACTAAACTTCAGTATCAGTCATTGTATTTAGCTCTAAGGACCTAAGAGAGATAAAGTCAGTAACTAATAATTCCAACAATAACCATCAAAAAAGTTCAATGAAAGTTATCAAGAGAGTTTTAAAATTTCATTTAAATAGGGAAAATAGAATACATAAATAATGAAATATTCTTATAACCAAAATATAAACAATTTAAAAAATTAATTTATTCCAACTTATTTAACAACAAACAATAGAGATCCATTTAAAAGAAAATGAAGACAAAATATTTTAAATGCTTATCTTCCAAATTAATTTAAAGAATTAATGTGATTCTAATCAAAATGTCAGTATGACATTTGGCATCTGGGTGGCTCAGTCAGTTAAGTGCCTGTGTTTAGCTTGGTCGTGACCCCAGGGTCCTGGGATCGAGCCCCACATCAGGCTCCCTGCTCAGCGGAGAGTCTGCTTCTCCCTCTGTCCTTCCCCCGACCTCATACTTTCTCTCTCTCACTCTGTTCTCTTTCTTGCTCTCTCTCTCAAATAAATAAATAAAATCTTAAAAAAAAAAGAAAAAAAAAAGAAAATCCAGTAAAGAAAGAAAATAAAATTCAAGAGAAATAAATAAACAAATCTGTATCTTTTTAACTTGGAAAAGTAAGGGGAAAAATGGAGCAGCACATTTCACACTTCGGTATATAAAACTTCTGTTATAAGGACCAGGAAAGGCTAGTGTAAGACAGGAGAGCAAGGTAAAGAAAGTGATAAATGAGAGAGCAGGTATGTTCCCTATCTAAAAGTATTCTAGTCAAATCTTTGAAAACAGTATGTGTTTGGCGGTTTAGTCCATTGAGCTTTAGTCTCTTGTATTTTGGCTCACGTAACAATCTCAGGGTCATGAGATAAGTAAGATAAGGGCCCTGCTTAAGGCTTCACGCTCAGTGAGGAGTCAGCTGGAAATTCTTTCTCTCCTTCTCTCTCTGCCCCTCCCCCCACCAACTCTCTTTCTCAAGAAGCTTTAAAAATATATAAAAATTTAAAAATAAAATAAAAACGTATGCATTTGCCACACTTTGTATCTTCCTAAGCTCTTTTTGAACTGATCGCATTTTGGGATGCATATTATACATCATAATGTCTAGAGGAATTATACATGGAAGTTATTTATGGTTTTAGCCACAGCTTGTTATTATTACTATTATCTTGCAGTAATTCTTAATGAGGGGGGTGGATATTTGATAGTCACTGGGGTTTTCTTCAAACTATAACTCTCTATGTTCTATAATGCTCTCCCTGATGAAGAACAATTATCTCCCTGAGATTCATTGCCTTAGTTAACCACAGATTAGAATAGGTTTTATTATATCTTATGTGTTTTTGTGGAGACAAATGTGTGAGTACCACTGATCTAAAGTGAAGCTGACTTTTTTTTTTAATGTATTTGATTAATGTAGTTAATCAACAGCAGCCTCCATGATTTCTAGTTTTTATTCTGTGGATCGGAAATCTCAGCAAACTGAAATCTCTCACTGCATTTCTGCCATTCTCTAAGGCTGAGAGTCTGTCAACTCCTGTTACAGGAGCTCTCCCGGCCACCCCTCATCCTGCAGTTTGCTGGAGTTCTCACTGGAGGGAGAATGGACATTTTGACAAACCAAGTTCAGGACTTGACTGTCAATATCCTCATCCCACTCTGCTGTCTCTTTGATCATCTCCAGTCCCCCTTAGGGACATACATACTGTGATCTCATGCTCCCTGAAGTATCCCTACTGAGCACTCTTGAAGTTACGTGATTATCCCAAGAACAGAGGCAAATGTGACATTTAAAGGTTCTTTTTACTTCAAGCCAAATGTAGGGGTGACAGTTCCACAAGCAGTTACTTGTCAGAGTTTAATCACTAAAATCCATACCCTTCCCCCCCTCCCAGGGTTAGTATATGGAGATCTTCTTTGAGAAAAATATTCTGATATACTTAAAAACACTTCACATTTGGAGTCAAAATGCCCCTGGCCTTTACTAGCTGCACGTGCTTGAGCAAGTTACAGTCTCCTCTGCTTGTTTCTTTGATTTAAAAATATGAGTATATTGGCATAGTACCTACCTTTCAATCCCCATAGTGACATGGTTGTCTAAATGGAGATCATGTATGCACAAATGCATGTTAATTATTATATGTGGTAAAAGTCATGATCCTTGATTAGACATGAACTCGATATTACTTTATTATGCCAAGATTATTCTGAACTAATATAAAGTCGAAGATTTTTATTTTCATTTATGTAATCGGTAGCATTTCAAACCAGTCCATTGGTAATAATACAGGACCTTGAAAACAAAAAAATGATTTTGCAATCAAGTTTGTAACATAGATAAACATTGGGCATTTTCATAATTAAGATAATCTAAAGTTTTTAATAAGCTGCATTACACTGGACTGCTATAAGTGCACACTCACTGTCTTACTTCTTTTATAATAGTGCTTTTGGTGTTCCATTGAAACATGGCCAGTGAATGCACAATATTCTTAGTTACCATTATGAGGGGCTCTGTATATTACAACGTCTCCACTGTGTCTGCTGTTAGCTAGAAAAATGCTGGGAGCAACAGCAGCTACTATCAACAGGGAGCCATATTAATTATTTGAAATGTGCCTCATAAGAGAAATCAGCAGAGTTTATTACAAGTCAAATATTACTTGAAACGGGAAGGTTACTCTAGCTGTTATCATAATCTATGTATCATTAACTTTCCTTGTTTAGGAAAAGAGATTAACAACCCTGTAAATTGCTATAGTAAATGTGTAAAATATAACTGCATATTCCCATTGTAGAAAGAAATTGGTGAGTCCTCTGCTTCTACCCAAACCTTTTTTTAAGAAATAGTTTTAAAAAGTAGCTTTAGAAATTGAACTGACTCTGTGACTATGCCTTCTTGTCTCAAAATTCTAATTGCTTACTGAATCATCAGTATACAAAGCACAGCTACTTTGAACATAAGAAATTTTTTTTGTTTGTTCCTAACCTAGCAGTTTTTCCAAGCAGCGTCTTGGCCTCCAAATCAACACCTTAATTCATAAAACAGAAATTCTGTTACAAATAGTGTGTGAGCTGGTAGCATGGTTTGCAAGGAATAGAAAATGAATTCATCTACCTACTTTTTATATCCTGGCTAGTTATTGTTCTTCCATAAAATACACTAAGCAGGTAGGAGTAGCTTTCTATTCAAATAATAGAAATAAATTCTAAAAACTAAAAAAAAAATTACCCAGAGTTATAAAGTTATCTAAGTAACTGCTACTTGTGTGTTATTTGACATTGATGACAGTCTGCAGACTGCAAATTACTGGTCATATGTGTATAAATTGAGTGTATAAGTGTATAAATTGAGATAAGTGTATAAATAAGTGTATAATGAAATCAGTGTATAAATTGAGAATAAGTGTTTAGAAACACTGTAAATTGAGAGATTACTTTTCGGTTTAATCTGACAGTAAAAAATGTGGACTTGTGTTGTTTATGTCTTTTTTGTTTCCATTTTATCTTTCTTGTAAATCATTTCCACTGTATTTTTAAAAGTGTCATTCCACAATAAATGTGTAATTTAATAATAAAAAATAGTTTAAGAAGGACTGATTTAATTGCTTGATGTTTGGATGATGCATAATGCTCCTGTGTTTGAATAGATTTGTCGACGTGATATAATGAAAATTAATTCAGTGTGAAGACAGATAATATTGCATCATTAAAAACAAACAAAAAAGTGTAAAGAGACATAACTGTAATGTCTGTTTAACATTTATTTTTGGGTCCACAGGGCAGGCGCATCATGGCCAGGTGTCCTACATCTCTCCGCCAATTCACCTTGACTCTGAGCTAGAAAGACCTCCTGTTAGAGGTGAGTTGATTATTATTACAATGATCATCATTATTATTTTAAAGGAAAAGAAATCCTATTCATTATTTTTGATGAAGACAATTCAATTACAGATAGTTATAAATATATATTTTATAAGGCAGTTCCTATTTAAAAAGTGGGGAGGGGGCATAGTGTACAAGGAATCTGATAACAGAAAGGGGAAATCTTATTTATAACCTAAAATATGAAATACTGTTCTGAGAAATATTTGTAAACAAAATAAGAAATAGGGATAGATAATGATTCAACTAGTGGAGGACTAATTGAAAGCCAACTTAGATTCAGAGATTAGCAGATAACCATTACTTTTTAATTATAATTTTCTTCTTCTCCTATCTTTTTAAAAATAAATTAATTTATCTTAACCTAAGGCATAGTGACAGATTTATTTCCTTTCAAAGTGATATTTTATATTTCATTTTTAAAGTCTTTTTAGCATTAATATGGTCATTTGGTTTTAAAAATATATAAATTAAAATTACTTTAAATTGATGCCATCTGTTTAAAGATTCTTTTAAAATAACTAGTCATACAAAACAAAAATTAAAAGTAACATTTATTTTTCTGTAATCTACAGAATTTGTCTTTCCACTTTTAAAGAAATACTATTTTCAAAATGTATTTTAATGTTCAAAGCTGATGTGACATAGACATGTTTTCTTTTTTATTTTTATAAATACCAAATATTCTAAGGTTATTTTTTTAAGAGTTAAGTGATGCAGGATATTTTCTAATACCTCCAGTAGTATTAATCACTTGATACAATAGAAGTCATTAGCCTGCCTTCTATAAGCATGTTTTCTATAGATGCTATTTCCTCCTCCGGTGGGTTACTACCAATGTTTGAAGGTTCAGCTTTATTTTCAGTTCCCTGTCTATGCACTGTGGAGGAGGAGAGAACATGTGTCTGTTCTCCAAATGGCCCCTGTGCTTGCCTCGGGTATTACCTGTGAGACACTATCTGCATATTTCCCTTTCTCCTCCAGCCACTGGTCTATGCTTGGCACATAGTAGGAACTCATACAGTGGTTTCTAAGCAACAAAAAGTAAAGGTGACAACCTACGCTCTGAAGGATGCAACCTCCTTTTTCAAGACAAAAAGGAAGCAGGGAGGACAGTGAAATCCACGAAATGGAAGCAGAATGAACCAAAACGGATCTGTGAACGTTGTGACATTTTTAAGGAAATGTGTTGGGTGCACAGGAAAGTGAGAGCAGTTCTAGAGGAAGAGACTGACAAGACCTTATGAGGCAGATTGGGAAGGATTCTCTATCACCTGGAAAGACGTTTGCATTTTACCCTGGGGGGGGAAAAAGGTCATGAAATATTTTAATTTTTTAAAAATTGTTTTTCTAGGGGCACGTGGGTGGCACAGTTGGTTAAGTGACCAGCTTTTGATTTTGGCTCAGGTTGTGATCTCAGGGTCCTCAGATGGAGCCCTAGGTGGGGCTCTGCATTCAGCATGAAGTCTGATTAATTTCTCTCTTCCTCTTGTGCTGCCCCTCCCCCACCTCTCTCTCTCTCTCAAATAAATAAATAAATCTTTAAAAAAAATGTTTTTCTAAGTTAGTGAGGTTTTTCATTATAACATTATGTTCTTGATGTAAGAAAAAAATATCTCTGATGTCAGTATAGATGAGGAGAGATTAACAGAAGGAGGCTGTTTCAATAATCTAGGTAAAAGATGACTGGGAAATTAGCAGAAAGTATGTCCACTAAAATGGCAAGGTCTGAGAATTTTTTTTTTAAGAGTTTATTTGTTTAATTAGTTAAGTTTGAAGTATGTCCACTACAATGGCAGGATCTGAGGAATATTTTTTTAATTAATTTATTTATTTAGAGATTGCGTATGAGCATGGGGGCAGGCAGAGGGAGAGGGAGAGAGACTCTCAAGCAGACTATGCACTGAGCTCATTGAGCTTGACCTGGGGCTCAATCCCTCAAGCCCAAGATCATGACCTGGGCCACAATCAAAGTTGGGTCCCAACCCTCTGAGCCACCCAGGCCTCTAGGTCTAAGAAATATTTAAAGAGACATGGCATTTGACTGAACCGATAATAGGGAGAAGGAACAGAAATGTCTCTAAGATTTCTGTATCTATCAGCTGCTTAGATGCTTATGACATAATCCCTCATCATGAGGAACAGATGAATTTTAAATTGGGGTTTTTTTTTTAAGACATTTAATCCTTGGTACAACATTGTTCTTATCCAAGATGGATGTCTGTTTATGCACATAGGTGACTTTAATATAATTCATTTTTTCTGACATCATCTTGGACTGATTTGAGAAGAGTCCTGTCAGGTCATGGGTAGTAGGGTAGTGTAACAATATACTTCGAAAGTTAGTGGCTTATAACAAAAATCATTTATTATAACTTTTAGAGTTGGTTGAGTTGTACGTGTGCTGACTTGGCTGAAGTTAGATGTTTAGTAGCTAGCAAGCTGGTTGATTTTGCAGGGGAGGAAACTCAGTCCACATGCTTAGTAGCCACCTTAATGTCATCTGGGATGATGGTCGTATGAGGCACATCCAGCAGTCTAGCATAGGCTCATTCCTATTGTGACAGGATTCCCAACAATAGGTAGACAAGTCCCAGAGCTCAAATATTTTTCAAGACTGCTTATATCCTGTTTGCTATGTCTCATTGATCAAAGCAAGTCACATAGCCAATCCCAGACTTAAAAAGGGAGAAAATGATTCTTAATGTTAGACTGAGGGACCACAATCCAAAGGACCATGGATACAGAAAAAAAGAGGAATTGGGTCATTTCAAACTATCATAGCAAGTCAGGAAAAGGGTAAAATGAAGTGAGACAAAAATAATAAAGGAATTTAGAGCCAATTAACTTAAACTTGGGTGTTCCAGACCTATTTATCATGAGTTTCCCCAACCAGTACACAGAAGATCAGAAATAAGAACTTCACAGTGTCTTTGTGATTATTAAGAGTAATACAGAGTAGAATCCCGCATCTGGCAGGCCCTATATACAGTGTGGCTATCCTCCCTACTTTTGGGCTCACCGTTGTGCCACAGGGAAGGAAATTGGACTTTGAAGCCAGGCGGACCTGTATGACCTTGGGCAGCTTCTCTCTGTCCTCTGTAAATCAAGGATAATAATGTCACCCCAATAACTTTATTAGGATAATTAAAACAATAAGTGCCAAGTTCCTGGCAAATATGTACCATAACAAGACCCCGAAGAGTTAGAAGGTAAGAGGCATTATTAAGAGCTCCACTGTAAAATAATATTATCTTGGTCAAAATAGTGATGGTATTGACCTGGTAAAGAATGAATTACTAGAATCCAGCAGTCATCTCTGCCTGATATCAGCTTCAGATAGTACTCTCTACTTTAGAGTGATTGTCTTGGTAACTTCTAGTTCTCACAGCGTTCCTCTGCATACATTGACCCGGAACTCTTCTTTAACTGCTCTGTGATTAATGCAATTACATTTATAGTTACTAGCTCATGTGCCACAATTCTGAAATATTCAGAGAACAGTTAAATAAAGGTAAAGAGGTTTATATAAATCACCATAATATTGAAAAAAAATTTTTGCTTTCTTTTTTCTTAGAACTATTTAATATTTCATTAAAATCAAATATTGGAAATGGGATAGAGTTGGCATAATAATAGCATTATTTTGCAACCACTGAGTATTTCCTTTCAACTTTCAACCGTCACCCTCGATCTTCATTTGCTATTTATAATTATACTGAATACTGCTGCTTATACTTACACGCAGTCAAATTGTATAAACAAACTCCACATATGTCTATATCTATAAACAGAGAGAGAATTTCTCATGTATGTTATATTTTTCTATGAATTTATAAAATAATACATCAAGTTCTTTAAATAAAATGGAATTCTAGCTCCAATTATTGCTTTTTTGTGAGATATAGAATGATATACTTTGAACTCCCTAAAAATTAACATTAGCTAACCATTTCAGCTTTCCTTTTTCTTTTTCTCTTGTAATTATATACATATTGAGAATATGAAACATTTGTCTAGATATTACTATGTCTCTATATATGTATTTTCTTACTTTCTCTTTCTGTACCAATTTCTACTAGTCTCCATGTGTGTTAATGTTTTAGGAATTATTGCTTTACACATTAATTCCTTATTCATTTTATAGACCTATACTTTAATAGGAAAATCATATTTAATTTTTTGACATTAATCCAAGTAGTAATACAAAACAACGACATTTAAAATGTTATCAATGGTTACCAATATTAGCACAGGGAACCTATCAATAGAAAATATTAACTAACATATAGTAACACATCAGATTGCTTCAGATATTTTGCCATTTTATTCTGTTCTAATCTGAAATATTTTGGATTAAAAGTTGGTACTTTTATATATATTTAAACATACACACACACACACACATATATATATACATATAGATACAGTGATTATCCTTTGAGTATTTGAGATACTGAACTAATTATTGGTAACTTTGGAATTGTGTTGTAAAACTCAATTCTGAAAAACAATTAAGCAAGCATATTTCCAAAAAATCATATTTTTGTCACATTTTCTCTTTTTTTTTTGCCCCCTCAAATTCTTTATCACATATTAATCATTTTGATTTTAATCCACATGTCGCTATTCTCCCTCCTTTCAACTGTCTTGACTTCTTTCATTTTCTATCCTTTTCTTAGGGAAAACATATGACACTGATGCATTCATTTGTCATAACATGTTTCCTCTTTAGTAGTGTGCATTTTAATTCTACACCAACATGCTCTTAGTAACCACATAGAAAATGTAGTAGCAGTTTACCAAATAGCCTTGAATAAAATTTGTAATCTGCATTTCAAAGTAGCAGCAGTTTATAAATTCTGTGGAACTTACCCACTGATGAGTAAATTTGAGTGATTCTATTCTTTAAATCTAATGTGATCATACATGGCATTTGGTTACATAATTCATGCCTGTGATAGCTTTATATGCATTCTTCAATTTACAGATTTTATTACTGAATAGGAGTATAAATTCTAATAGTTTACTGGTGCATTAATGTCACAATACATTACAAGGTAATTAACCAGAGCTGCCACTATAAATAGAAAAATAGTCACAGCCCTCACTATAAACTACTTAATAAAAATAAGATCCTGAATCAGCATTCACCATTATAGTAATTTTTCTTGCCATATGTCTCATTAATCAGAACTTTAAAAAAAAAACCCTCATCTAGAACCGCCATTATTTTTAAACCTTTCATTAAAAAACAAGTTTGTTATCATTTTCTAGTTAGCTTAATGGGATTGATTATATATTTCTGTATGCAAATATGTTACATGCTTTTGAGACATATTTCCCATTTTTTATATTATAATTGGGAAACGAAAAACTAGTTTTTGGTAGTTTTGTAGCGGATTTGTAAGTAAGCACATTGGAGTTCTTAGCAGGACTCATTAAGAGTTGCAGTTCTGAAGGTCATGTGTTCTCACCAACTATATTTTCTCCCTGACCTTTATTTTGCTTCCTAACTACTCAGATGCAAAACCCCTCCCCGCAGTGTTATGTCTGTATTACAGGCAGACTGACTCAATGATGAAGGTGGTTGGGTGGGAATTTGCGTTGGGAGCTGAATCAGAATCCTAAGCAGAAGTATATATTATTTGAGACTCCAATGTATCAGTTGAGGCATACCCTTGAGTTGAGACTTTATAGTTTTGTTTTTGATGTTGTTTTGCTTCATTCTTTTTCTGTATAATTTTGTGACAGCCTTAGCAATTATAGAACCCAACCTAGGAATCCTTCATAACATCACTAGTAATTCAAGTTAAACAAATTCCTGTCAATAACCCAGAAAAAAACATTCTCTTCTGAAGACTGTCCTCCATTTATATTACTAAGAATGATATTTATGATGTTCTGCTGTATAAAATGTTTCACAGTTACCAATACTCTCCACCTTCCAATGTAGTAAACAACTAGTAATAATGCTGGTGAAAACAGTTTGTATTTATTTTGTACAGTCTTTCTTTAGGTAAGATCTTACATTTAATTAGAAGTCTAATACTAAATACAAATTTATAGCATTTGCTAATTTGTTAACAGTTACAATGTATACTCAGGGGGGGAAAAGCTAAAATATTTGGGCACATTTGAAAAATTACATCTATTTTTTTAGGTCTTTTTTTATTTGCTATAATAAACTGAGTAATATAAATATGGTTCCATTGGCACATAATCAATGAACTAGAATAATGCCAGGCATTAAGTTTCATGTGCAAATTGAATTACATTCAGCAAATCCACATTGAAAATATTTTTTAAAGTTCAAAATAAACAGATGGTCCTGCCTGGTGAGTCTATATTAAAAATAGGCTGTAGCCAAAGATTTAGCATCACAAATTAGAGACATTAGCACATGACACTAGAGTGGAATGTAAAAACATTTGAAATTGATTAAAATAAAATAAGAACAAGACATCTGGCATTCTTTTTGAATGTCTCTGGGCCTATTTTTTAGTAATCTATGGCAGTATTTTTCTAACTTATCTTATTAGCAGACATTATATGGTAGAACATAATTTCCTAGTTTTATCCACCCTCAACCCAAGGGAATAAAAATGAAACTTGCCTATAACAGATTGCTTTGACCATGTTAAATAAACATGCTTTTTCTACACTTTTAAGTGCCAAACATTTTTTTACTGTTTAAAGTATACTGAGAACACCTGCAAGATAGAACTTGTTAATATTAATGGTAAATATCATTCCCATTCATTAAGTACATATCTTGTGTCAGACACAGGAAAAACTATTTTATATGCATTGTCTCATTTCAGTTTACAAGGATCCTACCACTTTTTCATTTAGACTTACTGGTCATCATCATTGTATTTCTAGCATCAGGCATACTTCTCTATAGTAATACATGAAATTGGGTTGGATTTAATTGGAATTAAATTCTAAACTTAATGGTAAAATATATTTTTTTTTTCAGTATTTTTAGGGATAAGTATGAAGGCTTTGTAAATTATAATATGATTTACAAATAAAAGTCATTGTTTAAAAGCCAACGTTTATCATTTGAAACAATGTAGCACAATCCTGCAGGTCCCTTGTGGTATATAATTCATATGTTGAGAAGAATTATTCCAGAAAGTAGCATGTCCCGGTAGTTTTTTACAGTAGGTTCTTGGTCATCTTGTCCTGGTAGCCTCTCAATGAACCTGAATGAGAAGGAAGATAGAGTTTGTTTGAATTCTACTTCCACTCTGGCTCACGGAAGTTATATTCTTAGTACTTAGAAGACATTAAATAGAGAATTGATACTGTTTTGATCTGAACAACCTCTTTCAGGTTCAGGGGGGCTAATGGTAGATCCAGTGATAATGATCCTTGACTTGAGTATGACATTTCCTCCGTGGAGCCTGTTGCTCAAGGCAAAGGAAAATCTCTGGAAGTAGGATGGGTTTAAGCAGCTTTGACCAGGGTTCAGTTCTTTGAACTTCACACCTTCCCACGCACCCCCCATTCCCAGAACTCTCTGCCCTCCAGAGATTGCTCACTGGCCCAGCTCTCCTAAGATTGCTTCTTTAAGTTCCAGGACTGATTGTTCTTTGTTTTTCTTGGCTTTTATTTGTATTGGAAAGATGGGAGTGTATCTGCTTTATCTTGTTCAGAGAGAAAATATTTAGCATTTTTTGAATGCCACAACTTCTTATAGCGAGCTATTGGTAGTTAATAATAATAATAGTAATAAAAATTATAACAGTTAACATTTATCTTTAAATCAGACATTCAAACTGAAATTTACCCACATGATCCTCTTTCTCCCAATTATGGTAGAAAACCAATCATAATATTCTTGGAATATTCCAATAAACACATTACTTTTGAGTGGACATGGTATGAACATTCAGTATTTATAATTAACATTTGTGCCTGGTTCTATTTGAAGTACATGATATGGATTATTAATTTTATTAATTTCCTGAATCCCATGAAGCAGGTAGTATTATTATAATTTTGTGAATGAAAAAATTGAGCCATAGAAAGTTTCTTTAACTTCATAAAGGTCAGATTAACTATTACACAGTGGACCCAGGATTCAAACCCAGAAATCTGTAAAAATTCTACTTTGTCATTTTTTCATTTATACAGTAGAAATCATGATTTAGTTTCTAAAACAATATACTATAGCATGTAATTATTAATGAAACATATTATCAACAAGGGATTGGGAGATCTAACTATACATAGTATAGTATCTTATTTTATTTTTTTATAGTATAGTATTTTAAAGAAAATTCCTCACCATCTCTATTAGTCATCTTAAGAAAACAATAGGGCACAAGTGTGAACACTTTACTATTTACTACACAGTGACCAATAAGTTTTTTGTGTGTCCATTGTCTTCTTCCATAAAATAGAATACCTTCGTTGTACTGTTACACTATTACTTTTTACTCTTTTCATAAAATATCTTATTGTTCCTCTCAAAAGAAGTATGGAAAATCATACCATAAAAAAAGAAGTCAGGCATTGTGATAAAATATCCCATTTCTCTAGTTTTCAATATTCTCTCCCACAAATGGTTATTATTTGTGTAATCACCAGAAAATAATTTTATACCAGTATACTAAAAATCAATTAACTTATTGCCTGGAGGAGACAGCTAGCTGATAAATGTGTTGACTGCTACTACCAAAGCCTGGGGTGGGGTGACAGAGGAGATTTTGACTTCCAAATGGAATAATCACCCTTATCCCTACCTACGGAATAGTCACAGCTGCAAAGTTCTAATTCTTCCGTGTACTCACACACATGTGCACTCACACACATGCCCATGCCTCTCAGGAGTATCTTTAATGTAATTATTCTTACTTCCCAATCGATTTAAAAGACAGCATGATAAAATTTATGTAGGATAAATCCTTAAATTTTAGAGTATCTTTTACTCTTAAAGTCAATTGCCTAAGATAAGATAATGATCTCTTTTTTTTTTAAGATTTTATTTATTTATTTGACAGAGAGATCACAAGTAGGCAGAGAGGCAGGCAGAGAGAGAGGAGGAAGCAGGCTCCCTGCAGAGCAGAGAGCCCAATGTGGGGCTCCATCCCAGGACCCTGGGATCATGACCTGAGCCGAAGGCAGAGGCTTTAACCTACTGAGCCACCCAAGCGCCCAAGATCTCTTTTCTCTAAAGATACATTTATATGCCTGACAGTAAGGACAGTAAGTGTTGGGACTATTACCAACATAACATTCCCTTACACATCACTATTGGTGAATGAGGATCTTGTTTCCTCAGCTCCTAAAAAGTGTATTCTTCTCTATGGGAAGTATTGACTTTGGCAATTATTCATCCTATAACACCCCAAATGGTATTACCTTCACACTAAGAGGCACTCAGCTCCCTCAATGTGTACTGAGAAGCACTTTTTTCTTTGTTAGCTGTATCTCTGGGTCTAGCAATTACTTCCAGTTCTTTTTTTTTTTTTTTTTTTTAAGATTTTACCCATTTATTTGACAGAGAGAACACAACCAGGGTTAGTGGGAGAGAACACAACCAGGGTTAGTTAGCAGGCTCCCCACTGAATGAGGAGCTCGATTCAGGACTCGATCCCAGGATCCCGAGACCACGACCTGAGCTGAAAACAGCCACTCTAACTGACAGCCACCCAGGCACCCCAGTTACTTCCAGTTCTTAAGAATCCAGGAAAAAAACAGTTTCCCTCACTGGAGCAAGTGCTCCTGTTAAATTTGTCATCACATTCTCCGAGATGGAATCACACGAAAGTATACGGTTTAAATACTAATGCTTGCTTTTAATCTGCTAACTCCATCCCAGGTGGCTAACTATATAATCACGAAAAAATCTCATCACCACCACAACAACAACCTATTTCCCAAATTTGTTTAAGTATCAAATACTAAATATGATATTATATGTGAAAGTGCTTTCTTACCGTATAAAATGCTATGTAAATATTGCTTTGTATAATATAGCAGCAATCTTTACTGTTCCAGTCTAAGACTCAGTGTAGCTCATACATGGTAAGATCAGTAAGTCCTCAAGAGAGTTTACAATGTTCTTATCCTCCTTAAATCTTACCAGCTTAATTATAATACAGTATTGTGTTACAAATAACCAGTTCTTTTTTCTGTGAGTGTCTATGCATTTAATTTCAAACATGTATCAAACAAAAATCTATAGATCAGCTTTTTTTCAGTGCTCTTCCCAAAGACTAACTTTCAGTCAGTGTTCAACAAGTATTTTCTAAGTGATTGCATCTTATGCATGGGTTAGATTCTGAAGTTAGTGAACAAGGTCAAAAAGCAAAAATAAAAACAAAGCCCACCTTCAGAAATCCTCTAAACTATCCACAAAATACAGTATACCCAACAGTGAGTTTAATACCTAAAGCCCTTTTTGACTATGGTGATACCTATTTGATGAACAGCATAGGGAAACATAGAACTGAAGAAACTCTCCCTATCCTCCTTTCACTCATGGCCAAGTGCTCATTGATTAAAATGCCAAATGAAATTTTTTCCCAAATGCTTTATAAATGTATATAGTTGAATTTAAGTAAAATTAATCTTGCTGTGATAGTACTATACTGAATGCCAACTATTTGCCACATACTTTACAGGGGACTGGCAATGCAGTGATACACAAGAAAGGAAAGATGTTTGTCCTCATGGGCTTTACCTTGTATTGGAGAAAGTCAACAATAGATCAATTATATATTACAGAAATAAGATTACGAATGGGTTATGGTTAGAGGTAAAGGAGAGATATAAGGTGGATGGTCAAAAATAACCACTCTAGGGGAACCTTGATGTCTCAGCCAGGTAAGCATGTGCCTTTGGCTCAGGTGATGATCTTAGGGTCCTGGGATTGAGCCCCATGCTGGCATTTCTGCTTTCAGGAAAGCTACTTCTCTCTCTCTTCCCTGCTTGTGCTCTCTCTTGCTATCTCCCTCTCAAATAAATAGATAAAAATCTTTTTATTGTTTTAAAGATTTTATTTATTTATTTGACAGAAATCACAAGTAGGCAGAGAAGCAGACAGAGAGAGAGAGGAGGAAGCAGGCTCCTTGCTGAGCAGAGAGCCCAACGTGGGTCTCGATCCCAAGACCCTGGGATCATGACCCGAGCCGAAGGCAGAGGCTTTAACCCACTGAGCCACCCAGGCACCCCAATAGATAAAAATCTTTAAAAAAAAAAAAAAAGAGAAGAGAAAGAGAAAGAAAAATCACTCTAGGAATATGATTATATTATATGGTTTTTCTTTCTCTTTTGAGCTGAACTCTGAAGAATGAAGGTGAGTCGCATACTGAGTTGTATCTGTTCTTTATATATTCTGGATACTAACCCTTTATGAGATATGTCATTTGAAAAATCTTCTCTCATTCAGTAGGTTGCCTTTTAGTTTTATTGATTGTTTCTTTCACTGTGCAGGAACTTTTTATTTTGATATAGTTCCAGTAGTTTATTTTTGCTTTTGTTGCCTTTGCCTCAGCAGACCTATCTAGAAAAATGTTGCTACTGCATATGTCAAAAAGATTACTGTCTGTGCTCTCTTCAAGGATTTTTACGGTTTCAGGTCTCACATTTAGGTCTTTAATCCCTTTTGAGTTTATTTTTGTGTATGGTGAAAGAAGTTGATCCAATTTCATTATTTACATGTGGCTGTCCAGTTTTCCCAACATCATTTGTTGAAGAGACTGTCTTTTTCCCATCGTACATTTATTCCTCCCTTGTCAAAGATTAATCGACCATATAATCATAGGTTTATTTCTGGGTTTTCTATTCAACTTCATTGATCTATGTGTCTGTTTTCATGTCATTATCATATTGTTTTAATTTTACTACCACCTTGTAGTATAACTGAATATCTGGAATTGTGATTCCTCCAGTTTTGTTTTTCTTTTTCAAGATTGCTTTGGCTATTTAAGGTCTTCTGTGGTTCCATACAAATTTTAGGATTATTTGTTCTAGTTCTGTGAAAAATGCTTTTGGTATTGTGATAAGGATTAGAATAAATCTGTAGATTGCTTTGAGTAATATATACATTTTAACAATATTCGTTCTTCTATCCCATGAGCATGGAATGTCTTTCCATTTCTTTGTACTGTCTTGAAATTTTTCATCAGTGTTTTATAGTTTTCAGAATATAGGTCCTTTACACTGTTGGTTAAGTTCATTCCTAGTATTTTATTGATTTGGTACAATTGTAAATGGGATTGTTTTCTTTCTTTCTTTCTTTCTTTCTTTCTTTCTTTCTTTCTTTTTTTCTTAAGATTTATTTAGGTATTTTGAGGTAGGGGAGGGGCAAAAGAAGAGGGAGAGAGAATCCCAAACAGACGCGGTGCAGAGTATGGAGCCTGATGTGGGGCTTGATCTCACAACCCTGAGATCATGACCTGAGCTGAAAGCAAGAGTTGGATGCTTAACCTGCTGAGCCACCCAGGCACCCCTGGGATTCTTTCCTTAATTTCAATTTATGCTGCTTCATTATTAGCGTATAGGAAATCCAACAGATTCCTGTACATAATTTTACATCCCATGACTTTACTGAATTTATTTATCAGCTCTAGTACTTTTTTGGTGGCATCTCAGGATTGTCCATGTATAGTATTATGTCATCTGCAAATAGTGAGAGTTTTACTTCTTCCTTATTAATTTGGATGCTTCTTTTTTTTTTTTTAATATTATCTAATTGCTGTTGTTAGGCCTTCTAGTACTATGTTGACTAAATGTGGTAAGAGTGGACATCCTTGTTTTGCTCCTGATAGTAGGGGGAAATCTCTCACTTTTTTTTTTTTACCATTGGCTATGATGTTGGCTGAGGGTTTTTCATATAAGGCCATTATTATGTTGAGGTATGTTCCCTCTAGACCTACTTTGCAAAGGGTTTTTATCATGAATAGATGCTGTACTTTGTCAAATGTTTTTTGACAATGATCACATGGTTTTTGTCCTTTTTCTTACTGATGTTACATAATCATGTTGACTATTTTGTGAATATTAAACCACCTTTGCATCCTCAGAATAAATCCCCATTGATCATGGTGTATTTTTTTTTTTTTAACGTATTGCTGGATTCATTTTGCTAATACTTTGTTGAGGAATTTTGCATCTATGTTCATGAGAAATATTGGCCTATAGTTCTCTTTTTTTGTATCGTCTTTATCTGGCTTTGTATCAAGGTGATGTGACTTCATAAAACAAATGAATTTGGAAGTTTTCTTTCCTCTTGTCTTTTTTTTTTGAATAGTTTGAGGAAATAAATATTAACTCTTCTTTAAATACAAAAAAACCCTTTTTTTTAAATCTTTAAAAAAAAAAACAAAAAGAGTGGCTCAGTTAAGCATCTGTCTTAGGCTCAGAGGGAGAAGCAGGCTCAGGTCCCTGATGTGGGATTGAGCCCCACATCAGGCTCCCTGTTCAACAAGGAGCCTGCTTCTCCCTCTCCCTTTGCTCCTTCCTGCCCTGCTAATGCTCTCTCAAATAAATAAATAAATAAATAAATAAATAAATAAATAAATATAATCTTTAACTCTTCTTCAGATGTTTGGTAGCATTTGCCTATAAATCTATCCATTCCTAGACTGTTGTTTTTGGGGAATTTTTGGATTACTGATTCAATTTCATTGTTCATAATCAGTCTGTGCATATTTTCTATCCTTCCTGCATTCATTTTGGTAGTTTATGTTTCTAGGAATTTAACCATTTCATCTATATTTTACAATTTGTTGGCATGTAGGTTTTCATAGCATTCTGTTACAATTGTTTCTATTTCTGTGATCTTGGTTGTTATTTTTCCTCTTTCGTTAGTGATTTTGTTTATTTTGTTCCTCTCTCTTTTCAAATAATTCAATTAAAAAATGGGCAGAAGACATGAATAGACATTTCTCCAAAGAAGACATGCAGATATCCAACAGGTACATGAAAAGATGTTCAACATCACTTAACATCAGGGAAATGCAAATCAAAACTACAATGATGTATCACCTCACACCTGTCAGATTGACTAAAATAAAAAACACAAGAAACGAATATTGGCAAGGATGTGGAGAAAAAGGAACTCTCTTGCACTTTTGGTGAGAATATATATATATATTCCCTTTTTATTTTTATTATTCCCATTATATTTTTATATATATATTATGGGAATATTATTCAGTCATAAAAAAGAATAAAAATTTTCCATTTGCAGTAAAATGGATAGAACTAGAGTATAGTCCTAAGGGAATAAATCAGTCAGAAAAAGACAAGTACTGTATGATCTCAATCTTCATGGAACTTAAGAAACAAATCAAGTGAGCAAAGGAGAAAAAGAAGAGAAAGACAAGCCAAGAAACATATATATTTTTTTTTTCTTAGATTTTATTTATTTGAGAGAGAGAGAGAGAGAATGAGTGATGGGGAAGGGCAGAGGGAGAGAGAGAGAGAAGTGGACTCCTTGCTGAGAAGCCCAATGTTGGGTTCCATTCTAGGATCTGGAGATCATGACCTAAGCTGAAAGCAGCCACTTAACTGACTGAGCCACCCAGGCACCCCAAGAAACAGACTCTTAAGTATAGAAAACAAAATGATAGTCACCAGATGGGAGGTCGGTGAGGGGATGTGTGAAATAAGGGATGAGGAAGAAAGATAGACTTATCATGATGAATAAAATAAAATACAAAAAAAATGATAAAATGATTTTAAAATCACATAAATGGACATGATACTTTCTGGAACAAACTGAGATAGGAACTAAGGATATAGGCAGAGTACTTAAATAAGATTCAGATCATGCACCCTGTTTTTTTTTTTTCAAGTTAAAAACAGAGATGGGCAAGTGTTAAAACAGTAAAAACAGATTTATTTTATTTATTTATTTATTTATTTATTTATTTATTTATTTTTGCCCCAGAGCCTTTGCAATAGGGGAAAAGAGACCTCAGTACAGAATGGGCATCAACTCCAAGCATAGCATGGATAAGTGAGACTGGATAGCCAAGGAGCAGGGTGGAAGGTCACCGGATGGAAAGTTACTAAGAGGCAATGTCAGGGGGATTCTGGAATTAACTTGATGGGATTCTTGCTAAGGACAAGCCAGAGTGATCAGACATCACTGAGGGGGGTGGTAGAGGATAAGAAACCTGATCAGCTACAGAGGGCAACCAGATATGGAGAGTGGGGGGTTCTGGCTAAAATAACTTAGTAGGGGCACCTCGGTGGCTCAGTGGGTTAAAGCCTCTGCCTTTGACTCAGGTCATGATCCCAGAGTCCTGGGATCGAGCCCCACATCGGGCTCTCTGCTCAGTGGGGAGCCTGCTTCCCTTCCTCTCTCTCTGCCTGCCTCTCTGTGATCTCTTTCTGTCAAATAAATAAATAAAATTTAAAAAATAATAATAAAATAAAATAACTTGGTAGGTAGGGCTCCTTGCTATAACTGGCTTTTACACAAGTGTACAGATAGTCCTAAGGGAAGTTTCAGGAACCTAATCAAAGTTTGGTCAAGCAAAGAGTCTTTGTTATCCTAGTAGGCCATGAAAGGAGTTGGGATTTAAGAGATATGAAGGTTTAAAAGCCCCTGAAGGGTTTTTACAACAGAATACTACTTAATCTGATTTCGATTTTTAAAAGATGACTCAAGGTGGAGAATGGCTTAGAGAGAGGTAAATCCAATCATCTAGGTATGGCCTTTCCTTAAAATTTCATTTACAGAATTCTCTCTTGCTACTTAAATTCTCTGTAAATTCTCTTCCCTCTGTCTCTTCTATTTTCCACATTACTAGCTCCTGGGTAATGTGTGACTTCTCATCTCTGATTCAGAAGTAGCTGACGGATTTGGAAACAGGCAAATTCAGACTGCTGTGGGAACGAGTGCTGAGCCTTTTGGAAGCAGGAGCTGAGGGAACACATGCCTAGACTCCACTAGGTGCCGCTGGGGGGGGGGGTTACAGTGCCTGCAGGGAGGAAGAGCATTTCCTAACAGGTAACCAGTGAAAAGACTGCATTTGCTCAACCCTTAAGGATCAAATTCTCAAGCTACAGGCAGAATATTGATTCTGTTAAAATAGTCATCGTTTGAGATTCTTGTCTGGTGATTGTGAGGCTGTTCATCTTTTGGTGAGCTTAGTCTGTACTGCCTTTGGAACTGGACGAGGCTTCAGTGTCTGTCCGCCATTGATATGGCAGGAACTGAGAAAAAAGAAACTGGGAAAGGGCTTGTAGCTCAGATTGTAATAGACCTCTGTGGACTAAGCCTAAGCCATTCTAAGTGTCCTTCCTATGGACATCGGGGAACTACAAAGGAATTCAGGCATAGAAGGCATTAATGCAACTATTTTGCATCGAAATGTGGATTGAAATGCTTAGGATGGATTGGGAGCAGAGAATTAGTAGGTTAGAAAGGTTTCTTGAAAGTATAAACTAAAAGACAATAGCAAGAGGAGTAAAAGAAATATGATGGAACCATAGATATTGTAGGTAAAACATGAGATTGGTGACTGGATATGAGAGAGCAATAAGAGGTAATTATTCGATTACTAATTTGGATAACTGGGTGGATGTTGATAGTGTTCTGTAAGCAAGGGTAGTTCATGTCTGAACTAAAGATCACCTATTACTAACTTTTGGAAAATATGTGTAACATGAAATATGATTGGAAATTGTTTCCTTTCAGTCTATGGGAGATGTAAAAAAATAATAATTTCAAGGGTATCTGAGACCTTTAGCCTTTTACAAGTAATTGAATTGGCCCTTTGGTCACCAGGTGGTTAGTTATCACAAGATGTAATTTATTTAGAAAAGTATGACTAGTGGATTTATGTGATACTGAGTCTGATAAAGTTCTTTCCTGGAACCTGAAAGGCATGCCTGCCAGACTTTATTTAGGTTTTAATGAATGAATAAATGAAGCCAAGGCTATAGAGTGAAAACCACCTGTGGTTACCAAATGGTCCATGCCTTTCCTGCGTTTCACTATTTTGAACAATTGTAGTTCTTCATTTCAAATGTGTGTTCATTTGAGAGGGGCGCCTCAGGGCATACTTCGTTGTTGGTTAGATAAAACCATTCTTGAAGATAGAACACAGAACATACAGGCTGCTCGGCAAGCGTATGGAGAATACCAAGAATACCAGATGGAGAATATTGTAGCCTTGTACTTGTGATTTCTTAAAGTTAAAAAAGGAGAACGGGAGGTAAACATTGAAATTTTGCTTCCGTTTTTTTTTTTTTTTTCCTGTTATATAAAAATGTGACAGGGTATCTTCGAGAAAATGGATTTAGAAGCGAATCCTCAGAGTTGTAAAATCACTGCCCCCAAGAAAAATTTATGGTATTATTTTTCTTTATAAAATCTACCCAGCTAAAATATTTTCTGATGAGTTTAAATGCATATGAACTACTGCTCTGGAGAATTTCTTAATTGAGTACTTCATTTTGCACTTTATTGAAATGTGTACTTTGAAAACATTGGTGAAATTTGCCATTTCCCACCTGGCACCAGCAGCAGCTGGAGCCTGGACCATTTTCAATGGCCTACACTCATGCAGCACTAATCTAAAGCAAATGCCACTTGAAAAGCTACCTCCCTACCCCTTTTTCTGTTTAAACGTACCTAAGGCAAAAGGAAGAGCACAATATTTTATTAAAGGTCCGACTGTTTTCCTTTCTCTTCCCTTCCCTTTCCATCCCTACTATTCTGAAACTATTATGAGTGGTCATGCTCTTAACTTTGAAATATTTGTAGGAAAAAGATTTGTTTTAAATGAGCAGATGGGCCAGTTCTAAGACAAGCTGCTATATTAATAAACATGTGTGGTGCTTTATCAGCAAAGGAGCCTATTTTGACATTTCTTCTGGATGATTTGTATAACCTATCAGTATCACACCTGGTGCAGGGACAATAAATGGGCACTTAATAGTCAAGCAGTGTGCGAACACCTTCCATTATAACTTCATTATGTCAGATATAATCATCTATTACTGAATGTCAGGCACTTAATTTATGATCAGTTGCCCTATGGAATTAGTGGCCATACAAATAAATGGTCCATTCATGTCACTTTTACTGTAAATTGCCTTCTCCTAATACTGGCCTCTTTTTCCAACACGTTTAAATAATTTGATATCCTTTTGGGACTTTAAAATATAAATATAAAATATAAATATAAATATAAAAACATTTTGTTTATATTTATCAAATTTGGAAAAAGGATAAATGTGAACCACGTATGGCATAAAATTTCACATGTTAATGCACACATCTGTCCAAAATAACAGTGCAATTTTTTTTTTGTTTCCTTTACCAAGGAACTCTAGTTCGATATTGGTAAAGTGAAAATGCTTTTGGGGGGGGGTGGAGAAACAAAACAAGACTTCTCCCCAGAGATCTGTTGTACAACAATGTGCATATAGTGACAATTTGTACTGTATATTTAAAATTTGGTTTAGAGTAAATTTCATATGTGTTCTTTACCACAATCTAAAAATACGTCTTCATTGGACAGCATAAACAAGTGTATGTTCAACCGTGGCACTGTCAACAGGGTGATATGTACAGGAGAGAAAGTGAATAGAAAAGAAAAGCTGAGATTTATGAGAGGGAAGCTGAGGGAAATAAAAAGAGTACCAAGGAACTACTACTTTGTAGGATTTTTTTTTTTTTTTAATTTGACAGATCACAAGTAGGCAGAGAGGCAGGCAGATAGAGGAGAAGGAGGCAGGCTCCCCGCTGAGCAGAGAGCCCGATGTGGGACTTGATCCCAGGACCCTGAGATCATGACCTGAGCCAAAGGCAGAGGCTTTAACCACTGAGCCACCCAGGCACCCCACTTTGTAGGATTTTAAAGCCAGTGTTCTCTGCTGTCATCTTCAGAATCTTCTGGTCCTTTTTTTTTTAACTTGAGAACATACAGTCAGGACTTCACCATGTCTGTTTTCAAGATCACTCTTAGAGCTTCAAAGCTGTTTTTGTGAAGATTTCTGACTGAAATTATTATCTATGAAAAAGTTCCATTTAGAGATGTTTCAAGTGCTATGTAATGATATTAGCACGAGAGTGGTGGTGAGACCAACTATTGTTGGGGGGAGGGGACTCTCAAAGACTCTTGAATAATCAATAAAAGTATTGGACCTGCCAGATTAGAAAGAAACTGTATGTTATAGGCAAGGGAATATTAATGGACTAATAATAGATTTACGTGGCATGAAAGTGAATCTACATTACTACCAACACCATAGTAGGATTGTTTTTTACCATCTGAAAGGCTAGAGCTACCAAAAAGAAGGTTGTGCCTGTATCATGATATTACTGACCTGGTTGTCTGCCACTCAGTTCTGGTGTTCAGTGTGATAAATGGTGCCACTTGCACTGGAAACAACATGGCAGAAGACTGACTTCTTTCTTGGAGTTAGAAGTTTAAGGAAGTCATGCATTTTGGAATGTTTGTCTTATACAACTGAAAAAAATGTTATCAAGGAGAAATAAGGGAAAGATGCTAGGTGGGAGATAACAGTGAGTGTATTCCTAATACCTTAAAGAATTTAAAAGCTCTAGTACTGTGGAAGAATTCAATTGCAAAGTCTCACTGCACTAATAAATTTGTAATTGGCATGGACCTGACGGCCTCAGATTTCTTCTCTGTAGAAACCAGTGGTCAAGAGACACATTAGTTTATAGACTATCCCATTGACTTGAATGACTGGAGGTCTCATTAGGATGCTCAGGTTGGAGCAGATGATCTTTTAATGACAACCCCAAAAATATTGTCCAGATTTATTTGGTGAAAAGTCAGACTAAGGTGACTTCAAGTGACTCTGGCTGAGACTCTTTAGGGATTCAAGCTCCCGAGATGAACTGATCAAGACTGCCTCTTTCAGAGATCTGAAACCTTGGGCAGGGTAACCAGAATCAGAGGGGAGCTGGCAGCAAGTCTCATTTGGCTAGCAAAATATTCCACAACCTGCAGAGCAAGCCTCACGTAGGAGAGCCCTGAGCCAATTCAAGCCCTAGACACTGACTAGACCTCAGTGCCTTTACTAAACTACCAGTCTGATACTTGGCAAGGAAGGATTTCTGGTAATTTACTCTCCTTTCTCCCATTATTTATATCTCATGGCTTCATTGGATCTGCCGTGTCGAATATCTAGCTTGATCATCGAGAACCTTATTGGAGAGCCTGTTTTTAAGTCACTTGGCTGGTCCAGAATCATTGTTTTTCTGACCTTTCTGATCATCAGCTTGATGCAGAGCCACATGTAGCTTCTGCAGTGTCTGTAGGCAAGATCTTGAGCGTTCTGGTGTGCAAGGTAAAAACTATTAAGGAATATTACCATCTAGAAATTAAAAGAAAAAATATGCATTTATTTGTACCCTTATCCTCAAATTCATTTTATTTTTACTGGTTATGCCAAGGCTGAATTGAGAATAGAAGCATATATCATGTGGAAAAAGTTGTAGGGAAATTATGGGCTACACTGATACTTTATGTTTAAAACTAGCATAATTCTTGCAAGGGCACTTGGTTCATCCCAAAAATGTGCAATGGTGAACACTATCTTTTTTTTTCTACCTATATTTATTGTCTTAAAAAACCATGTAGTAGTATCGGTTATCAAAGAGGCTGAAACTGGGGTTCACCCCTGCTAAGGGACAAAGCACAGATTTTTTTTTTAAAGATTTTATTTATTTATTTGACAGATAGAGATCACAAGTAGGCAGGGGGGGGCAGGCAGAGAGAGAGGAGGAAGCAGGCTCCCCGCTGAGCAGAGAGCCGGACACGGGGCTCGATCCCAGGACCCTGGGATCATGACCTGAGCCGAAGGCAGAGGCTTTAACCCACTGAGCCACCCAGGCGCCCCAAAAGCACAGATATTTTTTAATATTTTAACTGTTTAATAAGAAAAGAGAAAATGTCAATAAGAGAAAAAAATCTTTAAAAAAATGTTTTTTGAGGGTGCCTGGGTGGCTCAGAAATGGAATAATTCCAAAATGTAAGCAGCTTTCTTTTTCCTCTTGGGTGTAATTAGAACCATTATTAAATCAGATCCATTTAACTGCTGGGAATTTGGGAATAGTACATTTATATGCAGAAATTGAAGAATATCTAATCTAAAGAAAAATGTCATAATTTTTTTGAGAATTTTCACTGTTTCTATTTGTTCCCTTTTTTAAGTTTCATATAGATTAAATGACTTAATCTCTGTTCATCTTCTACAGTAGAAAAACTATTCATTACATTAAGGTTTCAAAATCCTATGATCTCTGAGAAAAATGTTCTGTAGTAGGATTCCTATCAAGCTATGTAAACTCATTATTGTATGTACTGTTCAAATCATATCTGCTACACAAATAATTTTGACTTTAGCATCATCAAAGTCATAGAGCCAAGTAGAAGTGGAAACAATCTAAGTGCATTCTTTCCTTTATAAAATCCACTGGAGTTTTTCTTTTTTGTGTGTGATTTAGAGTAGACAGTGTTACATGATTAAATGAAACTTAGTCTCTTGTTCCTTTTACCAAACAGATCTGAATGTGCGATATTCAAAACATTGATCATTTCTAAGACTATATGAATCTGAAGTACCAATAATTCAAGTCAAGAGAAATGTAAAACCCAAATGTCTTCCTTATGCTAATATTTTCCCTTGAATAACAATGTTATTCATGAATGCTTATTATAGCACTTATTAACATTTCATTTTTAAATGGCTGTATTTATCAAGAAATAAATTTACTTCTGTGGAACTTTTTAATATGTTCTCGATTAAGATAAAAAATTGGTAGTGATTTCCATTTATTCTGTCATGTGAAATCTTTGCCTTTATAAACATGCAATTTAAAATATGACTTTTACTCAGCTCCTATCCAACAGTAACTATAGGAGTAATGCTGAATAATAAAAGAAAAATTGAAATCCGAGACTTAGGAAATATCATTAGAAATGTCATTAGTGAATAAAATAAGAACAAGAAAGGTCACCACTGACTGAATGCCAATTTTAAGTCTAGTACACTGTTTGGTACTTCATTTGGTTATTTCTAATTCTCATGAACACTTGGGAAGGGAGGTATCATTATCTTCATTATAGAAATAAGAAGCAGAGACTTAGAGAAGATGAGGTTGCTCATCCAGGTTTATGTAGCTATTAAGTGCTAGATCTAGGATTCTGAAAAAAATTCTAAACAGTAATACTGTTTTTATAGTGAGTAAAAGGACAAAAGCAGCAAAATACTAGTATCTCTTAGGAAACAACTTACAAAATAAAAATCATGATAGGCTTCTAGACAGCAAAGATCACCACAATAGGCCTTAATTCTCAGAGGTGGGTTTGGGGGGATGGCATTGCATTGTTATTCAAGGTTAAATGACGTGAATTGAAGTCCATTTGTCGTGATGTTCTTATATGCACTTGGGAGTAAGCTTTAGGGCTGTGTTGTTTATTGTTGTTGATAGAGATTGTTTCCCATCAAACTCTCATAACTGTGGGTCACATTACCCAGATCCCAAGCTGGAGCTAAATGTGAACCACATTGCAATGATATTTAGTAATAATTACACTTTCTGGATTTCATCACAGGGGGAAAGAAGTGTTCGTAAACCACTTTGACCATCTGATTATATATAAAGATAAATATCAAATTTAAAATCAAGGAACCTTGTGAACAGTTTCTGAAAAATGCAGAGCTATTTTAAGTGTGTGTTTACAGTGGTTTAAAATTACTTACCAGGAGCAATACGAACCTAGCTCTATAAAAAAGGAAACTTAGAAATAAACAGGAAATTTTTATAGGCTTTTTCATGGCAGTTCAGCATAGGTCTTACTGAGGATTCTGTTTAATGTAAGCTTGTCAAGCAGGTAAACTCAAGACCATTCTTCTATTTGTTGTAACTTTGAATTTTGTTTCTATGAAGTAAATTAGAACTGCATTTGGACATGTAGAATTTACTTAATTTGGTTAACTCTAGGTAAAGATATCTAATACGTAAGTACATATCTAACATCTCTCAGTATAAAAGTTGAAGAATCATCAGCTCTATTATATTAAGGAATGAAATTTTATCACGAGAAAAACTATGACTTCTCTGGTTGAAAGTGAAAAAAGGTTTCCGTCCTTCATCTTTAAGAATAAGTCTGAAGATGCTGATTCATTTAACTTTTCCCTTTGTTATATTTTATTATAGAAGAGATAAGAGGGTTGGTTCAATCTAATGAAAAATAAATGGCTCTGTCTATAAATTAACTAGCATTCATTTCTATGTCTAAGTGCCTAAAGCACATGGTTACAGTCTTTTAAAATATCTGAGTTGAATCCCAATGAGATTAACACAAAAGTAACCTTCACTATCACTTAACATAAGGAGTTGTATTGAGAGAGTGATCTTCTGTTAAAGAAATGTGGTAGGTAGGATGTAGTAGGGGAATGGAGCAGGAAGAGTGTGTGCTAGAGTATTTAAAATTATTATACTTTGGGTGGTAGCTTTAAAATGTGTCTTGGTATCCATAGTATTTTTGTTTTTATATAACTATAAAGTTTGTAGTTAAATTGTGATTATTGAATTAAATAATGAGAAAAATTATTCTCGTGGTAATGTTTTTTCTTTTTAATTGCCATAGTTTGTCAGGTTTTTTTAAATGGATGGTTGCTTTTGACTTAGTATAGGTTCTGAAGATAAAACATGAAAAATTACAATCTGCAAGAGAATAGCAAATCTAGGTTTTCATGTAATGCCATAGAATGTTGTTACCTTTTTTATTGGAAGGAATTAACCTTTAACTAGTTTATGTCATTGAATTTTCACAAATACACATGAAGTGATGTAAAATTCTGTTTACATATGTTAAAAGATAAACTGAGGCACTATTTAAAAAATCGAGTTTATTCAAGTTTATCCAGTTTAAATCAGACAGCATCTAATCTAGCAGATAGAACGGAGCGTCAAGGGGCTGTACAAAATGACAGACTTCTACAAACAGAAGGGAGAAGGAACAAGGAAATGAAACTGTAGTTCTCCCAGTAGATACCTAAAATGGTGGATGGTGCTAAACACTGCATACACTATTTTTTTCCTATCTATACATACCTGTGATAAACTTTAATTTATAAATTAGACACAGTAAGAGATTAACAGCAACTAATAATACAATAGAACAATCACAACATACTGTAATAAGTTGTTTATATGTGGTCTCTCTTTCAAAATATCTTACTGTACTTTACGCACCCCACTTGTGATGGTGTGAGATGATAAAATACCTAAGTGATAAGGTAAAGTGAGGTGAATGACATGGGCATGATGACATAGCGTTAGGCTGCTGCCAACTTTCAGATAATTGTGTCAGAAGGAGGATCATCTGCTTCCCACAGCTGACCGGTGTGGGAGGGCGAGTAACCAACCCTGCACAAACAGAAACCACAGATAAGGGGAGGGTACGACTCTATTTGGCAAAAAAGTAGATCGATTATCGCAAAGTGACTTTCCTTTGCAGGGTATGACAAGGGTCTATCAGACCGATTACCTACCTAGTACTGACCAGGCAATTCCTGCTTCACTGGTTTAAGATTTCACTTCTGGGAGAGCCAAAACCGTAATTAAGTCTTGATTTAGTGATGGAGGGCTTAGCAAAAGCAAATCTATTTGGGACCTGCTGTCTTGCTTTTTAACAAATTAGGGAAAGGGAAGCTCTAACAGTTGTGACTGGTAATAACACATTTTGAGCATACCCTTTTGGGAGTCGAAGTGTGAGCTCACTCTTCTAGATCAATCAACATCTCTATGTATGGCCTTCCTTTATCCAACCAAATATGACTGACCTGTATTTTCACTTTTCTAGTGTTAACTTACTAGTTACTGTGCTAGGGCCTTTGGGAGGTTATAATAAAGGTGTTTGCTGTTGTTTGCTTAAATTTACCTGCTGTCCCCTCCTGAAATGAGAATGTTTCCCTAAAAGAATGAGTCATTTAATTTGGAAAACAGTCCATGTTCATGAACTTGCATCTGAATTTGAAAGGAAAGCGTTCAAAGAATTGCTGCTGCTCTAAAAGATTTTGTTTTTTAGAATTGCTTCCCTCCCTTTCTCCTTCCCTTTTTCTATTCCAAGTCTAATAAGATTTCCTCCTTGAACTTCCTCTAATCTCACAGTAGATAGAGTAATAACTAAATGCCAGATGTACTTCATCAGTGTAAACTAAAAATTTACATTGGATAGATTTTAAATACCTAACACTCTCCTGAAAGGCAAGCCATTAGCCAGCCTCCTGCCCCACCCCACATCTCTCTTCACCTCTTACCTTGCCTCCTCTAAGACTTTTCTTTTTTTCCTCTCTCATTTTGCCTAAACAAAAACAACCATGACAACAATAAAAATACCAGTTCAAACCTTAAACGTTTGAAAATTCAAGTATGAAAATCCTTAGGCGTATCTAAAAATTGTTGGTCTCCACCAGGACTTTCCAGTAAGCTGGAAGCTCACTTATGTATTTGCATATAAATTATGTAGTTTCTTAAATTTCCATATACATCCTTAGGCCTTACAAATATACTCAGGTGATTTTCAAGTCAAGATCACAGGAGCCTGTGCCATTAAAGAAATTTCTTTTTGAAGTGTCTATTTTCCATACCTTTTCAGCTAACTGCTTATTATAATTGACCCAAAACATGATGTCAGCACCACAGAGTCGATTGAAATTTTGAGAATGGAAATGAGAAAAAGAAATTAAAGAAGGTATAGGGGCAGAAACATTTTCCTTTCTTCCCTTCCCTTCTGTATTTATTGGATGGTTTAATCATTAACTTGATGTAAAACAGATTGACAAAAGAAAAAACAGATTTAATTTTATATATATAGAGACCCCCAAAGATAGGTAACTCAATGGCAAGTCAGTCAGTTGAGGCTTGGATGCCATCCTGAGCTATGGAAAAGATAGGGACCTGGAGCTTCAAAGGGCAGGGGGTAATTCAAAGGTGATGAGAAGAGCTGATGTTTGGTAATCAGATGTTTGTCTTGTGGAACAGGAAGGTCTTTCAGATAAGACGTTATCTCTGGTATTAGCCTACCTTCTGGGCAGACCTCCTATCTAAATTCTTTTAGGGGTGCCTGGGTGGTTCAGTGGTTTAGCATCTACGTTGGGCTCAGGTCATGATCATGGGGTCCTGCTCTGCATGGAGTCTGCTTCTCCCTCTGCCTCTTCCCCTCCCCCTACTTGTGCTTACGGATTTATGCTCTCTCTCTCTCAAATAAATAAACAAACTTTAAAAAAATTAAAAATTCTTTTAGATAGTTAAAGGGAGGCAAATTTTTTCTTGAGTCTGCTAGGTCTTGATTGACTTAAGCTCAAAATAATGCAAATGCCAAAGTGGCACATTTGGGGTGGCACATTTTGCCTCCCTTTAAAGGCAAAACAGATCTGTTTCAAAGAATATGACATACAAGAAGGACACAGTGTCTTCGAGGAGAAGGAACACATCCATGCAATAATTTAACCCATGAGATAATTTCAAAATTGTAGAATGGGAGAAAAATGTTTGTTGCACAGAGTAAAATAAATTATCAGGAAGAGAAAATGGTTTCCATTGCTGAATGCCTATATGAATGATGAAATCATGTGTACCTGTCTGATGTTTTCTTAAAATTTTTGAATTCCTTGCTGCCTAAACTTTACTCTTAGCACATGTTTTTACCATAGTAAGTACTTATAGTGGGGGTGGCCACTATAGTGGAAGAGGCCAGCATGCGTAGAGATAGATGACTGAAATTTGGCTTTAGCCCATTGTAAGAGCCAGCAAAGTTGACACTGTGGGTATTTTGCAATCATTTGTTTAATTAGCTGAAACTCCTAAGGGAAAATTTTATGAAATGGCAAACTCCCAAAGCCAAATTTAAATCTGTTTTTCTATGTATGACAGAATTTCATAATACAGAGATGTAAAAAAGGTACTAGTGAATAAAACACTGTACGGTTGAGAACTTTAAATACCAAAAGCAATATCTTAGAGAGAAATGTGAAAATAAATTATATACATTAAAATATTATTCATGGGAGAGAGCTGAGGTAAATGTTTGTAGATGGCTAAGAAAATCATATTTTAGCTGGGGGATTTTTTTAAATTTTTATTTCCTCCATCCCTCCCCCGCCCCCTTCTTTTGTTTCCTGTGGATTTTTCTACCTAGTTAAGTGTGTAATCAAGTTTATATTCTGTTCTTGTCTAATGGATTTTTTTGATCTACAGATATCTACTGTTTAGAAAAATAAAGGCCTATGATTAAAGGCTATAAAGCCTTCATTCTGCCCTGGTGGGTTCAGAGGTTAGGCTTAGGTGACTAGGTTATCAAAATGGCCATTGATGGGGTGCCTGGGTGGCTCAGTGGGTTAAACCCTCTGCCTTCAGCTCAGGTCATGATCCAGGGTCCTGGGATTGAGACCCGCATCAGACTCTCTGCTTGGTGGGGAGCCTGCTTCCTCCTCTCTCTCTGCCTGCCTCTCTGCCTACTTGTGATCTCTCTCTCTCTCTGTGAAAAAAATAAAATCTTTACAAAAAGAAAGAAAGGAAGGAAGGAAAGAAGGAAGGAAGGAAGGAAGGAAGGAAGGAAGGAAGGAAGGAAGGAAAGAAAAGAAAAGAAAGAAATGGCCAGTGAGC
The DNA here is from genome assembly GCF_010015895.1 of Lontra canadensis. Lineage (NCBI taxonomy): Eukaryota > Metazoa > Chordata > Mammalia > Carnivora > Mustelidae > Lontra > Lontra canadensis. The sequence continues at coordinate 17,884,497 of NW_022630995.1, read as the reverse complement.
TGGGTGTTGTTTTGCTCTTGGTTACATAGACACAAAGACAGTTGTGATTCTGAGTCATCCTCCCGTGGGAGAAACAAGCATCCAGCCAAAGAGACACCTTCTCAGGTGTTCGTGGTTTTAAAAAAAATCTACCATATCATTTAGAAAACCAAAACCTTATTAATGTATTGATTTCAGATGAATAAAATCCATCAATTTTATCATAATCTTGAGGCTAGAGGATGAATCCATATAAACTCCACTTGAAAGCCGCTTGTGTTTTGTATGAGGATGCATCATTTGTTGTTTTCAGTAGCTGATGACTTCAGTATAATTTTCTTGAAAAGATCGGTTAAGTGGAGGCTTCTCGTCAGGCATGCATGTAGTCGGGCCTGAACATTTAGTTGATACATTGGAAATTGGAAACAGGTGTTCCAGCACTGGTTTTGTAAGGACTATTATACACAGCTTTCAGTAGTAGGCTATGAGGAAATACGTGCAAGAAAAGAAAAAGAGCAGCTTATAATTCTTATAATTATTACCTCCTCTCTACAAGTATTGAGTGGTTTAAATGGAAAAGGGGCATAAAGAGAACCAGGGGAGTAAATCTTTCAAAGTGTGGGTCTAGGTGGGAGGGTGTGATAGGATAGAGACAGAGAGACACATTCACTTTTCATGCCATAAAATTGTTTAGTTTCCTTCAGTTTTAGAAAGTGGGTCAAGTTGATGTCATTTCTTAATTTATAGATGATATAAAGTTATAGATATGCAAAATCTGTATAGCTGAGACACCTAGATGCCCACAGTATCCGTTTGCCCTTTCTTCTGTGATAATGGAGCCTTCATTTGTAGCTGGACTACTGACTACTGGGAATAAAGAGATTTTCTCTTGCAGCTAAAATATGTCTGAACCAATAATACATAAATGGAGATGATGTGTGCAACTTCCTGGAAGTGTTCTTGAATAAAAGTGTCTCATTCTCCTTCCCTTCTTTATTCTTCCTGTGGGCTGGTTGCTGTGTACTAGGGGAGCCATTATAGATCACAAAGTAGACCCTTATGTATCAAAGAAAGCAAAGAACAGGATAGAAGATGTCTGCTTCCATACAAGCCCAGAAACCTGTTTCCAGTTAAGAGAGAAATAAAATAACCTCTTGAATTAGCCATTTGTTATGCTGGATTTTCTGTTACTAACAGCTAAACTTCATCTTTTCTATTCTAGCATAAGATACAATAATAGTTTCACTAATAGACGGTACCTATGTCACATTTATGAGGATCTCTGCCTCTCAAAATGCATACAAAATGTGAGAATTAGATTTTGTGTTTTCTGTTTCATCTTTGTTTCATTTTCCTGTGCTAGTTTTACTGATTGCAATCGTTGTCAATAAAACAAAAGTTAGCAGTCAACAGATGTTTGAGAAAAAAAAATAATAAGTCTGTGCATTTATTTTTTTCCTCTATAAATTAGAAAAGGCTGGCTATAAGTGAATGCTGGCAATAAACTCACTGTTTCATAGTTTGAACTGCTGTTGTAAATATTGCCATCGGGGTACCCTTCCTTCCTATTCCAACTGTCTTTGCCTTTTTGCAACCCCCCTTCTCTTGTTTGTGTTTTTTCGACAGACTCAAACTGCATTCACTGCTTTGGGACAGTTTTCTTTCCCTTCTCTGACCAGCTTCCTCTTTCCCTTCTGCTACACTACCGTGTATTTATCTCTCTTTAACACTTAACCACACACTGAGCGGTTATAGTTTCCAACTCAGCCAAAAACAACTGAACTGTTTGTTCCTGCCGGGCACTTGTGTGTCTAGACTAATGGTCATAGAGTAGCAACCCACTAAATATTAGGAGAGAAAACAGGAGTGATGGAGAGTAGCAATGAAGGAAGGCATTTTTCTTTAAGCAAGCCAGGTTTCCTGTTTATTTTCATTTTTAAAGTTTTATGTGGGTAGTTGGAATTATCAAATACATTCTCATATGTACGATAAATGTTTTATTTTAATTTTGCATTTTGATCATTTATTTCTTTCCATTTTAATTTTCTTTGAGGCATAAAATTAAATCTCTTGGAATGACCCTTCGCAAGCTCTTCTTTTTCGGGCAGTCTCTTATATCGGGAAATAGACATTCTTCATGACCACTGGTCAGATCTCTCATTATCGCAATTTAGGGGACGATCAGAAGAGATTAGGGGGATCTAGTAACATATTTAAGCTGGGACAATGTAGATGTCTACATCATGGCCTTTTGACCAATTCTTGCCAGCACTTAACTCCACCAAAACGATTCTGTTTACGTATACTGCTCAGTAGGTTTTCATAGGATTAAACAACCTAACATTTTTTTAATCCTTTTTTCTTTTGTTATGAAATTTTAGATTTACATAGTCTTAATTTTTCATTGAAAAATGTACACATGCTCATGTAGAGCATATTTAAAAAACAAAAAAGAATAAAATAAAAATTACTAATCTACCCACTTCCCAGATGATATTATCATCTTATTTCATAACCTAACCACCTGTTCTATTTATACAAGGAAAACTGGTGTACATTTTGTTTTGCAACCTATTTTATTCATTTCAAAATAGGTCATGAAAAAACTGTCCATATCAATAAACATTTTTCTACAGTATTATTAATGCTGGTGTAATATTTCATTTGTATGGGTGTAAGATATGTATTCCACCAATCTAATATTAGCAGACACTTGGTATAACAGCAATTAGTTCATATTCTAAACAGCACTGCCATGAATATTCTTGCCAACTGCATGGTTATATTTTTTGTGAGTATCTGCGATTGTGTCCTTAAACTAAAATCTTAAGTAATGAAATAGCTAAAAGATAACAAAATGCGATAATATCTTTTTAAATATTCACGGACAGTTGTCTTGTAGAAATATTATACCAGTGTAAGCAGCAGTATATTGGAGAGCAGGGCTTTCCCCACAATGTTACCAACTCTGTAGAGCCACTAAAAAAAAAAAAAAAATCTTTGAGGGGCACCTGGGTGGCTCAGTTGTTAAGTGTCTGCCTCCAACTCGGGTCATGGTCCTGGGGTCCTGGGATCGAGCCCTGCATCAGACTCCCTGCTCCACGGGAAGCCTGCTTCTGCCTCTCCCACTCCCCCTGCTTGCCCCCCCACCGTCTAATATATAAAAATTTTTTTAAAAGGAAATAAATAAATAAAATCTTTGAAAATGTTTGCCACTTTAAGGGGAACTTGTGTGTGTATGACATGAAAGTAGATGTTACACTTTTTTTTGAGAAGAATCATTAAATTTTTACCATCGAACTCTATTGTTTAAAGTCCCAAGTCAGGAGGTGCTTGGCTGGCTCAGTCTGTGAAGCATGTAACTCTTGCTTTCAGAGTTGTGGGTTTAAGTCCCACATTAGATATAGAGATTACTTAAAAATAAAATCTTTAAAAAAAAAGTCCCCAAGTGGGAATTTTCATTAAATGAAAAAGATATATATAAAGATGTATATGTATATATTTATCTTTTTATATGTAGATATATATAGATAGATGCATATATGTCTATGTATCTATATATATGAATGAAAGATAAAATGTTTTCATTAAATCGTGTATCTAAAATTTTATCATATAAAACAGTCTTACTTTTGGTATTGAGTTATACTGACTTTTCTAATTCTGAAACCATGTGTATTAGTTTCTTAGGGCTGCTATCACAAATCAGTACATATTTTAATGGCTTAAAACAATAGAAATGTATTCTCTCCATAGCTCTGGAGGCTAGAAGTTCAAAATCAAGATGTCAGCTGGACTATGATCTCTCCAGAGTCTTTAGGGAAAGATCCTTCCTAGCTTCGTCAAGCTTCTGGTAGCCTCAGGAGTTCCATGACTTGTGTCAGCATCCAACCTTTGTCTCTGTCTCTGGACCTACTCATACTGGATTTAGAGTCCACCCAACCCCAGTATGACCTGACCTCATCTTAACTTGATTGTATCTGACAGGGTGCTATTTTCAATGAAGGCAACACTCACAGGTACCAGCTTTATGACTTTAACCGAACTCTTTTTGGAAGACATATTTCAACCCATAGCACCATCTATCTTAAATTCAAACCTGTAAATTACAATCTAGTTTTGGTAATGAGATAATAGTAGTTCTTACTTCTAAGTTGATAATTTCAATAGTATTACCTCATGCAAGGAGAAATTAATTAAATGACCAAACTTGCTGGAAGGCTTAATCTAGCATCCTTTGGCTACGATCTGTTCTAGCAATCCTCCTATAAACAAATACTAGTAAAGTTAAAATACCCTGAGGAATTTCTGAGTCATGCTACTGATGTCACAGGTATCTGAATCATGCCAGAAGGCAGTGAAGAGACCCCCAGCCTATTCACACCTCTGTCCATACCACTTTTTAAAGACATGCTTTATGGAACTAAAACTTTGGAATGAAACAAACTTACGGAACTAAGGAGTTCATAATTACTGAATCAGCTTGCGTAAAGAGGAAGTACAGTACAAGCATTTTAATAAGTTATGCTTTTGGCAATACACAGTGAAGTTAATGATAGTAATAACCGGTTTTCTTCTAGTGAAATGTCTTAGCCACTGTTTTTATTTATTTTTTATTTTTTTTAATTTTTTTTTAAAGATTTTATTTATTTATTTGACAGAGAGAGATCACAAGTAGGCAGAGAGGCAGACAGAGAGAGAGGAGGAAGCAGGCTCCCTGCTGAGCAGAGAGCCCGATGTGGGGCTCGATCCCAGGACCCTGGGATCATGACCTGAGCCAAAGGCAGAGGCTTTAACCCACTGAGCCACCCAGGCGCCCCTTAGCCACTGTTTTTAAAAGAATTATTCAATTTAAACCAGTCTGGATTTTTTTTTTTTTTTTTGGTCTGCTATACATTCTATTGATTATTTTCTCTTTTTAATATTTTTTCATCTCTCATAATAACCTATCGTGGGATGTCAGTTTCTTTATCAGGACCCTTGTTGCAATTTGTAAAAGCCCCAGTCTGTTCATAGAGATGCTCGAATTTCACTTTAAATCTAATGATTTTTTTTTTTTTTATTTCATTACCAATGAATTTCTTCTTTAGGGCACAAACTTCTAAATGCTGTCTGTTCCCTTTATTACCCGGCTTCACTGAGTGCTGAAGCTCTCGGTGTCATTAAGATGGATTCCGATGTGCTTTGTACTTTTCTGTGATGACAGTGATGTTTTATATAATTTTTGTGGGATGTGGTTCAAACTTCCTCCCTCTTCATTCACTGGGCACAAGCTGGCTTATCAACTCTTCTGTAACCCTATGAAACAGTCTCCCTGCCTCACTCTTGGAGGATCTTTTTATCCATTTTATATGGAAGTTGTATGTAGCTTGTAGAGATAGTTCTGTATTTTCTGTTTCTTGTCTCTGATTTTAATTCTCTTTAGGTTAAATTTCCAATTCTGTCTTATAGATATTACATTCATTTAATATCTAAGTGCCAGCTGTGACTTCATTTCTTACAAAGAGAAAATGCAATCAACATAACCAAACACATTTAGTTTATTCCTAATTTGAGGACTGCTTAAAATATTTTCATATCCAGTAAACATTGCCTTGGGTATTTTAAGTATAAACACATCATATGTAAACAATGCTTTTGCAAAACAGACTGGCTTAAAAATATTCCCTTGAGTCGTATGGCATAATAGCATATTAGGGCAGATTTTCAGCATTATTTTGTTTTCCTGCTTTCTCCTGTTGTGGACATGAGAATCTGTAACTCCTAGTAGATATACGTACTGTCATCTGATACAGGCCTTGATGAAAACTATGAGTAGAGGAATTCTTCAACTCAGAACATTGTGACGGTCAGTTCACATTTGCTAATATTTATTAAGGACATGCACTCTGCCAGGCACTTATGTTCGTTATTTCCTTTTATACTCACAATAGTCCGGAGCTATCTTTTTTCTTCCATTTTACATGTATAGACACTGAATCCTAGAAAATTTTAATAATCAAGTTTCTTGTTCTAGTTTTATTTATTTTTTTTTCCTTGTTCTAATTTAAATACTATTATTTCACTTCATATATACTTACCGTCAGTGAAATAAAAAGACTAGAATGGGTTGTTATCAGGCTTCATAAACTTAAGTAACTTCAGTAACTAGGTAAAGAGCCCTGATCCATGTTAGATCCCTTTTGCTTAATTTTGTTCAAGGCCAAAGAATTTCAGACTATGAAGGAAGATCATATTGTTAGTGACAGAGGAGATGTCAATGTTACAACACTATTTCTCTAGAAACTCTCTGGACACATTTTTTTTTTCTTTTTCAGCATTTTATACTTAAAATGGATAATCTATTTGGGCAGGACTCTTACTTCTTTATAGCAGCATTAAAATTCTTCCATTTTACAAAGGGTTGTAGTTAAGTAGAAATTTAAATATAGTACAACAAAGCAGAAAAGACAAAAAATAACTTCAGATAAAACAAAATTATAATCACTTACTATCAAGACATGGTATTATTGAAAATTCCATCCTCAAATGGAATCATCATCCCCAATGGCATTACCTTACTGAAAAGAAAAGGCACATTTCTTAATAATGAAAGTGAATTAAAAAGGGAGTCAATGACACTTTTAATCATTCAACATAAAAAAGGAAATTTGAATTAAATATTTCATATCTATTATTCCAAAAGATGTAACTCTTTCTTCTTTATCTGCTATTTTTATCACATATATTACTTTAATATCCAAGTCTTTTATCTGTTTCTTTTTAAATATGGTGATTTATCTAAAAGTCATATTATGCAGAGAAATTATGGAAATCTTTAGTAGTAACTTAAGAGAGATGTATAACTCAGAAAGGGATATATATTCATTTCAAGAGCATTTATTAAGTACTTACAATGTGAATAACAAACTCAGGTTCTTGATTCAATGCATCTGAGTGTCATTTCTAGGGGACAGTTATACAGAGTAACTCTGGTAGAAATTGTCATAAGAATATCACTCTAGGGGCACCTGGGTGGCTCTAGATTAAGCATCTGACTCTTGATGCTGGCTCTCAGGTCATGATCTCAGGTTTCTGAGATCAAGCCCCACATAGGGCTTCCTACTCCATGGGGAGTCTTTACTCTCTCTACCCCTATCCCTGCTCATGCTAGGTCTCTCTCTCTCTCTCTCCCCGTCTCAAATAAAAAAATACATCTAAAAAAAAAAAAAAGAATATCATTCTAGACTGGTGTTCCCTGAAATTATATTTCAAACATTTTTTGCTATTGTTTTTGAGATACAGAATAAATCTCTTCAATGACATGTGAAACAATTTATGTGTTTTTGACAGAAAATAAGGGATGTGATAGATTTACCTTTTAAATCTCCAGTAACATTGTCAACATACAATATAGTAAAGACTTGTTTTGCCATATACCTAGAAAAAAAGATGAGCATAGCTTTTAGTTTGCCCAGAACTGATTATGTAGTTATGTATGTGTTTATGTAGAAAAGAAGGTCATAGCTAAAATATATGTTGTTAGCGTTTAAGTTTTTCCAAAGCAATTTGAAGTTTAGATCTTAAAGTTTACATACTGGCAGGCTTCCAGGATGGAAAATAACAAATTTGAGGGTGGCCATATTATTGTTTTCATTTACTTGTTAGAACTTTTTTTTCTTTTTTTGAGATGAAAAAGAAATGGAAGTTTGTCTTTCTAAACTCTGCTTCTCTAAACTGTGCTTAGTTAGCATAGACACTGAATTGATGTGTCCTTTAGTATCATTAAAAAAAAAAACTCTTTTTGGCATACAGATGTCATAGTTTATTTAGTCTGTTTAGTGCATTGAGTTACAATATGTAAAATTAAATATGGAAAATCTTTGAGCCAAGTCTCAAAATGTTTGGAATTACCAGGTAGGTTTTTTTTGTTTTGTTTTGTTTTGTTTTTGTTTTTGTTTTTTTCCACAAAAGATTCTAGTTTTAGAACTCAACTCCTTACTTTTTTTTTTTTAAGATTTTATTTATTTATTCAACAGAGAGAGATCACAAGTAAGCAGAGAGAGAGAGAGGAGGAAGCAGGCTCCCCGCCAAGGAGAGAGCCCAATGTGGGGCTCGATCCCAGGACCCTGGGATCATGACCTGAGCCGAAGGCAGAGGCTTTAACCCGCTGAGCCACCCAGGCGCCCCTCCTTACTTTTTTTTTAAAAACATGTCTCACTCCCCTCTCATAATCATCACCAGCTATTGGCTGTAGGAGAAGCATACTTTGCGCCTGAGAAGTATGTCACTGTCAGCACCTTATCCTTCTCTGCACTCCTGTTCTTAACGAGCGCAGTGTCTATAGTCTGGATTCTCAGGGGCAAAATGTGATAATGTAGTTCTCACGGACTGCCTCAAACAATTAATATTTTTTTAAAGAAATGTAAACATGTAGAATAAATGTAAACCAGTATCTATTCAAGGACTTGGTGGTTTTCATGTTTTAATGTGCAGAAGAATTACCGGATATACAGATTCCAGGGCCCATCTCAGAGATTCTGACTTTTTAGGTTTGTGATAGTGATTTTTAAGATTTTATTTATTTACTTGACAGACAGAGATCACAAGTAGGCAGAGAGGCAGGCAGAGAGACGGGGAGAAGCAAGCTCCCTGCTGAGCAGAGAGCCTGATGCGGGGCTTGATCCCGGGACCCTGGGATCATGACCTGAGCCGAAGGCAGAGGCTTTAACCCACTGAACCACCCAGGTGCCCCAATGGCAATGATTTTTAATGCAAAAATTGAACAAAAATCTTCTTAACCACCTTCACAGCTTTCCTGTTAGGTCCCCACCCTCACTAAAGTCACAATTGCACCTTCTTGTGGTGGTGAGCGGTTGGTTCTTCTCCGTCTGGCAAGAGCACAGGCATCAACAGTCCTCACTGAGATTTGCCTGTTTTTAACTGACTTCAAGAAATGGGATAAATGCTCTGCTTTTCAGTGATAAATATTGCCAGTTTTTTTTTTTTTATCCAACTCTATGCTCCAGCCTTGTTTCTTAATCTGTTATTATCCTTGGCACAACTCACCTGAACTATCCTATTCATTGCTTGCCCTAGTGTCCCTAACGGAGACTTCTTGTACTAGTAAAACTTAACCAAATAAAAACATGAGTATGTAGGGACACCTGGGTGGCTCAGTTGGTTAAGCGTCCTTACTCTTGATCTCAGGGTCATCAATTAGTTCAAGTCCCACATTGGTCTCCATGCCCCTACTTAAAGAAAAGAAAAAAGAATACCTAAAAAATGGATGAGAAACACAAGATAGAGACTTTCTACTTTTGCCAAGTAAGGACATGAAATATATACATCATTATATCATATTAATTATATTATATTATATTATATTATATTATATTATATTATATTATTTCATTATATATGTATTTATATAAAACCATTACTAGCATCATTTCATAAGAAGAAAGAATCTATTAAACCCTATATTAGACCCTTTGGGGAGAATAAAGTTCATAATCTCAGAATAAGGATATTACTTTAATTATGTTAGTAAACATTTCTTTCCTAGAAACACGAAAGAACCATGTTTGTGTCCCTTGCCTCCGACCTGCCTACTGGGTCAGTTCCTCTTCACATGATTTGCATTCCTTAAATTAATGTTTATATACACTTCCTAATATTTGAGATTTATTCTTATTTTCCAGGATTCTCAGTCATAGTCATAAGGGGCAAGTTTACTTGTAAAGCTCAACAAAGTAGAGCCAGATGTGGAAAGTATGACCTATAATGAACATAATTGGCTTTATTTATAGCCTCTTCTGTAGCCTGTACTTAAGAGATCTATTGCTTAACAACGAAAGTGTATCTAACTTTTTGAGTAGTTATGGATGTTGATGCAATATAGTTATCATTTTTAGATATGGCTTGGTTTATTTTCTGAGAAATCTTCTACACTTGCATATGTATAAGCCAGCATATCTGGGCACTTTATGTCTCTTCATTTGTAGAGATACGTATTTGTGTGCATATTGTATTCCTATTCATTAGAAGTGATGGAATTGTAATGGAGGGCATCCTGAAATTTGACTGACCAATACCCTCTTCACAAAATTGAAGCCAAAATCAAAAATAAAAGAAACCGTCCAGCACCCAAGTCTTGGTTTCTAATAGAATTCTCCAGAAAAGGAAACTAGGCTCCTTGGAAAAATGTCTGAGTCTGGGGCTGCAGCAGGGAATATGAAAATGAGCCTGGAGAATCTTGTAACACCCGAAAGTAAGGAAGTGCTCAAAAAAGAAAATAATGGGAATATGTCAAAGAGAGGAGAGCAACCAACCCAAAACAGCTTCCATGGCCAAATAGAAACAATTTGTGCAACAGATTAAGTAATGTAGCATTAGATCACATCATAGAGTATAAAATAAATATCTATATATCCATACTGATACAGATAAACCACTGAAGAAATAAATTAATGATGGATACTACCTCTTCAATGAGATGGGGCTTGTCACACCTCTAGTGTGTTTACACCTAATAACTTGCTACCAAAGAACACAAAATGTAAGAAGGGGGGAAAAACAACCAAGAAGTAAGTTTACAGAGGAAAAACTTGGGAAACTCTACCTCAGTCAGATGATCAATCTTAACATTATCATCGATAGGACACATTAATAGTATAGACACTTACTATGAAATGATTATCAATGACGTTAACATTGATCGTTGTTAACATCTTTAAAAATAAAGGGTAAAAAAGTGCCACAATCCAGAGGAAGCTAAGGAGATACGACAAGTAATGTAATGTGATTTCCTGGATGGGATCCTCAAATAGAAAAAAGACATTAGAGAAAAACTAATGAAATTTGAATAAACAGTGGAGTTTATTTAATAATAATTTATTAATATTGATAGGAGTTTTTAAAGTATAATTGATGTATTACATTATATCAGTTTCAGGTGCACCACATAAGGATAAGTATCTGTATACCACTGATACCACAGTCTAGTTAACATCTCCAGCATACATGGTTTATTGGTTGGTACAAATGTACAATAGTAGTGTAAGATGTTAAAAAATAGGGAAACTGAGTGCTATGCATAAAGGAATCCAGTTGCAAAGTTATCTTTACAACTTTTATGTAATAAACTAGATCCCAGTTTTTTTTTAATTGTAAAGTAAAAAGGTAATTAAAAAGAAAATAAGTAAAATTACAAAACCAAAGTCTCAGATTTATAGAACTGACTCAATTTTTGTATGGAAGAATATTTTCTGGAACCATTGAAATCCAGAAAAAAACTGAAAAGCATATGGTATTTGCTGGCTTCCAATAAATAAGCGTCCTGATTTAAAAGACACTGTTCAGTGAGTGAACGGTCCATGAACAAAGAATATAGAACTATCGGTAGGGAATATTGATAAAGATTATTTTTCACTTTTAAAAAATTTCCCGGGATTACTGAAAATATCGTGACAGATTTAGATATCAGCAACTTGTTACCAATAAAATGCATGACTGGTCCACATTTAATAACACATTTTAAATAATTTGAAGAAGTTCTATGAGGGTTATGAGCTATCAATGAAGAAATTGTCATCTGAAAGATGGTAAAGGTAATTCCTTTATTTTCTCAGCCAACATCTCTCAGATGCCTACCAATTGCTAGGTTCTGGGTATACAAAGTTAGTCCCTGATGTCAAGAAGGTTAGAATCTAGTAAAGGGCAATGAGCATATAATCAATAAGAGCAATTAAGTAAAATACTTTCTAGGTCCATTGAGAGCATTGAAGGGAGTCATCAGTTCCAGAGGAGAGGGAAACTGGAAATGGCTTTGCGAACAGGTTTTTCCAATGGGTAGGTATATTTGCCAATAGAGTTGGGTAGACAGAGTTTTAAAGCTGTATGTCAAATTTAGGCAACTGCTAGTGTTTGAGATTTCTCAATCATGCTGAAAGTAGAGATTCTCTAAGAGAAAAGGTTCTATAAGAGAAAATCCTGGAGGGGTGCCTGGGTGGCTCAGTGGGTTAAGCCTCTGCCTTCAGTTCAGGTCATGATTCCAGGGTCCTGGGATTGAGCCCCGCATCTGGCTTTCTGCTCAGCAGGGAGTCTGCTTCCCTCCCACCCCCACCCGCCCCTCCTGCCTCTCTGTGTACTTGTGATTTCTTTCCATGTCAAATAAATAAATGAAATCTTTAAAAAGGAGAGAGAGAGAGAAAGAATGAATCCTGGAAATACATACGCCAACATACAATGGAGATTATATACCTGGCTAGAGTTTTAAATAAAGTAATAATGTGATCAAGTCATCCTCGCAGCTGTTTATCAAGGACAATGAGGGTCACTTGCCTATCAGAATGTCTTGGGGCTATATTTTATTTCCCTACCACCCAAACACTACTAATTTCCTCCACTATGATGGAATAATATATCTAGTAGTATCGTTACAACAGCCCTTAAGTGTGATGGGACAGGAAGATTGAAAAAAATCTTAGAGGGGGATAAGATTGTAGACAGCTGAGAAAGTGTTAAATGACTGTTTTAATAGTCCTCTTGAGAAGTCTGAATTAAGGTGTTAGAAATAATGATAGAGAGGAAGGCAAATGTGAGACAGTTCGATGAGACAGAATCACTTGGAACTTGGTCCATGGTAAATGGTAAGAGGATAGATGTCATAAATGACTTCATTATTGAAAGGTACAGACTTTGGTTTGTGAGGGAAGATAACTAAGTTACAGCACTACATCAAAAACTAATGATGTACTGTATGGTGACTAACATAATGCAGTAAAAAAAAAGAGAAAAAAAGCTTCAGCATATTGAATTTGAGCTTCCTATGGGATGCAGGGGTAACATGCCCAAAGGGCAGTAAATAAAATGATCTAGAGCAGCAGTTGGCAAACTTTTACTGTAAAGAACCAGATGGTAAATATTTTAGTCATTGAAGGCTATATATAAGGTCTCTATCACAGTTACTCAGTTCTGTTTTTATAGCTGGGAAGCAGCCCTGGAAATATGTAAACAAATGAGTTGGGCCACATTCCACTATAACTTTATGAACACTAAAATTTGAATTTTACATCATTTTCACATGTCTTGAAGTGTTCTTTTTTTCCCAGTTATTAAAATATGAAAACAAAACAAAACGTATTCTGCATTCATGGACTGTACAAAAACAGGCAGAGTGGCAGATTTGACCGAGGGTCCTTCATTGGCTGACCCTCAAGCAACAAAGAAGTATGGTCTAGGGAGACCTGGGGGGCTCAATCCGTTAAACATCTACCTTCGGCTCAGGTCATGATCTCAGGGTTTTGGGATCAAGCCCTGCATCGGGCTCCCTGCTCATCTGGGAGCCTGCTTCTCCCTCTCCTCCCCACTCATGCTCTCTCAGTCTCTCTCTCTCGAATAAATAAAATCTTAAAAAACAACAAAGAAGTGTGGCTTAAAAAAGGAACAGTTTTGTTATCAGCATTTACAGACACATCTCAGTGATGGTTGTGAATACCATCTCACCATGGATTGATGAGGAAACCAGTCTCTCTGGGATATGGCTAAGGAATCCCCAGACTTTAAGGGGTAAGAATCAATAAAAGAGATTTGGGAAGAAAAAGAAAATCTATTTTGTAATGGATAATCCCACAATCATTACTGTATAAATATATTAACTATATATATATATAACTATATATAATATTATATATAAATATTAATATATATTTATATATTAACTATATAAAAATGTACTGTCAGCACTTCTGGGTTCATTCTTTCATGCATTTATCAGTGCTTTGTGTACCATCTGCAACAGAGACATTTGAAAGATGTCTAAGGGATGGATTGTGAGTGGTTAGAATTGTTGGATTTAACACCTGAAGTTGTGAGCTATTTTGTTTTGTTTTTGTTCTTCTACCTACTAGATAAGCAGGAAAAAGGAAACAAAATACAGTTCTTATAATCTTTGCAATAACGTGCAGATCAAATCTGTGATAGTGTTAAATGTTTTTGTTTTTCATAGTTTTTTGATGTTTCAAAGTTATTAAGTCTCCAATCATAAAGTTTTAGTAAACCAAACTCTATATTTTCTCAATACTATTTTTCTCTTTTCAAAGTTTAAGTTGTTGAAAAGCATGACAGAAACACCAGTAACCTAATGCAGTTTTGTAAGACAGAGAAGAAATTCAAGGTCAAAAAACTTAAAAACACTATTAGAAAATATTATAATTTAGTTCTGATTGAATGCTGGGACATAACTGTGACTAGTGATCTGTGATAATCATCTGTTTCTACAGTATGTAGTATGAAAGTGGCATTATTTTCAGTAAAGAGGTATCCCCTAAAGATAGCCAGTTATCTTATCACTGAAACCAATATTAAGGGAGGCAAGTTAGTGCCTGATTATTTATGTTAAAGAAATAAATGACATTATCTTTTTCTGATGCTCGTCTGAGTTAGAGAAATATGGTCTTATTTGCTTTTATGTTAATAACACTATCCTAAAAGCTAATGGATATTTTTCAAAGTGGAAATCCTTATAATTACTTTAAAAAATAGAAATAAAGATGCATATCTCTGTTCCCGGCTTTTGTAGCTATTGGGTATACTTCAGAATTACTTGCAGAGAGTTTTGAATCAGTAGGATGGGGGTGGCAGGGCATTTAATTTGTAAAACCAGGTACCTTCTAACATGTGGCTCAAAGTTAAGAAACATGGTAGTGGGGTAGATGGGCTGGTGTAGTGGATGTGGTGTGTGTGTGTGTTGTGGTATGTGTGTGATGTGGTCTGGTATGTGTGCATATTGTGTGTGTGTGTGTGTGTGGTGTGTGTGTGCCCTTCCTTCTCTGCATCTAGTTTGGGACAGCTAACTGGAAGAACAGTCCCATTCTATCCTCCTTTCTTTTTTCTTTCTCCTGAACAATATGGAGATACACTTAGACCCCTTTACTTACTGGCATTGTCCAGAATCAAATTATCGGAGTTGGAATGCAATGTGGAATTATTTGCTTTACTGATCGGAAAATGAAAAAATTTGCCCACAAGCAGAGACAGGGTAACAGCAGCTGTCAACTAATCCTTTTATCTCTCTGAATCTGGGTGGAGCAGAGACTTTTATGACGCTGGCGTCCGTACAGTGCGCTGGTGCCAATATCTGGGCCCCTTTGTCGATGCCGGCATCATACAAATCTCCTCAGCCACTCTGCTCCATCTCCGGTGCTTCCCCAGGGTGTAGGGCTGAGAATTGCCACCGCAGGGCTTCATCCCAGTGCAGTCGTCTCTCAGAGCTCCTTCTTGTAATATAATAACTGCCAGGAGAGCCCATGACATGTGGCAACACGACTCTTTGGGACACTATGTGTCTTCTCATTTGATGATCATCACAAAATTACAAGGTCATCATCATCATCATCATCATCCTTCTATTACATAGAAGAAAACTGAGTCTCACCAGGTGTAAAGTAACTTATCCCACAATAGAAAGTGACAGAACCAAGGTGAGAACTTTGTTTGGTCTAGCCTTCGCTTTCTTCCCTGAGCCAAGCTGCCAAATATTACTGTGTTAAATCATTCATCACATTGTTTCCAATTGGAAAGCATTTCTACATCTGAAATATTAAAATCTATTTCCTAGTGTAGTGAGCATGTGGGGTGCCGCTTTGTACCAGAAGACACAGTTTTGAAATAGGAAGTGCAGAAGGGCAATTATGTCTGCTTGTTTCAAAAAATCATAGGTCCAATTAAGAAAATCAGTTTCAGGGTAACTAGAAAGAACTGGGGAAAGGTGATTATTAAAAGCAAACTTTGGAATGAGGCACATATTTAAATTCAGAATCCAGTGCCTATAAGATCTTCGCTTGGGTGTCTGTGAAATGGGGCTAGTGGCATCAACGGGTGTTGGGGGAATGACAGAAAATAATATACTTTATTGATTTAGGGTATTGTCTAGCGAATAGTTAGTGCTTTTAATGTTTAGAACAGACTTCTGAAAGACTAGAGCACTGAATTCCATTAAATCAAGGAATCAAAAGGATGGAAGATTAAATGCAACAGAGAGGCTACAGGCTTGGACAACAGTCTTCACAGAATCAAGTCTAAATAGAAACAAGGATGATACCTTTTGGACTGGATGGGATTGTGGTCACCTACTGGTACATAATAAACTACCCCAAATAAAGTAGCACAGACTATTGTTTTATCTGCTCATGAATTCTGGGGTCAGCGCCTTACCCAGGGCATGGTAGAATAGGTTTGCGTGTGCCTCTACAGCATTTGTGGTCTTGACTGAGAAGACTTGAAGCATAGAGATGGCTTGAATGACTGGGGTGGGGCTATCTGGAAGCTTCTTCAGTCACTTGTCTACTGCTGGAGCTTGGTTACTTGCAGGCCAAACCCACTGAAAGCTGACAGGTGGAGCATCTATCCACATGTAGTGTTTCTTTGTGGAACTGACTTCTCTCAGCATGGTTTTGCTTTGTGAAAGAGATGCCCCACATAAAGCCTCTAGACAACAGGTGTGCCAAGAGAAAATAGAAGCCAGATACACTTTCCTGACCTTGGCTTGCAAGTGGTATAACATGACTTCAGGAACATTTTGTTGGTGCAAGGCAGTCACTAAGGGCAGACAGCTAAGATTCAAGGGAACTGAATTAGACTTGAACTGAATTAGACTTTTGATGGGGAAATGGCATAATAGAGTGGCCAACCCTCTTGGTTTCCCCAGGACCTTGGGAGTTATCGTGATAAAACCCTGTCAGTTTTAAAACTGGGAAACCCCAGTTTTATCTTCTCTATGTATCTTCTCTATGGCAAGATCATATTCAAAAGAGTCCTGGGAAGAAAATACTGCTGCTCAAAATACAATCTGCACCAAAGTTGGAAACCATGGAGCAGAGCTGTAACTATGTCAGGCCAGAGTCTGGATTGGCCAACCCACAGGCGTTTGCATGTTTCAGCTGGCCTGACCCACTTTTTACTACAGTTGTTGGCATTGTCAGATGTGGGTTAAAAAAGAAGGAGACTGGCCTATGATAGGATGTCGAGGAATATGGCCGTGGGTAAAAACAAAGCCTACTGATGTCCCCTCACCCATGGTCCTCGGTGTCATGCGTATCACCCTGCCAGCACTACCTTGGAGAAAGCATTGCTCCAAGTCTTTGCCCCTACTAACAGCCTTGCTCTTCACAGCAGTGTGATTCCAGAGTGTGACCCCCGGACCAGTAGCAGTAGGCTCCCCTGGGAGCTTGTTAGAACTACAAACTCACATACTGTATGCCAGACTGACTACATCAGAAGCATTGGTTGGTGACCCAGGAAACTGTTTAAACAAGCTCTCCAGGCAGTTCTTATGTTGGCTAAAGTTTAAGAGACACTGCTGCAACACAACTACTGGGTTAGCAGTCCTCATCCCAGGAGTATATATCCAAACCATTTTGTGGGGGTGGTGGTGGGTTTATATCAGGCGAATTCAGCTTCGTAGATTTCATCACCAAAATGATCCTGTTTCAGTAGATTGGGGAAACAGTGGCATTGGCAAATCAAAACAAAACAAAAAACACAGGACTTGGATTTCAGAAACTGGTATTTTTCAGTCCAGCTTTGACCCTTAAGTATTGTGAACTCCTCTCTGAGAAGGGCAAATTGAACTAGATGAACACTATGACCCTTTCCCATTCTGGCATCCTGCAGTATACATCATATCCTGAACTCACTAACACAGACCAATACGTTATTGACAAGGAACCATTCTACTACACAGTGTCTGGATATATCCATTCTCAGTAATTCCACCCACCCCCTTTTTAGGGAAGTGAGGTAAGGTAGATATTTTATGTCAGTAGCAACATACACACAAGCACACACATAAGTAGTACACAGAAAATTACTTTGTTTTCAAACATTACTTAATGCAAGTTGCACATTAGTTGGAGGAGGAAAGAAGAGACTTTGTAACTTCAGGGCAGTAATTTATTATTTGCAACAAAGACACAAAACTTCACTGACAGCATGAGGACACAGTTTGAAACCCTGAAATCATACATGCAGCATTTCAAAAACATCAATTTTTTATGTGGCATCGTTTTAGAAAAGACTAGTTTTTACCTCTAAATTATTTTAATTATGCTCTAACAGGTGTTAGGAATGAAACACTATATTGTAATTATCACTATGAAGGTTTGGTCAGCATATATTTTTCTGAACTTCTAGCTCTTCAAGAGAGCAAAAGGAGTGTTGGCATATAGTCATACTTTATTACCAAGTCTATTTCATATAAATGATAGGTTGTCATCAAAACCTTGAAAATAGTATCTGTATATTTAACTGAAAGACGGTCAACAGTAAGCTGTTATAGGAAGGAGCTTTATCTATGTATTTTATTCTTGAAAATTCACTTACTGAGTTAGAGTCCTTAATTTTAAAAACTTAACAGTTTTTAAAAATCTGTGCTTAGATCTTGTTTTCAAATCAATTTACTCATGAGTAATTGTCATGTATTCTAATTCATCAGTAAATTGGCACGAGGTATTAGAAATTGATCTATACAGATAACTTCTCTAAGCCGGTAATGATTTCCCCACTAAATTCAAGCTATCAGGGCAAGAGGGCAAACTAACTAGTTTTCTCTTTAGTGCAAAAGGGCTTTCATGAGTCTCAGTAAATATTGGCATGTCCATCATAAATTCCTGGTTCTTCTTTACCTTGCTTGATTTGAACATTTTCAAATCAGAGTATCAGATACTTACGTTAAACCGAGCTTACCAGAAAGCCAAGCTTTTAGATGTTATTGTGACCATCAGTCCCTACCTAGGAATTCTGGTCTACGTTTCCCTTTCTTTGTGGTTAGAATAACATTATACTGATGAGACACCAAATAAAGCTAAGGTCACTAGCAGAACCTGGAACAAAAAATAAAATCTTTAAGTAAGATTCTTTTGAATCTGATGTTGAACTGACTGGGAAAAAAAGTGTATTCCATTTAATGAACTGAGAGGGTTTTGTGAATAATGTCACAAAGACATATAAAAAGAACAGATTGGAAAAGCATAAAATTGTGAAAATGTTGAACTAAAATGCAGTAATCAGAAGCATAGAATATAATGTGTCATTTAATTGTTTTTTGTGGTTTTGTTTAGCAGACATCCACTGTCACGTGATTGTTACTTTGATCGAGAATGGCCCAAATATCTAAAAAACGATGCAGAAATTAGTGATTTTTAGATTGTTAGGATAGAATATAGAAGGTATTTAAAAAGAAAAAAAAGAATATAGGAGATATTATTTATGTATAAATGTTTGTAATTTGCTAAGCATTTTACCTTTTTTCACTGAATGGGGTTGATTTAAACAAGGCAGAAACTATGAAAACAATTTCTGGTCTTAAGAATTAAGTGAGGGGCGCCTGGGTGGCTCAGTGGGTTAAAGCCTCTGCCTTTGGCTCAGGTCATGATTCCAGGATCCTGGAATCAAGCCCCACCGGCTCTCTGCTCAGCGGGGAGCCTGCTTGCCCCTCTCTCTCTGCCTGCCTCTTTGCCTACTTGTGATCTCTGTCTGTCAAATAAATAAAATCTTAAAAAAAAAAAAAAGAATTAAGTGAATATTTTGGATGAGAAACTTGAAACCATCCAAGGGAAAACAAAACAATATATAATTGAATTTTTTTTTTTTTTCTTCAAGGCCTTAGTGTACCTTGTACCCTTATACTGCTTCACCCAAGATTTAGATTTCCAGAACATCTAGTTGGGTCTAGCTTGACTCGCAGACCCATCTCTGGACCAGGGAAGGAGAGGGCATCTTCCATGGCATCCTGTACGTTTGTAGGCCCATGAGACTGGATAGTTTCTCAAAGCAAAATTGCGATAATTACCCAAGAAGAGAAAAGCAAAGATGACACATACTCAATACAGAGAAGAAAGTGGGAATTAGTTTTTATTAGTTGTACTAATGTAGGATAATTTTTGTAGTGATATGACATTTTTCCATTTCAGCTTGTCAAATATCCTTGAAAGAACACACACACATGTGTACACATGGATTTCTCAATCTCAGTGCTCTAGGTAGGCACCCACTGGGCATTTTAACTTATGAGGCAGGATAATTCTTTTTTCTAAGGGGTAATCTTGAATATTGTGGGATAGCCTTGCCCTCTATCCGCTGGATATCATCCCTCCCTCCCAGTTCTTAGAACCAAAAATATCTCTAAACATTGCCAAATATCCCTTAAGAGACACCATTGTTCCTACTGAGACCAGCTGAACTAGACCATATATTAAGAAGAACCTCTCTCTATTTTTTTTTTCTTAATGAAAATAAATAATAAATTCGCTAACACATTTTAGCTATTTAAAAAAAAATTTTCACATAGAGGAAGATTGGTCAAGGCACTAATATTAACATTTCTTTTTATAGTGATTATTTCTTGATGTGATTTTTGTTCTGTTTTGCTTTTTGACATATAATTGATACTATGGATCTTTATTTTTATAGTTAGTTTTCTCTGGACCAGAGTATCTGAGATATGTTGGTTGACTAATAAGTATAAGAAATTAACAATTGCTTCCCATCCCCATCCTACAACCCAAGCTACGTTAAGGAAGGAAGGAAGGAAGGAAGGAAGGAAGGAAGGAAGGAAGGAAAAAGAAAGAAAGAAAGAAAGAAAGAAAGAAAGAAAGAAAGAAAGAAAGAAAGAAAGAAAGAAAAAGAGAGAAGAAAGAAAGAAAGAAGAAAGAAACACGTAAATATCAGGTCTCAGTAGCTTCAAAAAATTATTAGGCATTCATCTCCTATCAACTCATAGCCAGTAGTACCTGGGACAGGATTTTTTTTTTTTAAAGATTTTATTTATTTATTTGACAGAGATCACAAGTAGGCATAGAGGCAGGCAGAGAGAGAGGAGGAAGCAGACCCCCTGCCAAGCAGAGAGCCCTATGTGGGGCTCGATCCCAGGGCTCTGGGATCATGACCTGAGCCGAAAGCAGAGGCTTAACCCACTGAGCCACCCGGGCGCCCCTGGGACAGGATTTTTAAAACACCATGGGTGTCTGAAAGGCTGTGGCTCAGCATTTCATTCTACCAGAATAATCAAATGGCCTGTAATCACCACATTAAATCAGGATCCCAAGTTCAGTCATACAACACCTTTATTTTAATCCTGCCATATGCTTTCCCTGTCCTTATAGCTACCTTTGCTCCCTGATCATAACTTTCAGTTCCAAGAATAATACAGTTTTTTTTTTTAATTTTAATGTATAGTTTCATATGTAGCAACATTTCTGAACTTCATTTGCAGTAAGAATTTCTTCAAAATGTGCCCCTCTCCTCAGTGCCTCAGCTGGGCAGCTTGCCATGTAAAATGGCGCTTGGAGGCTTTCTCTCCATTTTGTTCACTTAATGCTTCCACTTATCTCCCCCACCCCCACCATTGGTTCCTAGATGCTTAAGTGTGGGAAGGAAGGAGGAGAGGAGAGCTAAGGCCCAGGAAAGGTCTTACCAAAATAGGTCTCTCATAAAGTGAATCTCTGGTTTGAGCAGATTTTTGAAAGCCAAATGGTCCCAGTGGAAAATATCTGACTGTACTTCCTGTGAAAAGGAATGATGCCCATTCCAGCTGGATGACCACTTACACTTCCTCTTTATGCGCCTGGGAATCTAGATAGCACTTTTCGCCTCTGAAAAGTCACCCTTTACTTCCAGGACAGCCTCTTCCCCTTTTGGTCCCTGAGAAACTCGTGGAGACTGGTTTTCATCTTTAGAGTAGAATTATAGCTGATTCTTGGTGCATCTTGGCCTTTCTTTCTCTGTTTTGTCCCCAAACTCTGAAGCATATATGCAGAGCTCCCATGAACCCTCTCTCATTAGGTTTAAACCACGGGGAGACCAGTGTCAGAACCCTCTGATTCCCTTGTCTTGATAGCAGCGTGTTTCACGTTGTTGCTGCACTGTGTTCTTCTCGCTCACACCATGGGTACGAGCTACCAGCACTATGCTGAACTTCTCAGGATTGCCCATGGTCTTTAATGACATCCCAATTGTCTGCCCTGGGGCTGGGCAGCCCGTCCTGACCCAGCCAGCATGCCTGTGCTCCGTGTAAGGTCAGTCAGAGGCCTTTGGTATCAGCTCAAAGCTACTCCATTCTCTTCTTATCAACTGTGAGTCAGGAAAGCACTCAGATTTCAGAATGCCTTCCGAAGCTTCCTAATTAAGGAACTCCCTATACTCAGTCCTTTTCCCTGAATTCTCCTTTCCCATTCTGTCATGAACTAAACTGCTGTCTCCCCTGAGCGTGCCCTCAAGCCCTCTTTGAGGGAAGATTATTTTCTCAATTCTGTTGTAATTCTATTTTAGGGATTAAAGGTAGTGTCACATTGGTCAATCCTCCTGAGTAGTTGTTAAATAACAAAGTTAAACAAAAGAAAAACTCCTGCTCTTTTGTAGCTGAAGGCATTTAGCTGTCTGTGCTCTTGAGAGTCAACTATAGGCACAGCAGAGCTTACGGACAGACTCTGAGATCACACCGACTTTGTTGCAAGCTTCTTTTGATCACAACATTGAACAGTCTTATGCAGGTGGCCTTTTTATGTTTTTTTGTTTGTTAGCTTTTGTTTTTGTTTTTGTTTTTTTGAGATTAAAAAAAACTGGGGGTGCCTGGGTGACTCAGTGGGTTAAGTCTCTGCCTTTCAACTCAGGTCATTATCTCAGGGTCCTGGGATTTAACTCCGCCTCACATCGCATTGGGAGCCTGCTTCCCGCCTCTCTCTCTGCCTGCCTCTCTGCCTACTTGTGATCTCTCTCTGTCAAATAAATAAATAAAATCTTAATAAAAAAAAAAAAAAAACTAGAAAAGGGAATATATTAGCCCATATCTATTTTCTTTAATAGATATGCTAAGGAATATTTGCGTTTTTACTGGTTAGATTAAACCAAACAGAAACCTACATCTAAATGGAACTTACTATTAACACTCAATAGTAAGTTGAAGAATTAGCCTTAAAAGGGAAAGAGGAGGAAGACTTTTGAACAGCAGAGAGACAGGAGGTAGAGAAGGTAAGCCTGCGAGAAGATATTCCGGCAGAGAAAATTTGAGCAGGAATTTAGAAAGGTAGTAAGGGATAAAACAAGAGCAAATTTCACCCAGTTGAGTGGAGAAGAGCCACCTTAGGAATCAGACAGACTTTGTTTCGATTCCCTGCAATATTCCTAGGTAGTCGTTTTTGCTAGTTACTAGTATTGCCTTTCGAAAGAATGCAGTAATTATTTCCCCCCCCCAACATTATCAAACAAATGAATTTAAGTGAAGTTGATTTTAAGGAGGAGACAGTGGAGTCTAAGATCAAATAGTGTCTATATTCTTTAAAGTAGGTGCTATAAAATGCAACTTGATTCATGCGTTAATGATGTAGAGTCTTTTTTTAAAAAGATTTTATGTAGAGAGAGAGAGTGTGCACCCATGCATAGGGGTCGTGGCAGAAGGAGAGGGACAGAGAATCTCCAGCAGATTCTGGGCTGAATGTGATCTCAGGACCCTGAGATCATGACCCTGAGATCATGACCTGAGCTGAAATCAAGAGTCGGAGCAACTAAGCCAGCCACCCCGGCGCCCTAATACAGACTCTTTCAAGCAGCACATTGAACTACTACATGTTTATAATAACAGATGAGAAAAGAGTTTGGGTTTGTTACTTGAAGTTCTAGTGAGAAAGAGCAGTGTTTTTGGTTTTTTGCTTTTTTTTTTCTTGCTTAAGTTCTTTAACTCTTATGGTAGAGTTTTACTAAGCACATTTGGAGTACTTGATGAGAGGTAATGATTTTTGCTTTGGTGATAAAGATGAATTTATACCTTTTCTTGTTTATGGGAAATATCACTTAATTGAAAGGTGCCATTGTGCATTTTTAATGACAATTATTTATTCATATGAATATGTACCATATTACCAAAAAAGAATGTAACTGAACTTATTTTATAAGCGGATGCAGCAGAGAACCTTGTAAAATTATTTTTACATCTCAAGTGACTTTGGTAAATGTAGGTTTACATGAAATGACAATCCTTTATTTAGTTCAGTATAATATGTAGGAGTAAGATTGACATTTTTGTTGCTGTATGATTTTCTGATTCACTATATAGGATATTAAGTAATAATTGACATGCTATAAGTAAGTTACAGAATTGGTGTGATATATGCAATATCCCTGATAACATTGCTATATAAAGTTATATCCATAAATATATCCACATATTTTGTTCCCAATAGAAGAGTTGGAGATAAAATCAAAGAATATGAGATAGCCTATGCAGAGTTTTTTGGTCTGTTGCCTATTTAGCATATCAATATAATTCAATCCAGAAATGCAAATTATACCTTTTAACATGTATTTACATGTTTACAATACTATGGCGTATACTGTTGGGTCTTGTACTTTTTTTTCTTTTTCCTCTTAGATTTTAAATGAACTCTCAGATGTATCTGTATAGCTTCTATATTTATCACCGCATATTTTGCGTTTTTGAAAGAGGCAATAATCAATAGGCCACTTCAGCCACTTTCAAACTACGTATTTGTATTCTTTTCATCTGCTCCCCATAATATGCAGCACAAATATACAGCACTTTATATCAATATATG
The DNA here is from genome assembly GCF_010015895.1 of Lontra canadensis. Taxonomy (NCBI): domain Eukaryota; kingdom Metazoa; phylum Chordata; class Mammalia; order Carnivora; family Mustelidae; genus Lontra; species Lontra canadensis. The sequence goes on along the minus strand of NW_022630995.1, from coordinate 17,859,931 downwards.
GATATCTTTCATAAAATTCTTTTATAACATATTCCCATAAGTGGAACTATAAAGAGAAAGGATTATAATTTTTTTCCATTCTGTGTATGTTGTCGTTTATTATATAGCCCTGATTCTTCTTTGCTTCAAATGTTTTAATATCCTATTTTAATCCTATTTACTTAGAGAAAATCCATCTTAGCTAATGTATGAAATAGGCACAAGTAACAACTGTGAATTGAAACATGTATGTTGGAACCCCTGGGTGGCTCAGTTGGTGGAATATCTGAGTTGGTTTCGGCTCAGGCCATAATATCAGGATGAGGGTTTCAGGACCCGTGTCAGGCTCCACACTCATGCTGAGTCTGCTTGTCCCTCTCCCTCTCTCTTGTCACCCATCCCCCCTCCACTTGTGTTCATCCTCTCTCTTTCTCTAAAATAAATAAATAAAATCTTATAAAAAAGGAAAAAAGAAAGAAAGAAACATATATGTTCCCAGGGAAACATGTATATGTTTTCTTTTATTTACAAACAAATCAAATATGTCTTTGATTTGTAAATGTCCTAGAAATATGAAAGCAATTCAGTGATTAAGACTTTCAATAAGGTTCTCTAGCTCTTCTCACTTTTTTCTGGCTTTTTCTTTCCTTTAGGTTTCAGGAAAACTTAAATTCCAGTTCTCTTTTAAACACCAAGAGATTTCTTTGTCCCTCCCTCCTTCTCTTCTTCTCTCCTCATTAGCTTCATGTGTCCTTACATGTATCGCTAGCATGTTTGAATAGAGAATTACCAGATCTGCACATCTAACACAAACTTATTCTGAGCTCTAGTTGTGAATTTCCAATTCCCTGTTTGATATCTTTGTTTCAATAATGAACTAATCATAGGAATACATTTTAAAATGTGTATTACCTTTTTCATTACCAGTGCCATTGTGACCTGTCTACATTTAACTCTACTGTTGATTATAATCACCTCCTTATTCTTGTTTCTACCTCTTCTTTCTTTTTTTCCCCCTCATATCCTACATTCTGTAGCCAAGTTAATTTTCTTAAAACAGAACTTCATTCTCTGCTCATAAGCCTCAACAGAATCTTTCTAATTTAGCAGGCAATTAAAATCCTTCAAGATACTGGAAAGTATCACTTCAACCCACTTTTGTAACTTTGCACCTAAATTTAAATGCCTTTCATTGGGACCATTAGTCATCAGAATACTACCAACATTTGGGATCCATCTGAAATGTCCTTCTTTAACTTACCCAGCATTATGAAGAGCCAGTTATGTAGCAGGCACTGAGACATTCAAAAAGGAAAGAAAAACAAACCAAAAACCCCATAGTTCCTGTTCTTGGGAAACTAATTGCACTGATTTGAGATTTAAAATTGCACAATTCTATAATTGTTGACAGCATGAATGGAACTTGAGTTGCTTTGAATGATGAGTCGGTGTGCACCAGATATAAGAATTTAAGGATAAGGCAATTCAGCTGGAAAAAGAGAATAGTCTTCTCAACAAACCATGGAAGGACAATTGGATATCCATATGCCAGTGAATGAAGTTGGACTCATACCTTACTCGTCACAAAAATGAACTCAAAATGGATCTTAAAACATGTTAAGTGATGATAACAGCTATAGGGAAATGCCAGAAAGGAAGAGAGATGGGTTGTGTGACAGTTATAGATACTGTGCCCAGAAAAGCCCTCACTGAGAAGATAACACGTGACCTGAAGAAGAGATGGGCACAGGGCAAATCAGAAGCTTCAGCCCAGCTAGTGTTGGGAACAAGCTATTGTCTTGCTTTGCAAAGTACGGAGATATTGTGTCTGGTGTGTTGGTGGCATGTGGGCTTTGGTCCAAGCCAATTCAGTCACCACAGTCTTGTGACATGTCATGCTATTTTGATGACTGGAGCAACTTTGTGTAGCTCCACAGTCTGAAAAGAAAGGGGGAAAAAAAGAAGAAGGAGAAGAAGAAGAAGAAAGGATGGCGTAAAGAAAGGAAGAAAGGGAGGGAGGAAGAAAAGACCCACATTTTAATTATAATAACACCAAGAGATAGGTGTTGTGATTATTATTTTTTAAAATAAAATAATAGTAGTATCTCACATTTACTGAATGTCTACTGTATGCAAGGTAGTCATGTCAGTTGATATGCTAGATGTAGTTGCTCATATATACCATGACATTTAGTCCCCGTAACAATTCATTTTGTTGAAAGTATGAGGGAACAACAGTGAAATTCCCTGAGGAACATGTAGGTATATAAAATAAACTGACCAATTTGAATTAGCTAGTAAAATTCATATCATTTAAAAATAATTAACTTTCTATTTAAAGAAACTAAGAGGTGGGATCACTCTTAATTCCAACTAAAATAATTTAGGAATAATTTCCAGGACCTATGTAAGTGACAGTTTTAATCCAGTAAACATAAACCAAATTAATTTCAGTATGGTCTGTCTAGATAAAACATGTATGACAACCACAAATTCATTAACTAGGAGCAAACTGTATGCAATGAAGAACCAAAATGTAAAGAACAGAATTTGGCAGAATATTTTTTTTAAGAGCTAACACTATGAAACTGTTAAAGAAAACATAAGAATAAGTCTTCATAAACTTGAATTAGGCAATGATTTCTTAGCTATGACAAGAAAAGCACAAACAGCACAGAAAAATAGATCAATTGGGCTTCACCAAAATGAAAAACAATTGTTGTTCAAAGGGTACTGTCAAGAAAGTGAAAAGATAACCCACAGAATTGGAGAAATTATTTGCAAATTATATGACTGATAAGAGATTTGTATTCAGAATATATAAAGAATCCATATCACTCTGTAATAAAAGACAATTAGCCCAATTAAAAATTAGGTAAAGAATCTAAAGAGACATTCTGTAAAAACGAAATACAAATGTCCAAGAATACATAAAGATGGTCAACATCATTAGCCATCAAGGAAATACAAATCAAAATTATAATGAAATACCAGTTTAAACCATTTGATAGACTATATTCAAAAAGATAACTCTAAGTGTTGGCAAGGATATGGAGAAGTTGGAGCACTCATGTACTTCTGGTGGGATTATAAAATGGTATATCCATTTTGGAAAACAGTCTGACAGTTCTTCAAATGATTAAACAGAGCTACCGTATGCTCCAACAATTCCACTTTTAGGTATATAACCAAGAAAAATTATAACATATATCCACGTGAGAAAGTGTACAGAAGTGTTCGTGGCAGCATTTATTTATAATCAAAAAAAGTAGAAACAACCCAAATGTCCACCAACAGATGAGTGGATGAATAAAATGTGGTATCTATTCATAAACAGAATATTATTCACTAACCAATGGAAACAATGAAGTACCGATTTATGCTACAACATGGATGGACCTTGAAAACATGCTAAATGAAGTAAGCCAATCACAAAAGGACATATATCGTGTGACTCCATTTCTATGAAATGTCTGGAACAGGCACATCTATATAGACTGAATGCAGATGAGTTGTTTCTAAAGCTGTGGCATGGGGAAAAATGGGGAGTGACTTCTAATGGGTATGGGGTTTCTTTTTCAAGCAATGAAATTGTTCTCAAGTAGATTATGGTAACAGATACACACTTCAACGAATATACTAAAAACCATTCAGTTGTTGAAAGGTTTAAGTGGCTGAGTTACGTGGTACATGGATGGTATCTCAATAAAGCTATTATTATTTTTTTAATTTAAAGAAAGAAGGATGCAGAGAGGCAAATCCTTTTACTTGCTATTCTCTCGGTATCAAATAGTCTTTCCTTGTTCTCTCTGTGACTCACTGCTCCATTGCCTTCCAATGTCACCTTTCAGTTAGGCCTGTTTTGATCACCAACCTAAATTTCAAAATTTTCTCCTTTGCATGTATTATTGTCTAACATACACATATTTTACTTACATACCTTGTTTATTATTTGCCTCCTCATGAATGGAAGAATTTTTGCTTGTTGATTTTGTTGCTTTATCTCTAGTCCCTAGAAAATGCCTGACGCGTAGTAGATATTCAGTATATATTTCACATCAAGGAAATGACGGATATACCCAGATCTCAGACAGCCTGTGTGTTTGGATACGACAAATAGTTCTTAAATAGATGGATTGGAGGATAGCTAATGGGGTGTGGTGATAAATAAGGCTGTAGAAGGAAGGCGAAGCCATTGCTACAAAAGATCTATTACAGACACATTAAGGAATTTAATCTTACATGCTATAAACAGGAGAGAACCAGGGAAGGGAGGTGAGAAGGGGAATGTGATTATCATTGTTAGCTGTATCGCGTTCTTAGAGGCAGGCTGTTGTGGGCCTTTTTTGTTTTGTTTTGTTTCATTCTGGTTTTTTTGTGTGTGAGTTTGAACTAAGTGTGCTCTGGTTTGCTGTTTAAAAATTTCTTTCTCTCTCTCTCTCTCTACCCTACACGCCTCCCCACCTTTGTCCTTCTCTCCCTCAATCCCTGTCTTTCTTTCAAGTAAGAGGGTGTCTCTGAAAATTCCCCCCCAGCCTATCCATAATAGTTTATATTATTATGTACTTAGAAGTACAGGTAACACTAAAGATAGATAGCGTGTAGAATGATTTACACTTGTTTATTTATTATTTTAATTTGGACTTCTTTCCCTATGGCTTAAATCAGACATTCATGTAATCCATTTGCAAGTCGGTTTCTAGTCTTTTAACTTTATTTTTTTAAAAGTTAACTTTATTTTAAAAAGAAGAATAGAAATTCAGATAAGATAAAACATTTCGTCTTCCGGGGGGGAAAAAAACAAACAAACAGTATTTTTCCAATTTAACTTGGTTAACACAGTCTTTAGATTTTCACACTAAAATTGGGGTTACTTAAACAGTGACCCTAAGCAAGGTGAGAAAAGTAGTAATTCTCTTGGCTTAGTTTTGAAATTATTATTCAGCCCCAGAAAACGTAAGCAAAATGATCACAGTTTATTATACACTCTTAAAGCAAAATCTATTTATCAACCCATAAGGAAATTACAAGCCCTGCTTTCAGTTCTTTGTTTAAAATGCACTGTAGTGCAGTATGATTTGCATGTTAATGATGTGAATCCAACTGTATAATAAATGGAAAGGGGAAGATAGAAACTCGTTTCAGAGAGCAGGTTTGTTTGTTTGTTTTTTTATTTCTTCCTTAAATGTTTAACTTGAGAACACATCTATGAGGCATGCTTATGTGAGAGCTAATCATTTGTGATCATTGACTGGAGTGGCAATGAAGCAAGTAGTTCCATTCTCAGGTTTCTCACTCAGAAAGCCACTGGACTCTGGAGGCATTTGAACATCTTTGGAAGGCAGATGTAATGTAACAAACAAGAGGCTGGCAGAATTCAGTCTTTGCCATGTCCTCTCTGAAATCAGAAAACGTGAAGCTGCCATGATTTCTCTTTCTCTCATTAACTACACCCATTCTGGACCACATTCAAGCACACCGTGGGGATGCTTCGTGTTTTGTGTTTCGCGTTGGATTCCTGTTATGTGGCTGTGTGCATGTTCTCATTAAGTAAAAGCATAGAATAAAAGCAATTTTAAAATACTAATGTGTGATTTGTAGAAGTGTGTCTTAGAAGCATGGAATTACTAGAAGTTGAAAAAGCAGAATCTGTGTTTTTAAAAGTCATCCAATATTCTTTTATTTACAGCCTTTGAGCCATTTTACAAGTTGAAAAGCAATCATGGAGCCATTTCATGTTCAGATTAATATATATTTAAAATACCCTAAAGCCACTATCAGCATGCAGTAGCCCTCTTATTGAATAAACACAGCTTAGAGGTAACTGAAGAAACTCCTCCACACCAGGAGTTCTCAAAGGTAACTTCGTCCCAAAGGGACATTCGGCAACTTCTAGAGATATTTTTGGTTGTTGCAACTGTGGGTAGTGAGTACTACTAGCATCTAGTGCATCTAACGGCCAGAGGTGTTGCTAAACATTCTACAGTGCACAGGACGACACCCCATAAAGCCATACAACAAAGAATTGTGTGTCCTCAAATGTCAATAGTACCAAGATTGGGAATAACTGCTATAAATAAAGATACAAAGCCAAATCATATCCTAAAGTTTGCATTCTAACTCACAAACACTGAGAAAAGAGTTAGGACTTGTATTATCTGCTGGTACGTAACAATGCTCCTATAAACTTAGTAATCTAAAACACGCACGTGTATTATCTCAAATATTCTGTGGTGAGGAGTCCAGGCCTACCCTGGGTGGTTCTTCTATAAGACTGCAATTATAGTTCCGCCAGGGATTAGTTCTCATTTGAATGCTGGACTGGTGGAATCCATTCCCAAACTCATGTGGTCGTGGGCAACATTATATTCTTTGGGCCTCCATTTCTTGCTAACTTTTGTTCTCAGCTCCTTGGCCTGTGACCTCTCTGTAGTCAGCTCACAACATGGCAGCTTACTTCTTCAGAGCCAGAATGATAAATCTTTCCATAAGACAGACAAAATATGTAATGTAGATCATGCACGTGATGACATACGTTCCACCACCTTTGCCGTGTTCTACATGGTAGAACCAAGTACAGATCTCACCCACACTCAAGAGTAAGGAATTGCACAAAAGTGTGAACACCAGTAGTTAGGGGTCATGGGGGCCGACTAGGAGTCTGTCTGCCAAAGGGAAGTTACCTTCTATTTATTTTTGCATCTTAAAGATGTTGCTATTCATTAAAAGTTAACTAGCTAAATATAAAATACTTGCTGGTAAAATATACCTCTTAGAGAAATAGAAGGGAGATTGCAGAAGACTGTCATGTAGTGACTATCATCTAGTGACTTCTTTTTCATATGTGTAGAATATTTGCAATAACATCAAAGTGCTCTGTCTATAGTCAACCCACAGAATTATGTAGCTTTATTTGGTCCTCTCTTTCCGAAGACCTATATTTTGACACTGTTAGCTTCCTCACCTGTTTCATTTTTTTTCTCTGTATTAAGAATTTTCACATTATTTAGTGGTCGGTGGTAGGAGGCTTGTGGAGCAGAAAGGCTATCTTGGGTCCATCACTGCTAGTGATAGGTGACGATTCTTCTACATTTAAAATATATAATTGTGGGGCGCCTGGGTGACACAGTGGGTTAAAGCCCCTGCCTTCGACTCAGGTCATGATCTCAGGGTCCTGGGATCGAGCCCCGCATCGGGCTCTCTGCTCAGCAGGGAGTCTGCTTCCTCCTCTCTCTCTGCCTGCCTCTCTCTCTGCCTGCCTCTGCCTACTTGTGATCTCTCTGTCAAATAAATTAATTAATTAAATCTTTTAAAAAAATATATATGTGTATATATAATTGTAAGTAGGATAAATTGAATGACTAATAACTGAAAGTACTGTGAGTTATACAACACAAAAATAGGCATTGAATCTCTGTTACCATAAATTAAATTTGCTTGTTATAATAAATTTTTCTTGTTATATAATAAATTTTATTTACTAGATACTTGCTGGGGAACTTTTTCTGTTTAAGTGTGTGCTGAATCCATATTCTTTGATATGCAACTATGTTTCCCTTTGCCTTTAATATAAGACAGATTAATTTTCACATTGTTGGAGATAAATTTTAGCAGTGAGAGTGTAATACCACAAAGGCTATAATATTAAAGAGATTCATTATTAAGCAGTAAAGCAGAATATTAATGAATTAAGGTTTTATGATCACATTGTATCTTTTTTTCCATTTGTGTCCTCTTAAAAAGTACAAATAACTATAATTCTTTTCAGATACCGTTTGATCTATTAGATATACTGTAAGACATAGTCTGTGATTTTTAATACATATGTGATGACTGTTAAAGTTGCGTTATGGTAGATACCAAGTGAATTTTTCACTTTCATAGAATTCAGAATTTCTATTTTATGTCATTTGTATTTGTAATGTGTGACTTTAGAGGACATGGAAAATATACAGTCAAACAGATTTTTTGTTTTCTTCATATAATTTCCTTGTATGTTTTCACCATTTGCATATCTTATATGGATATTCACAAATACACAAAATATTTATTAAGCACCTATTATGTGCCAGGAGCTTTACTGGTGTGAAATACTGCATTATCATTCATAAGTCTACTTTACCCAATTTTTTCAAAGAGACCTAATGTTCATCTGGTTTAGAGATTTGTCCAAAGTTTCACAACTAGAATGTGCAGGAGCTAGTACTCATAGGCAGATGTCCCTTCATGTGGCTCTGTCTAACTAGGGATGTAATAAATGGCCGGTCCCAGAAAGAATGGATTCCTAAATTCTTTTTCTGAACTTATATCCTAAAAATAATAAACATATATTGAGCACAAGTACGAGTAATCCAAAATAACAATTTCATTAATTGGTTCCCATCTCTGCTTACAATCTCTATAAATACCAGGTATCAAAGGGATTAGGGATTTAGCCAAGTACAGGGAATGGGACACAAGGGGGAAGAATAGTTGAGATTGAGAAGAACGTTCCAGAAAGACACACTCACATCCTCGAAGATGAGAAGGGGCCTTTCTGGGCATGCAGGAAAGAATCCAGGATGGTGAGAAGATAGAAAGCAAAGGCAGGGAGGCTTAAGTGGTGACTGGAGGGGTAAGCAGGATGAAGGTTAGTGGGCTTTTTTATGCCGTGTTTAAGGATTTTGACTTTATAGTAAATCAGTTGGGAGCTTTTACAGAGCAACAACATCAGATTTGCAGTTCTCAACGATCCCCGAAGGTACAAAGTGAAAGATAGATTATAGATACTCATTTGGTGATGCAGGGAGATGACTTAACTACTGATGGCTACAACTACCTGGGTGGTCCACAAGAGCATTATGCTTAGTGAAAAAAGTCCATCTCAAAGGATGTCATGCCTGTGATTCTATTTATATAACATTCTTGAAAGGATGAAACTCTAGAGACGGATAATAGATAAGCGGTTGCCGGAGACAGCTATAGGGGGGTGGGAAGGCATGAACACAAGAGGAGGCACAAGGCAGTTCTGTTGTGTGATGGAACAGTTCTGCATCTTGAATGTGGCAGTGGTTATACAAATCTATACCTGAGATAAAATCTCATAGAACATAAGCACGCACCTGTAAATGAATATGAGCGGAAAGGAAATAAAGTCTGTCGTCAAACTGATGCAGTCATGTACCAATGCCCATTTCCTGGCTCAATAGTCTACTGGAGTTATATAAGATCTCTCCATTGAGGGAAGCTGAGGGAGGGGCTCTTTCTACTATTTTTGCAACTTCCTGTGAGTCTATACTTATTTTAACATGAAAAGTTTATTTTTTAAGGCTATGATAATAGAACAGGCTTTTTAAAGAATGGGAACAGTGGTGAAGAATAAGGAAAGCAATATTCTCAGTGCATCAGTGATCAAATTTGCAAGTCCTTTATGAATATTTTTGCAGTGAATCGAGGCAGTTGATGTGAGTTCATTTACTGAATAACTATTAATTGAGCCCCTCCTCTGTGTCACATGCTGCTCAAGTCACTGAGGATTATTGCTGAGCAAAACAGCAATAATTTGTCTTCATGGGACCTTTGGGCTACCAAAATGAGTCTAAAGCTTGGCCTACAAGTGTTATACAAAGTTTTGACACTTTTCTACGTGAAGATCAGGTTGTGCTTCCAAGAGATCAGGCTACAGGCAGAATCACTTATGGACTCCTAAATTATGTGGACCATCTACAATTTTGAATCCATAATAGCTTGATTTTATTCATATTATATATTTCAATACTGATTTAAAATGGCCCTTATCTTTCCTATCTGCCCCCCATTTTAATTTCAAAGCTAAATATGGAATACTAGGCGCCTGGATGGCTCAGTGGGTTAAAGCCTCTGCCTTGGGCTCGGGTCGTGGTCCCAGGGTCCTGGGATCGAGCCCCGCATCGGGGTTTCTGCTCAGCAGGGAGCCTGCTTCCCCCCTCTCTCTGCCTGCCTCTCTGCCTACTTGTGATCTCTGCCTGTCAAGTAAATGAATAAAATCTTTAAAAATAAATAAATAAATAAATAAATATGGAATACTTTTTTGAAAAAAGTTTTGAAATATCCTGTATGCTCTTAATCCTATCATCTCAAAATTTGAAATACCACAGAGCAGGCAAATGATTTTGAAAAAATATTTTTTTTTCCTTATTCACATTATTTTTCCTTAAAAATATTATTTCCCATGAGACTGCAACTAACAATATCACTTTCTTTTCCAAAACTGGTTTGGATAAAGTGGGTGGTAAAGTACTACTGGAGTTTTAAATGTCCTTCAGAGATTGAGGTGAAAAAGATACACTTTATAATTTTATTTCAGGCCGGCCTACCTTCTGTTCTTGTTATAGAAATGCAAAAACTACTTCACCTTTGTAAGTTAGATGGCTGTTTATAATTCTCCTGAAAGAAAGTTGAGGGCATCTTGGAATAACCTGAATTTGATTATAATAATGTTATATTATTACTGAATGTCTATTGTATGTCAGTATTACTGAAGTAAATAATAGGAATCCACATTATTAAAGATAAGAAAATTTTGAATTTCTGGAAGATTAATTTGCCCAAAGCCAAATAGCTAGTAGATGATAATCTAATATTTGAAACTAAAATCAATACTTTCCCCAGGATACCTCACTGCCTTTTATTTTATTAATAATACAGTAAATGTACTTCTATGAAGCTTTTGAGGTTTCTTTATAAGTCTCTGAAAATGAACATAATTCTTTTGAAGTAGAGGAGCACAACAGATATCAGTATCCATTTTATTTACTTATTTTCCCCAGTTTGGAATGTATGTGTGATGTGCGTGTATTTGTACATATAGATGTGTATATGTGTGTGTTTTCTTTTTGTTTATAGTAGAGAAACCTGGAAATCATTATCCTCTGGGAAGATTGTCCCCAAGAAATTTGCTTCTCTGATGTACTTATCACTACCTATGGAGTACATGACTTCATCCTCTAAAAAATAATAATAAGGGAAGCCTGGGTGGCTCAGTCAGTTAAACAGCTGCCTTCAGCTCAGGTCATGATCCCAGGGTTGGAGATCATGGGATGGAGCCCCACATGGGGCTCCTTGTTCAGTGAGGACCCTGCTTCTCCCTCTGCCTGCTGTTCCCCTGGCTGTGCTCTCTCTCTCTCTCTGACAAATAAATAAATAAAATCTTAAAAAAAAAAGTTTTTTAAAAATGATCGTAATAGTAGCCAGGAGAAAACAAAATGGGTGAGGTTTTTATATATTACTCCAGTAATTTGGAATGTGATGGGTAGGCATGGTTGGCACGATAGGTCAGAGAAAACAAGTTGTTTTGTGCATAAATGAGTGAGAAGAAGCTACCAAATTCTCAGCATAAGGACTAGCTGAAAACATTTGCCTTAGATGCCTTGAATTCTATTCCTGAGTCTGTAATGGAAAATACCTTGGCCTAATCACTCAATCACCTAATCCTCAGTTCAACAGAAACTATTTCTACCCTTTCCTTTGTAAAAAACCAAAATTCTACTGAGTTAATTTGAAGACCTAACTGGTTTTATTCAACGGTTCATAAGTCAGGCAGCATCCTATTAGCAAGTTGAAAGGGACTGCTAGGAGCTATAGAAAATGGAAAATTTTTGTAGCTAGAAGGGGGCAAGAAAAGGAAATTTCTAGCAAAAAGTGGATTATTTTTGGCAAGGTCACCTTCCTATGGGGAAAAGAAGGATCCATCAGGCAGATTACTCGCTAATGTTGACCAGGTAACTGGTTAAAGGTTACATTCCTGGAAGAGGCTGAAACTACAGTTGAGTTAAGTATTACGTGTTGGTTTGCTGATGGGGGAGCTTAACCCCAAGTGACTTTATTGTGGGTCTATTTCCTTTTTTTTAAATTATTTTAAAGGGAAGTAATCATATATTAATTGCCTCTATTTAAATATTTAAATGTCTTGAGAGTCTAGGTCTATAATTTCTGATACTTGTATTTTGACTTTTGAATATTGTGTAAGTAAAAATTTGAAAATGTTGTGTGTCAAATCTTACAAAATGTCATCTGGAGTAGGTGATTAAATTATTTAATCCAAAATGTCAATGTTAATTGAGATACAGTAGTATACATAGATCTTCTGAAAATACTTTTCAAAATAAAGCATATTTATTCTCACTCACCCAACATGCAAGGTTAAGTACTTAATGTAGCCCAAGAAGTATATTTATAGGGAAACAAAGTGGAATGTCAAATTTCCCTGTACTTGGAAACAGTTGTAGAGTTTAAGTGTGATTTTGGCAGACAGACTTAATTTATGTTTCAAGTCTATAATCTTTATCGTTAAGTCCTTTAGAAGACCATACAATATTGTTGTGGATGGGTTTGAAATTAAGAATCACTTATATGCCAATTTTACAGCTGTTTTCCTTTTTATTATTTAAATTACCTGAATAAATGAAATGTTTAGTGACTCACCAGTATGAGAGTTGATGGGCACAGTAAAGAGCCACTCTTTTTTTTTTTTTTTTTTTTTTTTAAGATTTCTTTCTTTCTTTCTTTCTTTGACAGAGAGAGAGAGATCACAAGTAAGCAAAGAGGCAGGCAGAGAGGGGGAAGCATGCTCCCTGCAGAGCAGGGAGCCCCATTTGGGGCTCGATCCCAGGAGCCTGGGATCATGACCTGAGCCGAAGGCAGAGGCTTAACCCACTGAGCCACCCAGATGCCATGAAGAGACACTCTTTAACTTTCTACAACCTTGGGTAAAATTAGACTGCCCATCCTATAAACTCCTTTCTGGAGAAAGGGACCATGTTTTATACAACCCAGTAGTCCCATTCTAGCAGCTAATTGGAGCTCCAGTTCATGTCACTCTTAGATTTATTAGATGAAAAATCAATGCTAAAGATTTTTTGGGGGGTAGGGGGCTGGTTTGAAAGAAATATTTTGAAGTACTTAAAAAGTCATATAATACCCTTTTTTTCCAGACTCTGAACATAAACAACAAAGCAAATAACCAATACCAGTAGCTGTCCTAAAATAAAGCCTTACATTTTATCAGATTCTTAGAAACTTGTGCAAATGTAACAAGGACAAGCACATATATATTTTTCAAGCACCTGCAATAGATCAAAGTTACTAAAATTGTGTTTCTTTAAAAAAGAACTTGAAGCTTAAATGATGAACTCTTCTTCATTCTTCACTCTTCACTTGAGTGTTTCATTTCCAAATGGAGGATAATTTTATTTTTCTTGAATTTATTTTAACTTTCTACTTAGAAATAAATCTTGTATAACCCTTATATTTCAGTATCACTTTATCTTCATAGGTAAACTACAATTCACAAGTTAATAATAAAACATATGTCACAGCAAATCTTAGGCAATAACTCCAGTAACTGGATAACAATGATGTCAAATCTAAGGGGATAAAACACAATATTGAGACCAGAAGTAAGGAATTATTCTGATTCCTAACACCAATTCAACTCCTTCCCCTCCTTGAATGTATTACTGGTTCTTGAGAAATCAGAAAACTCAAATCCACTTGAACCTACCTTCCTACTTTGTTGGTTTGCATGGTTTCCTCATGACCAGAGTTTACTTAATATTCTCATAAATTAAAACGTCTAGAAATTTTACAGTAATAAGCAGACCAACATGCTTCTGTTGATTATAGAAGTCCTCAGGAATATTTTCATACAGTTTTAAATCAATATATTTCTGTGGTTGTTTCAAATCTAAATAAATAATAATAATTGAATGGAGTTGGACGAGAATTTATGTGAGAAGGACCAAGTCTCCCTTTGTTTAAGTGGAGGGACAAACACTTCAATTCAGTCGAAGATTATCGAAGGCCTACTCTGTGTCAGCGAGAAAAGTCATCACCTCCTCTCTCAAAACCCACGCTCTTGTGGTTCTATGTATATCCCACAGCATCCTAGTTGTTCTCATCACCGCCAACACCTCTGATATCTGGCCAATTAGGCATTTGTTCTTCCTCCTTCTGCTCCTCGCCCACTCAGCCACACTTTTTGTTTTTTTGTTTTTTGTTTTTTTCAAGTTTTTATTTATTTATTTGAGAGAGAGAGAGCACGAGAGGGGAAAAGGGTCAGAGGGAGAAGCAGATGCCCCACTGAGCAGGGAGCCTGACACGGGACTGGATCTTGGAAGTCCGGGATCGTGATCTGACCCAAAGGCAGACGCTCAGCTGACTGGGCCACCCAGGCGCCCCCATTCAGCCACTGTTAACCACAACCCAAGGAAACCTGAATTAGATAATGTCACTGCTCTGCTCAGAGCCTTCCAGTGACTTCCCACACCAGATAAATACCGAAGTCTCACTGTAGCTGTAAAGTCCCGTGTGCTACAGTCTCTGCCGTCTTTCTAATCTCATTTCACAGTGGTTTTCCCTCACACACATTGCTCCAGCTACCCTGGCCACCTCACTGTGCCAGGGCCTTTGTGGACGCTGGCTCCTCTATCTGAGAGGCTCCCAGTTATCCCCATCACTCCCTCTGCCACTTCTCACTCTGACAGCAAGGCCATGCCTGACACCCCTTCAATGGCCCTCACCCAGCACTTTCTGTTACTTTCTCCTGCTTTCCTTGTTCTTTTTATCCTTAGCACTTCTTAGTACCTAATATTCTGTATATTTTAATTTTTGTCCTATTTATTATCTCTCTTGCTAAAATGTAAACTTTATGAGGGCAGAGATTTTTAATTTTTGTCGTTTTTATTGTTCACTTCTGCATCCCCAGCATTTAGAATAGCCATTGGCACATAGTAAGCAATCAGTAATTTTTGGTTAAAGCAAGAAATAAATAACAATATTGTCACTGATAATAAACACTTATTAATGTATTACTTTCTGTCACTTGCTTTGCTAAGTACTTTAAATCCATACGGCCTTTTTTTTTTCCTCAAATAAGTATATATGTTATTATCCCCATATAGTTTAAAAAAAAAAACAAAACTAAGGCACAGAGAGGTATCATAATTTGTTCAAAGTCACATCTCTTACATCTTATTTAATTCATTAATTTGTTTGTTCGTTTGTTTATAAATGGGGGAGGGGCAAAGGGAGAGGGTGAGAGAGAATCGTAAGCAGGCTCTACACAGCAGGGAGCCAGACATGGGGTTCGATCTCATGACCCTGAGATCATGGCCTAAGCCAAAAATCGAGAGTCAGATGTTTACCCCACTGAGCCACCAAAGTGTCCCAAAGTCAGATCCCTTTTAAGTGATTATTTACCTCATTGTGTTAGAAGAAGACTTTTCTGCTGTTATAGTGTTTTACCAACTCTAAGATTCTTATTGTCTCACCTTTTAACATTTCAGAAGTTAGAATGCACCTAATAATTAAAGACATGGCAGAGTTTAGTTAGCAGGTATTTCATTTTTCTTTGTTAGCGGCACAAAGGATAATCGATGATATTGTACATTCAACAAAGCAGTGTTATTAAAACCTTGTTGAGGTCGGTACTCTGCTTCACTTCTGAATCCTTGATACCCAGTACAATGTGTAAGACAAACACCAATAAATGTATAATGAATGAAAAATATAGTTAGTGTATTTTCTTCTTTCTATTTCCTATCTTCTTCATTAGGTTTTTCTATAAAGCTTGTTAGAGAGGGCTTCATGACAGCAAGGAACATGATAACTATACCCAACATTTTATTCCCAATACAACTCCTGTTACATGATAGTTGATTAATAAATATGGGTAGAATAAATTAATCTTGTAATTCCTAGAACCGAACTCTCTTATAGGCACAAAATATATGCCGTACTTTACAGCTAAAAAAAAAAAAAAAAAAAAGATTTCAAACCTCTGTGCGATAATATGGGTACACATGGGTTTTAGAGTCAAACTCTCTGTATTTTTATTTATTTTTTTAAAAGATTTTATTTACTTATTTGACAGAGCACACAAGTAGGGGGAGCAGCAGGCAGAGGGAGAGGGAGAAGTAGATGCCCCACTGAGCAAGGACCCTGATATGGGGCAAGATCCCAGGGCCCTGGGATCATGACCTGAGCCGAAGGCAGACGCTTAACTGATTAAACCACCCAGGCGCCCCAGACTATCTATATATAAATGCTGACTTTACCACTTATGGACTGTGTGAAGCTAGGAAATTTATGTAACTTCTCTGTACCTCAATTATGCATGTAAAGCATTACCACACTGCCTGGTATATGATATATGCTCAAAGAAAGCCAACTAATATCTCACATTATTGTTTGCTGCTTGTTTATTATCCACTTAGATGCTGAACAATGTATTAAGTTTTGTGGATTCTAAAGTTTTTATTTTAGGAGAATTAGAAATGTCATAAGCAAAATTAGCTCAAAGACAATTACTTCTTCCATTCTTAACAGCAGTGGGCAGGCTGCTTTCTTGTGGATCAAGATGAGGTTCTCAGAGTCCCCTTCCAGTTAGTATGCTTAAGAGTGAGGTCTCTGTAACCGTGCCTCGGTTATTTTTCTGTTCTTCTACCTGTAAACATTTAACCTTTGTAAAATTACTGAATCCCTTGTTGCTTCAGCTTCACCATCCATAAGATGAAAGTAATTAATAGTACCTCCTAACAGATTTTTTGTCAGAATTAAATAGGCCGATTCCTGAGCACCTGTAAGTGGTCAGAATAGTGCCGGACCCATAAAAGTGTTCAGTAAACCACAGCAATACCAGTAAAGGTACATGTGAGCTGTGTTTGGGACAAATTAATTTCCAAATGCATGAAGACTTTTTACGTATGTGTTTCCATCCTTCAGTTTTGTCTGAAGTTTTACCACCACCCATAGTCCTAATGGAACGGGAGGGATTTTAATGAACTTGGTTGGAAATCCTGCTTCTATCACTCAGCAGTTATGTAAGCTTTGGAGAATTATTTGATTTGACTTTTTTCATCTCTGAAGTGAAGGTAAATATATCTGCTTAAATATTGTTAGGAGCACTAAATTAGAGCAAATATGAAACATGCAGCACAGTTCCTGGCATGGTAGGACTAAATATGTAGCAGGTAATTTTAATAAGATGTCCCCAAATTCTCTATTTTAGCTCATTATTTTATATAATAAGGTCATTACAAATTCATGTTTAATTAGAACAGATGTTTTTCTCTACTTGCAATAAGCATGATATGCTATGAGAAGATCAGAAAGTATAAATGGATTAAGTTACAAAAATAAATATGCCTTCACATGGCTTCTTAAGATAGTCAGATTCCACAATCTGACTATCTTAAGAAGCCATAAAGCCAAATATTATGAATGAATTCTGAAAGAACTGGATAATTTCCTGACAGGTAAAATTAATGTTTCCTTTTAAAAAGTAGGTGAAATCGAATCTGCTCTGACCAGCTGATATCCATGGGGATCAGGCAGAATTTTTCTCTTCTACCCAGAGCACTGCACAAATACCAAAAGCCACTTGCAGAATTGGTACAGTTGTAGGTTTCTTATTTCCTCTATCAAGCCCTTGGGAAGATTTCTTCAGTAACTGACCTTGGATTTAAATAAATACTTAGCAAGTGGGGAGAAGGAAATGTTTCTGTAGTTAGCCCAAATACCATATGTTGGAATGAAGATAACACAGAAGTTTAGTAAAGGGAAAACCATGAGGGGAGATACATACTTTAGAGAAGAAAGGGGAAAAAAAAAATGAAGGAGAATCAAGAAGAAAGTTCATGCAGTTTATGAGTAGAAGGTAAACAGTTGTTCTGTTGTGAAGTTTTATATTCTGTTTTAAATTTCACAGTTTTTTAGAAGATGCCTGTATTAGTCTGCTAGGGCTGCCACAATAAAATACCATAGACGAGGTGACTTAAACAACAGAAAATCATTTCCTCCGTTTGGGCAACTAAAAATCCAAGACCAAGGTGCTGGTAAGGTTGGTTTCTCCTGAGGTCTCACTCCTTGGCGTAGAGATGGCCGCCTTCTCGCTATGTCCTCACATGGCCTTTACTGTCTGAGCATGCGTCCCTGCCAACTCTCCCTCTACATTTATGGACAACAGTGCTATTGGATCAGGGCCCTACCTTAGGACCTCATTGAACCTTAATTATCTTTATAAAGGTTCCAACTCCAAAGAGAGTTATAGGTGGGTTAGGGCTTCAACATATGACCTTGGGGGGGGGGGGGAGGATTAACAATGTCCTGCCCCCAAAATACATATGTTTTGTGATCAAACCTAGTAATGTTTTCTTAGAATTGTATTCTTCAGTCCCTTCTTAAAGCATGTGGAAGACTCAGTTGTAGAATGCATGAGGTAATTCAGAATGTCATTTTTGATAGCTTATTATAGAAACTGGAATATGGAATTGGGGGACACTGATTTACTTTCTGTATGTATGATTAGGATTCACTTACCATTTGAGCCTATGTTTTCTCATTTGTGAAATTAGAAATTCGTAGTTACAATTACTCGACAGTGAATTCAGTTCAATAATAAAGATAAAGACATTGAAAAAAGGAAAGCATTATACAAATATTGGTTATTTTCACTGTTTCCCATTAGTATAGTCCACAAACTATAACTTGTAGTAATATTCAAAATAATATTTATTCTTTTCCATTAGTTTCCATTAATATAAAAATATTTATTCTTTTCCATTAGTATAGTTCACAAACTATAACTTGTAGTAATATTCAAAATAATATTTATTCTTCTTAAGGCAGATTGAAGGAAAAATAGATTCAACAAAATAAACCAAAATACAAGAATGAAATAAGCCAGGGGACAGAAGAATTGAAATTTTCCTCTAGAAATAAGTTAATTATGAGGGAAAATATTAATATGGAGTTTTGTTTAGTTGCTTTTATGAAAATACTAAGCACAGTGAGCTAGTAACAATGACAGAATAGTAAGGAAAATTACACAATTTTGATAAAGTGTTATGTAAAGTCACTCAAATGTATTTTCTTTAACATTCTTTTAACCTTTCCCTGATACACAACCACAACCACATGAGGCCCTTAATAACATAAGTTTTATTAAACTAGCTGTATCATGGTTAGACTCAATAAGAGAATACACTGAAAAAAGTGTCATATCATTTCTCCCTTCCTGAAAGATAGAGAAAGCCAACTCCTATGGTGTGTGATATGGGCTGGAACTTAGCCAAAGTGTGTTGCTATGACTCTTCAGTGAATCTACATCTTCTTTACCAGTATCTATCAATAAGGCAAGTTCTTTCCTGGGCACTGGCAACAACATGTATATATCACTAGTACTTATTCTGCCAAAAGCTGGCATTGAGCAGAACTCTTGGGAGTCTTACATAGCGGTCGGTGTATGGCATAGAAGGGATGGAGGATAAATTTGACTTTTATTTTGCTAAAGGTCAAATGGAATGAAATTGCCCTGCTTGTAGACACCTCTCCACAGCACAATTCTAAAGAAATAAGTTCTGATCCTTAACATTAGTATGTCTGTATTAAACTAAGTCCTTGCAGTGTAATACGTAACAATGCAAACTTCAAAAAAAAGTCTCTTTTATCGGACGCCTGGGTGGCTCAGTGGGTTAAGTCTCTGCCTTCGGCTCAGGTCATGATCTCAGGGTCCTGGGATCGAGCCCCGCATCGGGCTCTCTGCTCAATGGAGAGCCTGCTTCCCCCTCTCTCTCCGCCTGCCTCTCTGCCTCCTTGTGATCTCTGTCTGTCAAATAAATAAATAAAATCTTTAAAAAAAAAATCTCTTTTATCAGTATCATTGCTCACAAGAGCATATTCAGTTTAAACATGAATGTTCTGCCATAGGATTATTTTGGGGAAGAGGAGACTTTGTGTTCTCCCTGCTTCTTTTTGTGTTGAGTTATCTGGTAGTTTTCTTAACAGTAGTGTAAAATGGGAATGCCTGGGTGGCTCAGTTGGTTAAAGATCTGCCTTCGGCTCAGGTCATGATCCAGGGTCCTGGGATCGAGAGTCCTGTATTGAGCTCCCTGTTCTGCCGGAGGCCTGCTTCTCCCTCTCCCACTCCCCCGCTTGTGTTCCCCTCTCTCACTGTGTCTCTCTCTGTCAGATGGATAAATAAAATCTTTAAAAAAAAAATGGAGAATGAGGCTCCATAGCTCAGGGGTTAGAGCACTGGTCTTGTAAAAATGGAGAATGAATTTATAAAATAACTTTGTTAGCCTGTCAACTATAAGGAGCCTTAACTATGTCATTTGCTATTTCCCTCTATTTCTCTTTTCCCTTTTTTTGTGATACTTCACAACTGGACCCTCCCTTGCTCCCTTGACCTACCCCTGGTGTTCATCTATTTTGACTGTAAGTCAGATACAAGGCTAAAAGCTGAGGAAATAATCATAAACAAAACACATTAGTATGTAACCTCATCTTGGTAAATTTGAAAAGGTTCCTTGGTGGAGAGGGCATCCAAGCAATCCCCAAAGGCTAAACAGAAATTAGCCAGGTGGAAATAGGATCAGGAACACTGAAGCATGTGCAAAAGCCCTGGGGCAGAAAGAACAGGGTACTGTTGGGAAATTACTGGTAATTTTGTATGGTTTAATAGTAGAGCTGAAAGATGAAGAAGCATTACAAATGAGCTAGAGAAATAAACTTGTGAAGGGCTTTAGGCACAAAGAAAAGGAGTCCAGTCTTTGTTTGGAAGGCAGACAGAAGTGATTTAAGGGATTTTAATCTGTAGAGTAACACATTCCAATTTATATCCTACAAGATGCTTCTGGCAAAAGGTAGAGAATTGTTTCAATAGGGTAATTTTAGAGAAAAATAATGAAAATTGATTTCCATTATGTGGTAGTATTGTTAAATACATTTTGGTGTGATACTGTAGTCTTTAAAAATCTGAAATCTGGATCATTATAGAGCACAAAAATAAATACATTAAATCTATGCTAAAAGACAAATTTATTCAAAGTTGGCAAGGCCAGAGTCACAGCAAACAAGCCTCTTGTGACAGTGTGTCTTTGCTTCTTGTGTATGATTTGTGTGATTGAGACAATAGGCCAGTCAGTCTTCTCACTGCATGTGGGATTACGCAGTTTATCAGAGCAAAAATGTTTGCAAAACAAGTCTCTTCCCTCCCAGAGCATTGTATGCTAATTAAAATATCTAAATGAAGAAAAGTGCATTCATTTAGAAAGCATTCTTCAGTATCTATATAATTCTGAAGAAACTACAAATGAGAGATGGCATTATTTAAATTGAAGGAGCCAGAGAAAATGCTTGGAGTCAGCTTTTAACTATTGCCTTACTAGTCTATCAAGCGGTATAAAGTGGAGAAGAATTTTTCCATCAGCCAGAAAACTTCACACAAAAAATGTGCTTGAATCCCAGCAATGACACCACTGACACATGTTTTTAAGGCTGATACTTAATATTAATAAGAACAAGAGTGTTTAATTTTGATATTACCTTATTTTTAATTAATTTAATATTAAATAATATTTAATTTCAAGTTATTAGTATTTCTTCATTGTGTTTTTTCTTTTTGAGAGAATTCAGCAAATTCAAATGCAAAAATGACGATATTAGAAGCATTTCTACTGTTTATAATTTTAGAAATTCAACTTTACACTTGTTGCTAAATTTTATATCTGAGTTGTGTTAAATGTTAGTGTCAATTTTTATGAATTCTGAATTTTGATTTTTGCAAACTTCGATATTGAAATCCCAGTACCATTTTGTTCGGGTATTGTTTCTCCTGGCAAAAATGTTAGAAGGCTGCCGTACTCATCCATTGATGCTGGGGGTGGTGGGGGGAGGGAGTGCATCTAGTGAAGATTGGGAAGAGAGAAAAATAGAGAAATGAGGCAGAATCAATGAGATTTGGGGAGATGTGGTATTAATGGAAGAAGGGCAAAAAAATATATATTGTTTCTTCCTTCATGAACTTGGCATCAATGAGGTTATGAACATCACATTCACATAGAGAATGGAAGAGGAAGGAGGAAAGCTTAGGAGAAAGGAAGAGGAAAGAGAACAAGTAAAAACACAGCTAGAAAAATAGCATTTCAGAAAATGCTACAAGTTCAGTGATTGAATGTTCAGAAAATATATACCTCTTTCCTACTGCCATCTCTCTTGTTTTTGAAAGCTTTATACATGCGCACCACAGAAGATGGATGCGGCACTCCTTCTGGGGCAGCAGAATCAAGTTGATGACATGTTAAAGAAAATCTACAATGTATGACAGACAGCTGGAGGCTCAGTACAGGACTCCCTGAGCTCCATAAAACCAAGCTACTTCGAATCTGGCTAGAGCCAGTGTCCCTGGGGTTACTGGCCAATAAATGAGGTTAAGAGGAGTTTCTAAACTTACAGTTAGGAATGAACGTATGTATGTGGAGGACTGGCATACTCTTGCCTTCCTATGATGGAAATATAAATATATTTTCCCCAGGAAGATGCTTCTCTGCGGTGGTACTTTCCATGGTATTGTTAGAACATTCCTTTTGATACGTTCTAGGCTTAATAACCTATTAATATCTGGCCAAGTCACCTTATCAGTTTTATATGGAATTTGGAATACATTTCCCCATTTTAAGAAATCTAGTTAGAAAATAATTTAAGAGACAACTAAATTGACAACCACTTATACTTTATACTACTAAATGTCACGTTTGAAAGTTGTTAAAATGAATCAATTCTAAGAGCGTCAGGTAGATCATCAATCTACTTTACTTTATGTTAAAGAGTCCATACTCAGAATTGTTCTTTACTTTTTAGCTTGAGGGCACTTTAAATCTTGATGCCCCCCCTTTTTTTTTTCTGATCCCTCTCCCCTAACTGCTTCATCTTTAGAAATTCTTGTGATACTTAATGTGAAAATACTGTTACATTAGCGCTCTCCCAGTCTACATAAGTTTGAATATTCAAAGTGAGGGCTCCAGGTATCAGTCCTTTTACTGTTAAGAAGGCCTGAAGCATGAGGAAGCTTACTGAAGAGTTGGGCTGTGCTATAATTTTGTTTTCTGTGATTTGAGTTGAACAGAACCATGAACAAGCCAATATTTGGCCTTGGTCAGTTGGCTGTCATGACACTGAGGTGGCATTCGTATATCTTGGTACCTGCTTATTTTTTTCCAAGTTGAAGGCTCTTTGAACTGTCAAATAAAAATGGTTTCTAAAGTATTAGGACACCCTGAGGTGATGACAAGCAATGTAGGTGTTTTCTTTTGAATTTTATTTCAGAAATGTCTACCACAGGACCTCTTGGCATGGGAAGCACCACCACCAGCACCACCCTGCGGACCACAACTTGGAGCCCAGGCAGGAGTACCACCCCATCCGTGTCCGGAAGACGAAACCGGAGTACCAGCACCCCATCTCCAGCTGTGGAGGTGCTTGATGACATGACCACACATCTGCCATCAGCCTCGTCCCAAATCCCAGCTCTGGAAGAGAGCTGTGAAGCTGTGGAAGCTCGAGAAATCATGTGGTTTAAGACCCGTCAAGGACAGATGGCCAAGCAGCCTTGCCCTGCAGGAACGATTGGTAAGTCTGTTTTGCAGAGCTAAGCTGAAGGTCTCCTGTTAGGTTAGCTTGCTTTTCTTGCAGTTTTTTTCCTTTATTTTTTTGTTTGCTTGTTACTGCATATTTTTGCAACTTCACTTGATTGAATTCTGAACTCAGTCGAGTTACAAGTTAAAGCAGTATATTTTCAGAGTTTGAAAATACATTCTGGAGAAGTCACCAGTGAGGATCTGGTGTAGATACACATGAGGCCAATAGTTTTTGCCCTTGGTGTGAGGGCCATGGGGGAAGTTACAATTAGGCTGTGGATGTCCCAGCTGCTCCAACAGGCCAGCCCGTCTCTGCAGCAGCTCCAAGCAAATCACTGGATTGTTGGGAGCCAATTCTCATGCTTGTTACCAACTGGCAAATGCTGAGAGCAGAAAAGGAGGTGGAGGACGTCTCCATTAGAAGATGATCATCAAAACTACCTCAAACGTCACAAAAGAGAAAGTTTGACTATACTTTTGATAAACCAGTGTAGCTGTCCTTTAATAGTCAAGGACTCTTCACATAGGAAGGAGCTGATCTCCCATTACTCAACATCCCCTGGAGAGAGCAAGATCCATTGTTTTCTCTAGGAGATGGCTCAGAACTAAATAGTTCTTCCTTCTCCCCCACCCTTTTTTTTTTTACTGATGTGATGATTCATGATATCCCCAAGTGTTAACCACATTATTATTTACAATTTTTATGCCAGAAATAACCTAGTTTTCTTATTGTTACTATACTTACCTTCATAAAACTAGTATTTGGTACACTAAATAAAATTTGCCTTATTCCGTAAAATATGTAAATCAAATGTACGAGAGATGTCACTATACAGGCAATCGGCATTATGTCTTTGGGTGTTATTGATCTGGTTACTTTAAATAGGTTTGTCTTAGAACAGTTCCAATGTGGACCTATTCTGAATCCGGTAGTATGTGAAGTGGTAGAAAGACCCAAAAGAATATTGGCTTTTATAAAAGTGCACATTTAATTTCTTTTTTCAGCAACGTGTTTAAAAATATTCTGAAATCTTTCTTCCCTTTATGAAAGGGTGCAATGCTTAGTTCTAAAGTTTTCCTTGGTGCTGAAATCAGTTTGATTCCAACAGTTTGAAACCTTGTCTCTTAGCACTGTCCCCTTCATTCTGGGTCTCAGTTCCTTCATTTCTAAGAGAGAAATGATAACACCCCCACCCCCACTTCAGATGTTTGTTGTGTAGGTGAATGAAACACTTTATTTGAAAGCAGTTTGAAAGCTACAGAGCAGCACTACAGAAATATGTCATTATCGTTGGGAGAGAGCTTTAAAGGAAACCAAACCTTCTGGAGCCCTCCCAGGTGAACGTCCCTATGCTACAACCTCCTTTTTCACCTTTTCTCTGTCTCCTCGAGGCAGTCCTGTTCAGACACACACAGGCTGTCACTTGAATTATTGTAATAGCTTCCCCCAAAGCTTCCCATCTCCCCTCAGATTCACCCTCCATGCTGCTGCCACAGTTATCTTTCTAAAACCTTAATCAGCTCATTTCTCTCCTCTGCTTAATGTTCATTGATTTTTTCCAGAACCCACAGGTGGCAGACAAGGGAGTTTATGATCTGACTTTGCCTGCCTTTCCAAGTCCATTAAACACAACTCCCCTATACAGTAGACCTCAATTTAAAACATTCGAAGTTTCCCAAGGACAACATATTTTTTTTCTGCACCTAGAATGCCCTTTCCTACCTTGTTTTCCCAGAAAACCTGCAAACTTGATTCCTTTAAGAACCAGCTGCTACCTTGCCTCTGAAAACTCACACAATCGGCCCCACAGAGCCAGATACCACATCTCGGGAATTTATGCAACTGTTTTCTGTATCTGGTGTAGTTGCCAGCAAGTGCTTTAAAAATACTGAATGATTTTGTTTGTTCTGTTGCATTTCTCTGATGTCTGTTGTTTGCCAGACGCTGTGTGTGGTGTTTTAATAAACATCATCGTAGTTTAATGATTTCAATTTTGTCTTTGTTCATATTTAAACATAACAAGGATATAAAGTCTTTGTAAGCAAGATGGTTTGAATTTTTAAAGCAGACCTATTTTTCTCATTATTTTAGGAGTATCAACTTATCTCTGTCTGGCTCCTGATGGAATCTGGGATCCCCAAGGACCAGATCTTAGCAACTGTTCTTCTCCTTGGGTCAACCATATAACACAAAAGGTAAATCAAGTGACTGACCAGGAAGGTTTTCCCAAACCTAGATCTTCTGTTATGGATTATAGCTGTTGGCAAATAAAACAGTTAAGTTTTTTTTTAATTAATGTAGAAATACTCTCCCTTTTTTTTTTAAAGATTTTATTTATTTAATACTCTCCCTTTTTAATTCTCTTTAAGATTTAGTGACAACCTTTGATATGCTATATGCTAATTTAGAATTTTGTTGTTCTTAAAGGGCAAATCTGTGAACTTCCTCAAGCTAAGCAGTATTCCTTATAATAATTTTATTATTAATAAAATTTTTATGATATTGTGAACTCCAGATATAAAAGTCCAAGAGCCATTATAAATCAAGCTAGCAAGAGCTTCTAGCATACATGCACACGGATTTTCCTTTAGAAATAATAATTAGCAGAAAAAGTCTACCTTTGGAATCTTAGGCTATTTGATAAATGTTCTGTAACCTAATCGTTTATCAGTGTTAAAAGTATACATATGTGTGACAGAATCTTGCAGACTCAAATTTTCAGGGCTTATTCTGTTGCAATATGTTGAGCATTTTTATTATTAATGCACTGTGGGGCTTTGAATTGATTTCATTACAGACAGAGACCAGATGTGCATTTATGCCAAAAGGGCTATGGGATGAATCCTTATTATAGCAATTTGTGTGGATTTATGTACTCCTAAAATGAAGAGTCCTTCTAAGGCACATTAGCTAGACTGAGGAATTTCTGAAAGAGATTTTTCCTGAGAAATATTACAAATGATGGCCTTACTAAAAGCCTGTCTGTGCCATTTGCTCTTTTCTCTATTTGTTTTTAACTGGGCTGATCCTCAATAATATACTGTATAATAATCCATAAATATCTACCCAGTAGATCATTTAGCAGATGAGCCATAACTATCTATTTACCCTAAATCATGGAAGAACAGTGGTTATATTGACTCAAGTTACCCTCTTACATATGCATCTCCATACTTGTTGCTATTCATAATGATGCTTCTCCAATTTCAGCCCTGTTCCTGCCACAGTTTTTATGTCCTTTGATTTTATTACAATGTAGCTCAGACCCCAGGGCAAATAACTCTTACTGGATGTGATCAGATTAAGAGATCAGTAGTGTATCTTCTTACATTAGCAACTTTTAAAAAATACTCCCTGCATACTTAGCCCAGGGGGGTAATATTAATTCAGTAATAATTCACCTAGAAAGCTGAGTGTTTTCATGATAATTCCTGAATATAGTTAGGCTATTTTATTGCAGGAATTACTGGGTGACTTTAACTGATAATGATGCTTAATTCTTTTTCTTTCCTCTGCAGACCTCCTAATCTTATGACAAAAGGGATAATTCTTTGCAAAGACCAGACAGCTGTTGCCCATTTGATTGATGGATGGGTTTTTTTTTTTTTAATATAACAAATACGTTCCATTATTCCAGAGCATTTTTGTTTAATCCTATAGTGTCTGTAATATTATAATTATTTTAAGATTATAGCATTTAGGCAATTGGAATGTATAATAATGCCTTAGTTTCATTTCTTATAAGTTAAGAAAATCTTCAAAATTATAACAGGAGGCTTTAGAGCACCCTCAATCAGATTATTTAACTACACCAAGGTCAGGGTTGGAGCTGGGGTTTTGGCTGGGTCTACCTTTATCAAGACATCATGCGTGGCCACAAGACTGGTTAAACTGTGCCCAGATTTTGACTGACTGACTTTTTACTTACTTCCTTAGTCTCTCTTTACTTTTGTTCACCCTTTCACCTGGTGTGTCCTTCATACCTCCAAATGCTATTCATTGAATAGAAATGGTAGTTGAATAGGTTTCTTTACTACAAAACTCCAAAACCTTGAAATAGTAACATTGTAAATCTCCAAGAGATAATTTGTATGCAGTATTCACAGAACAATTTTTCCAAGCCATCTCCCTTCTCTCCAAAGCATCTTTCATAGAATCCATACCTTTGCTCATTTCCTCTGTCAGTACCAGAGTCCCAACGATAAACGGATGGAACATTCGAAGAAAAGGGTTTGTTTACAGTGTTCTTGGGGGAGCAAAGCTGAACTGGGAAGGATGGAGCAGCAACCCAGTGCCAGTAACCGGTGAAACTGTTCCCAAGCCCAAGTCTGTGGTTGCTGGATCAAAGGAGTGACTTAAAATTGGAAGGGAATGTCTTTGAGAAGAAAGTTGACCTACAGAGGAGAGATTCAGCCTAGCCCCAGGCAACTTTTCGCAGAGATGTAAAGGATTAAATACCCTGACCTCACTCTCCCTCCTCCTTCCGTTCACTTGCCCACCCTCTCCATTGAACAAACCCAGTGGAAGCCAGAGAAGAGGGGGTGCTCATGATAACATCCCGAGTTCACCATGTAGAGCAGAGAGCAGGATGGAGGAGGATGGAAAGTGGCCTTGAACCAAGAACTGGAAAGTATAATTCTCAGCTTTGCACTCCCCTTCTCTCATTCCTCCTCCTTTTCCCATCCTATTCTTTCTCCTTGCACTGCCACGCCCCCTTCTTCCTTTTCCATGCCCCATCCCCTCTGCTCTGCTCTGAACTTCCCCTCTTTTTCTGATAGATTGTTTATGGTCATGTTGAAAAATTAAAATAAAATGGCTATCTTTCACAATTCATTCCTTCTGTCTTTCCCCTTCCATTGTCCTGTGAACTTAAAATTTTAAAATGAAAGAACACTTTTTACGCCCTCTGAAAGCATAGGCGAGAAAAGAAAAGAGGGAGTGATTTTCTGTAAACAGTGTATTCAGTTTCCCCTCCTCAAGAGTTCAATGAGTGAATGCATCCTGGGATGGGAGGTGCCTCCTTTATGACTTCATAGTTTTCCTGGGGAATTGCTGAGGGCTTTTGATTATCTTTCGAGGATAAAGAATATCCCTGATCATAGTCTCTGCATCGATCTACCATGGGGAGGGTCATTCTTTTCATTATCAATAATACTGTCCACCCACTGCGTGTTTGGCACCAGTAGACAGCAAGTATACACATATAAATGGATCGGGATGCTTACTTTAGTTTGAAGAAGCAAATTACATTTTCATGTTTGTTAATAAGAAACGAGTAATGCTTTCCTACTCCCATCCCTGCCATCAGGCCAGGAGGGAAGAAGAAAACAGGCACAGAATCTTGATGGCTTCTGATTCACAAATGAATTCAGGCCACTTACATACTGGTGAGATTATAGATTAAATTTTGTGTGGTGATGAAGAGCGGGTTACATTTTATTAGAGAAAATGTAAGCCTCTAAAGTCAGAATTTCACGAAGAAATTTTATTACAAACTAGCCAGAATAGTTTGATAAGGATGAGATTTAATAAAAAGCATAATTTGAACAGAAAAGAAAAAGGCAAAAGTTATACACAAAGGGAACTTTGTCCCAGTAACAATAGAGAGGGAGGAGGTAGAGAGAAAAATTGGTAGGTAGTTGCATGGATGGATGGGTGGATGGATGGATGGGTGGATGGATGGGTGGATGGTTAGAAGGAAAGGCAGGTTCAAAGATAAATGGATGGGTAGAAAGACAGATTGGTCTTCTTGAAAAAGCCAGCGAATTTAGTTTAGAGCTTGGGCCCCTCAATCATATACAGCAAAATATCCTATTTTCTCACCTTAATTACTGCTTACTAAAATATAGTCTCCAGCTTTCGCTTGATCTCTAGATTACGCCAGATTTTCAAAAAGGAGTTTATATTTTCTATGTTGCATACTTTTAAAGAGCTTATTGCACTTTAAAATCCCTCCAGTCTTTTGCAATTTAAAAATCTTTGAAATTACAGTTTTGAATAGCTTCCATATTTCTTTGCATATGAAGTGAGTTATGCTTCCTACTTCATTACCTGGTTCAACTGTTATATGGAAAAGAAATGCGTGAACTGTCACTGGAAAACAGTTTCTATTTCTAGCAAACTGAAGAGTCTTGTCTTTTGTTTGTTCACAAGCTACTGACAGAGTTTGAGATAAGTAGAGGTCTTCCTGCATTTTCTAAAGACGTGAAGATCCAGAATTGTTGGGGTTTTACAGTATAAAATAAGTCCATTTTCTGCTAGGGAAGACTAGGTTGAATCCTATCACCCAGATTTTAATTTCTCCCTTCTTTTAATCTCCGCAGAGCTAATATGGAATGAAAGCAAATTGCTTCTTAATTTTTCAGAGATTGGTAGGCTTTCTAGGACTCCAGGCTTATTTAACTGACTTTCAATTGCGAGATAGAACCATTTAATTGTTTATATTCCTTCTTGACTCTGATTTATAGCAAAATAACGTAAGTAGATCTTTCAAAGAAATGATAGCTATATACTTAAACACTATGAAAAACTCCTTCATGAATTGTTTTGGCATCCAATTAATGTTTGATGCAATAATCTCATATAATGTCAAAACATTTCAGAGAAAATTGTTTTCACATGTGTCAAAATTTGAAATGTAAATAGTATCCATCTCTGTCATAATTATTATCTTTAAAGCTGCAGGGTTCCCCTGCCCCCCTTCAAGTCCTGGAAATAATCCTGCTATTTCAATACAGGCATTAATTTACTAATCCTCATAGAACTCGTAAGATTTCTCAGTGTGCATGTGCTTATTTCTAAGAAAGAAGGTTAGTAGAATTTAGTGCAAGAAATGTTAAAGAACAGACATGTTCATTAGGTCTATAAGCAAGGATATGCAGAGTAACATTATTTCAACACAGATTCAAGTGTATCTGTTGTATAGAAGTAAGATAACTGTGGTCCGACTGCTGTGGTGAGAGAAAAAGAGCAATTAGAAAGGCAATAGAGCAGCCTCTGGATGCCACTGGAAAAAATACGGTCAGAGAAAGCCTGGTCTGGAAAGGCAAACTTTGAGCTAGGATGTTGAGGTCACAATGGCTATTGGAGAAATAGTTAATGGTACCCAACACCTTCGAGTCCCTCTCTCTCCTTCCCCTCCCACAGCCAATCAGACAGTAGGCCTGTCGCTGTACTTATAAACCTCTCCCAAATCGGGCCACTTTTCACCGCTGCTACCCTAATCCAACGCAGCTTCTGCTGCTGGAGTCTCTTAGCAAGGTCCCTTTCATCCACTCTGGAACTTTCCAGTCCATTCTCCTGAGTTGATTTCAAATACAACTCTGATTAGACCACTCCTGTTTGGGCTCTTAGCACCTTCCCTTGCTCTTAGCACGTCCCCAAAATCTTCATCATGACTTCTGAAGGGGACTGCTTAATCTGCCCCTTACTCACTTCTCCAGCAGCCTAAACCCCACTTAAAGCCCCCTTTGTGCAGTTCCCCTAGGACCTGTGCCCTTCCCTCCTAAAAGTGTCCTCTCTGCCTAGGGGCCTTCCCCTACCTCCCAACCCAATTCCCTTTCCATTCCATTTCATATTCAACATTATTCCCTGGAAAAGCCCTTCCTAAATTATTCCCTAACTTCAGACACTAGGGTAAAATGCCCTTAAGCTTGGGTTCTGTATTGCACTCAACAAAATTAAAATTAAATAATTCTTTAGTTAATTTATTAAAAACCCTTTCTATTGCTAGTATGTAAGCTCCTTTGGAGGGGGAACCTTTTTATTCAGTATTGGAGTCTCAGACTTTAGCCCAGTGCTATTAGAAATTCACGTGTTAAGGGTGCCTGGGTGGCTCAGTTTGTTAAGCTTCTGCCTTTGGCTCAGGTCATGATCCCAGGTTCCTGGGATCGAGCCCCACATCAGGCTCTCTGCTCAGCAGGGAGCTTGCTTCCCCCTCTCTCTCTGCCTGCCTCTCTGCCTACTTGTGATCTCTGTCAAATAAATAAATAAAATCTTTAAAATAATAAATAAATAAATAAAATCTTTTAAAAAAATTCTAAAAAAGTAAAGAAAAAATACATGGTAATAAAGACATAGAAGAAAACAATATAACAAAAAAAATGAAGGTTATAGAACAATTATTGACAGAGTAAAACCATAAAATTCTATAAATATATTCATTATTATAAGAATAACATAGAGGGAGGGCTCCTGGGTGGCTCAGTCATTAAGCGTCTGCCTTCGGCTCAGGTCATGATCCTGGAGTCCCCGGTACAAGCCCCACATTCGGGCTCCCTGCTCCTCAGGAAGCCTGCTTCTCCCTCTCCCACTTACCCTGCTTGTGTCCCCTCTCTTGCTGTCTCTCTCTCTATCAAATAAATAAATAAATAAATAATCTTAAAAAAAAAATAGCATAGATGGAAACTACAACAAATGTCAGCACACTAAAATCATGAATTGATTAAAAGAATATCCCCTTGGAAAATTATAGGCATTCCAGCTAATGGATATTCATACACACAGGGAAGAGTTTTTCGAACTTACCAAGCACTTCTATCATGTGTTTAGACTTACTGAATGGAGTACTGAATTTAAATACTTAGTGAATACTAGCATCTCACTAATTTAATTAATGAATACCAAATTTTATAAATCATTCACTGGTTATTAGATGGCCAGTAAGCAGCCTTAAACTGTATGTAAAATTAAAATGTATGGGTTATAATCATATTTGTGTCGCTCACTTGGTGACCACTTAAAAGTACTTTCATGAGGGCGCCTAGATGGCTCAGTTGGTTAAGCAAATGCCTTCAGTTCAGGTCGTGATCCTGGAGTCCCAGGATTGAGTCCCACAACAGGCTCCCTGCTTGGCTGGGAGTCTGCTTCCCCCTCTGACCCTCCCCCTTCTCATGCTCTTTCTCTCTCTATCATTCTCTCTCTCTCTCAAATAAATAAATAAAATCTTAAAAAAAAAAAAAAGTGTGCTTTTCCATAGCACCTCTTTAAAAAAAAAAAAAGTACTCCTGACCTGTCAGTGGACCATGAATGCTCCTTTGATCTACATTGACTTTGTTACGTACTTATCCTTGAGCCCTATAATGTATTCCATTTGGTTTGTAGGTATCTTAGGTATGTAATCCCTGACCATATTTTACAAATTTATTAAAGTTAGTGCGGATGTTTTCTATTCTAAGGATTTCTAAAAAGTACTGATTGTATAGTAAATACTTTACCATATTCTTCTTGTAATATCTAAACATTATAGAAAAGATTTTTCCTTTAATTCCCATCTTTCAAACTTCGTTCTGTGTGCTTAAATATATATAAAATAAACACATAAAATATCATGCTTTATGTATTGTACTTCTTTTTCATATGCTACTATTGCTTTGCATTTTTATTTCATGAATACCATGCCAATATATATTAGCATATATAAATAATTTTTATACTTGCATTTATTTTAACTCAACAGAGCATGTTGAAAATTGATGTTAACAATTGATCTCCTTTATACATTTAAGCTGTTGTACAATACATGGTATGTATATATATGAGCAGTTTTCTTTAATTCATAATCCATTTTGTTTTCTATTATAGCCAAGCTAGAATGAACATGTTTGAACATTTCTTTTTTACATCTGTGGGATTATTTTATTTTTTATGGTTGAAATTGATAACAAAAATCACTCAATTTTATAGTCTTCACATTTCAAAATTTAATGGACACTCGTAATTTGTTCCAGAGGGTTATACAGGTATATGCCCGATAGTAGTTTCTGACGGTGAGAGACATTTCCACAAATCCTTGCCAACATTTTCTTACTACAATTTTTTTTTTGCTCTTATTTTGGATTTTCTGTATACTTGAGGATGAGATTATTAATGATTTAGCTTTCTGCTAGCCCTAATTTATTTGTTTCTTTAGCATTCAATTCCACTAAAAACATTTATTAAGTATCCGTTAGAAGATACTGATAACCTTTGTGACTAAGAGTCTTAGTCATGCTCAAACACGTTAGGAAGATAGCGGACTTTTCTCTGTGTGACCCTAAATTTTATACTGGACTATGCTTTAAAAAAAGAAAAAAAAAAAAAGGAAGGAAAAAAAAAGTTTCCTAAAGATAACACTGTTATATATTTATGTTATTATAGGGTAAAATATCCCTATCCTCTCATTACCCAAAGCTGTCAAATTTATTCACATGAGCATGGGCTATTATTAGTCTTTGTCTTTTTTAATATCTTTGGAGTGTTGACAATTTGATATCTTTTTTTTTTTTTTTAAGATTTTATTTATTTATTTGACAGAGAGAAACACAGCCAGAGAAGGGAACACAAGCAGGGGAAGTGAGAGAGGGAGAAGCAGGCTTCCCTCAGAGGAGGCAGCCCAATGCAGGGCTCCATCTCAGGACCCTGGGATCGTGGCCTGAGCAGAAGGCAGACGCCTAACGACTGAGGCACCCAGGCACCCCAATTTGATATGTTCTTATAGAGCATACTTGAAAAATCAGCATGTAGCTTCTAAAAAGGAAGATGCTAGAAACAGCAATTATTTGCTACCTAGTTCAATGGGATCAAACTCTCTTACTTGCTTAATAAGGAAATGAAGACCCTTTGAAAACCAGGGATTGTATTTAGGGTAAAATTTTCACAGAGCTTAGCAGTCAGTGTCCTTTGCGTACTAAATACTCATTTAAACACAATGGAAAATCTGTGCTTGCCTCTGAGAACTTAGAATATAGCTACAGAGTCACAACACAAATTCACCAGTATTGGATTTAAAAACTCACAAAGAGGGGCACCTGGGTGGCCCAGTGGGTTAAAGCCTCTGCCTTTTGCTCAGGACGTGATTCCAGGGTCCTGGGATGGAGCCCTGCATTGGGCTCCCTGCTCAGCAGGGAGCCTGCCCCCCCCCGCCCCCCGCCTTCTCTGCCTGCCTCTCTGCCTACTTGTGATCTCTGTCAAATAAATAAATGAATAATCTTAAAAAAAAAAAAAACAGAGAAATCATACGCCAAACCTTAGATTTGACCACTCACATGGATAATTAAAGTGAGAACAATTTTCAGAAGTAAGATTCCTCAGGGAGGGGCTTCTTAAAGCTGTAAGTTTCAAGTTAGGTATTGTAGGAAAAAAATGGATTAATAGGAAAACTCAGGGAACATACTCCAGGTGAAGATAGAGTTTAATAACTATTTCTTGGCTTGGTGATTGTAATTCATATGCAAAATCAATTGTTCACAGAGACCAATGAAGTCACTTAATGAAGATCTCTTTCCTTTTTATTCCATTTTCAAATCTGCAGTTGAAATCTGGAGAGACAGCTGCCAACATTGCTAGAGAGCTGGCTGAACAAATAAGAAATCATTTGAATGCTGGAGACATCACCTACTCAGTCCGTGCCATGGACCAGCTGGTAGGCCTCCTAGATGTCCAACTCCGGAACTTGACCCCAGGTGGAAAAGACAGTGCGGCACGGAGTTTGAACAAGGTAAGGACTTTGCATATATAAATCTTCAAAGTTGTAGTAAAATCAAGGGAACTGCGCTGGTTAATTTTTCTCCTTCTATAAAATCAGATCAGTCTAAAGAGCATCACTAATTATATTCAATCTGCTTCATTCTTTTATTATAATGGTGACCGTATTTGGCTTCTAATCTAAAGACACAATAAGGGATAATCTCTGTCCTTATATTTTTTGAATTTACAATTCTATTTTCTTTGGTGTTTACTGTTTTGAATGCTCAATTCTGGCAAGGTCAATATGAGTAAATTAGATTTATTTTGTTTCTTTTTTTTCCTTTTGAACTTTTATATCAAAATAATTATAATAAAATAAATGTCTAATCAATAAGTAGAAGTTTATAAAATGGCAACAACGAGAAAGAATATTAGCAATTCATTAAAGATGTTTAAAAGTGAAATAATTTAATCTAATTATATTACCCTTAAAAACTCATAGGACAAGTAATTAGGTTTTAATTTATATTTCCTTTTGATATTTAAGTTACTTAGATTTTACTTCACTATGTTAACATAGGTTTAATTGTATGGCAGCAAATTTGAATTGTAAATAATGAAAATAATTCATTTTTTCAATTTCAGAGAAGATACATTTTTATATTCTTATTTATACTTACAAGTATACAATACATACTTATATATGACATAAACATACATAACCATTTTATGTTTACTGTATATAACCTATCCACTATAAAAGCAATTTATTTACATAAATATGTAAAGTATATTTTTCATATTTTTAAGGAATATAATTTATTCCTTATAAGATCACATGGCAAATTGACTCCACGATGAAACGATACTAGGGTTGCTACATCAAATGGCATGTGTTCCTTGAAAGGTATT
This sequence comes from Lontra canadensis, assembly GCF_010015895.1. NCBI lineage: Eukaryota > Metazoa > Chordata > Mammalia > Carnivora > Mustelidae > Lontra > Lontra canadensis. The sequence goes on along the minus strand of NW_022630995.1, from coordinate 17,824,159 downwards.
TGTGTAGCAGAAGTGACCAGTTTCTGAAACTGAATTTTAAGGCCTTGAATGTCATAATAGTCCTCCTACTTTAAAAAGCAAGAATTTGGCAGTAACAGACAAGTCCTCTAAGGAATTCACTAAATGAACGTTCCCCTTTAGAATGAAAAATAACTTTTGAGAGTGGTCTTTTAGGATGTTAAGGTTTTCTTTGTGTCTCATTAGACTAAGAGTCTCACTGAGCAAGACGGAAGAAATTTTTCAAATAATGATGGTTTGATGCAGGAAAGCCTGACATTTTATCTGCCAAATACAGCTTTTCCTGCAATTTCATCCTCAGAAAACAGATTCAGTTTTATCTAGTAGATCTAAATTATTACTAAAGTTTTTTTTTTCATGCTGAGTGTAAAGGGAGTTATTTTTGTCACTTATGCCCCTGATAGAATCACAACCAAGTCCCTGATAAAATATAATCCACAGCTGCCTATGTAATCTGGACATGCTGTGATTTTAATGTGTTATTACCCAGGCTGACTGGATGCTATTAACGAATATTACCACCAGCTACTGTTATCCTAATGTACTGGAAGTAATAATTTCTATTAATGTTACATATCCATAGCATAACTTGTTATAGCAATACTTTGTATCTTTATTTAAAAATGGTGTTGATGTCTGACAATATCAGGTAAAGCTGGCGATTAATGTCACATTCTAACTGGCTACAGCTAATCAGCTTGCCTACTCTGAATATCAAATAACTACATAATGGGCAAATTTTCCATTTGTGAAGCTTTTTAATGCTTTCTTTTGTTTTCCATTTGGCTCTTTTCAATTGTTTATATAATGTGGTTTGTCATATGTTAATTTGCATGATGGGGTAAGGAGATGGGAGGTCAAAGGTTATTCACATGCTCGCTGGCTTGCTCTCATTTCCTGCGGTTCCCACTGTTTCCTAAAGCAGTTATAACCCATCAGATTTGCAGAAGTCAACTTGGTACAAATCAATTGAACTCCACATTGAAATTCTGAAGGGTTTAGAGTCCTGCAAAACCAAGATGCGAGTCAGTGATCCAAATGACAGAGTTGCCAATTTACTTGCACTCATTCCTCACTTAATTCTTTAGAGGAGTAACTGCTCTATGCTCTTTGAAGACTGCATGAATTAAAGTTGGGAGAGTATTAGCCACACAAAAGGCATCAGAGTAACTGCTTCTTAAACCTGGGTAATTTTCTCCTTCAACAATCAAGGCTACTGAAGGAAAAAAAAATAGGGAAGAGGAAGAAAATCACAACCCATGAAATTTTGTGTCATTTATTCAAACAGGGCAATTAAACTTATTACTTATTTATTTTATCGCCAGAAAAAAAAAATGTTTGGGATGGAATATGAGTTGTTTTGCCCACAAAAACATCATGCTGTTTGCAAACAAATAAACAAAAACAGGCTTCTTATCCCAAAGAAGTTTCTAAAATGTACAAGGGGTTTTGTTGTTGTTGTTTTTGTGTTTTTTTGGTCAAAACTGTGAAAAGGAATTATTCAAGACATAAAAGCAGTGATAATTCAAAAGATTAATCACATTCTTCTAATCAGAAGTTACTTATCTGTTGGTATTTTTCCCTTGGAACCAAATAATCATAATCAATGGGCACTTCTATTTTTCCGATAAACAAAATTTCTCGTGTTTGAACATATGGTTTGTGGTGCATATTAACCATCTATATAATCTTGAAACCACAAACAATGTGGGTTCCAAATTTTTGATATAGTTTACTTAACTTCTTATGTCTTCATTTGTGGCTCATGAATTAACAACTAACCTGATGTGCAATGAATCATTTCAAACGACTGAAGGATAATGGTATTTACTAATTTCTACCAAATTTATTCCACGATTTCCTCCCATCATTAACAACTTTATACCATCCAGTTTTCACTTGGGTTGCTCCGAAAGGGTGCTGGCAACTAGTTTTCAAGCCGTTGCTCACATTTTGCTGCTGCTTTAGCTTTCATTCTCTTTTAGAAAGTAGTGCACAACAAAATAAGGTGTTTTGTGTAGATGTGTTCTTTTATTTTTCTTGTTTTCTTCTGTCACTAACTTGTTTTTTCTATTCTGTGTTTAATCTGCTGTCTTAATGGATTCAGCTTCAGAAAAGAGAGCGCTCTTGCAGAGCCTATGTCCAGGTACTTTCTGCGTTTTTATAAATGTGTTAAGTTGTTGAATTGTCTCTGTTGGTGGTACCATGTATGGGCATCAGATAGATCAATGATAATGTACCCTGTTGAGCTAAAGGGATTTCAGGGAGGGCATGGAGGGTGGGAAGAGAGAGACATGTTGCAAGGGTATGTGCTGAAAATAAATTTGGCAGCGCGCACGCTCTGTCATGCAAACCGAACACAGACCAACAAGGAGGGGCAACTTGGCATGTGACAGTTTTGATCACAACTAAAAGGTGAGTTGGGTGTAATATGTAAATCTCTCATTTCTTCATAGAGGTGTGTAGGAAAACATTTTGTTAATACATTGGGTCAGTTAATAGTGAATAGCAAACCATTCAGAAATGACATTGAATGAAAATCCTGTAAGTCAAAGAATAGTCCAGGATACTTGGAATATCATGCTTCTGTACCAAAATGTTCAACCCATGCTGGGACTCTCTTACTTTCCCACTCACTGTAAACATTTTAGTCCTGATACAAATGTAATTTTTCTCCAGTTAACATGTTGCAATTTGTTTCTAAGCAGGGTAGAAATCATTCCTATGTTTATGGGTTCTGTGTGAAAAGAATTCCAGAAACAACCTTTATAGTTTTTTTATAAGGCAGAAATGCAGGAAGGCACTGTAGAGGTGGAAAAAATTTTCCTTTTTCCCCACTCGGTTCTTTGGCTGGTCTAGTGATTAAATTGACATAAGACAGATTAACAGGAGGAAAACAAATTTAATTCCATATGTACAGGAATCCCCAAAAGATACGAGACTCAAGGGCAGCCAGGCAGTTGAGGCTTAAATATCATCCTGAGCTAAGAAATGAGAGAGGGGCCTGGGGTTTCAAAAAAGAAGAGGGAGAATAATTTACATCAGATATTAGCTAATATACATTTTACTTTATAAATTAATGGATCTTTGTGTGTAAGAAACATTCCATTGTTTTTGTTTTGTTTTCTCCTAAGTCTTTGGGAATTACATATTTATGTATATATATACATAAATATATATATATATATATATATATATATGAAAACCTATCCTCTCGGTATGTGCAGTAGGTACAGAAGTTGAAGTATTCTTCAACAATGAAGACTAAAGATCATTTTTGAGCAATATGTGGGTTTTTTTTTATTACAATCTATGCTATCCCCTTAATGGGGCCTTGGAGATAATTAGCCTTTCGGTATTTAAATCTATGAAATGCATGGTCATTCAAACATGAATCTCTGATGGAAAATTAATAGCACAGTTTATTCAATGGCTGATTTCCTGGTGTTATAAGTGATTGTCTGTGAATAAATGTTTTATTGACTAAACATCTGATAAGACCAGATACAAACAGGGACACCTGGGTGGCTCAGTGGGTTAAGCCTCTGCTTTCGGCTCAGGTCGTGATCTCAGGGTCCTGGGATCGAGTCCCGCATCGGGCTCTCTGCTCGGTGGGGAGCCTGCTTCCCCTTCTCTCTCTCTGCCTGCCTCTCTGGCTGCTTGTGATTTCTGTCTGTCAAATAAATAAATAAAATCTTTAAAAAAAAAAAAAAAGACCAGATACAAACAGAATATTTGTGAAGTAGAAATATCTGCTCACTAAGACATGGCATTACTTCTATTTGTTGTAATGTAGATTATTACTCTATGAAATTCTAAGGTGAATAATACTTTAAACTTTAGTCTATTAGAATTTTAAAGACTTGCCTAATGTCCCTAGTGTTTTCTATGTTTGGAGCACATTCTCAGCTATTTATGAAATAGGTCTAAGATATACTGGAAGTGCTTTATGTATTAAATTAAAAAAAATATAATTATGTAGGAATCATGAGATTCTAAAAAAAAAAAAATGTGGCCTTTCCATTGGTACACATAATGATTCTTAGAGGTTTGATTTTTGACCATCAAATTCACTTAGCTTTTAATGATATAGAGGTACACTGTCTATTCTATGAATTGTCTAGATCCATCTTTCCTACATTTGTTTATTTCTTACTTCCTACATTTGTTTCTTTCACCAAAGAAGCATAGTAAAATCTGGACCAGCATCTACCAGCCATGGTAATTGTTAACTGATCTATATAGGTGAACAAGAGGTGGTTGCTTTGATTTTTTAAATAATATGTGAATGCCCTAATACTCATTACCCATTATGCCTGCACCTCCAAAATTGTAACAAAAAAACAAACAATTGGGTCCAATATTTTTTTTTCATTTAGTTTTAATTTAGGTTACACTAAAATCTTAGTTTACTATCAAAAGATAGAAACTGATAAGAGTCATAGTAAAAAAAAAAAATCATTACCATGTCAAGCAAAACAAATACCTTCATTTAAGAAGAGAGTGTTAGGTTTTATGCCAGAGAAGACACGTAAGGTTTGTGTTACATAGGTATATTAAATAACTACCGTGATGTCACGTATAAATAGAAGATACTTTAAAGATGAACATGAGTTAGCTGGAGAGATGAGATGACTGGCCCAAGGTCACACATGAGCACCCATGGCACTAATACTGCTATTCTAATGTGCCTCCAGTGCTTTCCCAACCTCCACAATGATTTATTATTAAGAATAAATGCAGTTATTAGGCAGTAATAATGTAGCCATCACTGTAGGAGGCAGTTTGCATAAATTATTATTTAATACCCACAACAGTCCTATGATATAATTATTGCTATTTTTAACTTAAAATAGAGAAAATGGAGCCTGGGGGAATTAAATGACTTTCACAAGATCATACAACAGAAATTGAGGGGGTCCTGAATTCAAAGCTAGGACTTCCTGACTCAGAATCTCATGCTGCAAATTCCTAGGATACCACCGTTACAGAACCGATTCATTATTTAGAGTTAGGAGTTGGGATATATCTTCTGGTTTACGTTTATTGATTTATTTTATTATATATCAGGGATAGTATAAACTAGTTTTTTCCTTTCCTTTTTGTTTGAGACTGAGTTCAAATGACTGTAGAGTAATCATTTTTGTACTGTTGATTAAGCGCAAATACACACATAATTTGCTTTGAGGGCCTTTCAGAGAACTCTGTGATCAAAAAATTATCTTATTAACAGAGTGGGGAAAAAAGCAATTAGAAAATACTGTAACTCTCTGTTAAAGGAGATCTATCAAAATATTTTCCAGAGTGACTGCATCATTTTGCATTTCCAACCAACAGTGCGTGAAGGGTTTAAGTTCCTTCCCATCCTCGGTAACACTTGTTATGCTCTGTCTTTTTTGATAATAGCCATTCTAGTACAGGTGAATTGTCAAGTCCTTAGCCCCAGTCATGGAGTGGGGGCAGGGGGCAGGGAGCAGAGTCCAGGAACCAGTGCAAAGTCCTATGGCTCCAAAAAGAGATGTATGGTTTTCATGAGACTCTGGGAGGACAGTACGACCTCAAACCGCTTAAGAACAACTGCTTTCATGTTCTATAAATGTTACCAGAACTTAGATTTACACTTTTTCCCTCATTTTTTAAGTAGTTCTCCTCGTTATCAAGAAATATTAAGAATTACTGGCATTCACTCTTCATGGCTTTAAAAGCAGGATGTTTTCCTATTAAAGAAATATATGTTTTTAAATTTTTATCAGCCATTCCTTTTGTTCTCCAGATCTCAGAGGCAGTATATGCTCACCGGAGAGTCTGTAGTCAGACTTTCTTAATGAAAGCTGTAAGTACGTAGAGTTACCCATATGAATCTTTTGAGTCATTCTTTGGAATCTGCTATTACCTACACCATCAGGTGGAGAACTGATCAGAAAAAAATGGTAAATAGATGCAAATGAATGAACACACACACACACACACACACACACACATCCCTGGTCTCCTTCTTCCTTCCTCTCCTCCTCCTTCACCTTCTCCTCCTCTGCCTTCTTCTTCTCCTTCTTCTTCAGAGGCACATGGTCTGTGTTCTCCAAAGCTTACAAAGTATCTGGAGGCACCTGGGTGGCTCAGCCAGTTAAGCGTCTGCTTTCAGCTCAGGTCGAAATCTCAGGGTCCTGGGATTAAGCCCTGGGTCTAGCTCCAGGCTCAACAGGGAGTGTGTTTCTCCCTCTGCCCCTCCCCTCTCTCGTTCTCAAATATATTTTAAAAATCTTAAAAAAAATTTTTTTTTTAAAAGCTTACAAAGTAGTTGAAACAAGCCATCTGTTTATTTCAGTTTGGAACTGTGATTTCTGCACGGCTTCTTTACTAATTTAGTTTGTTTGTTTTACCTTAATTATCCACTAGAGATCTCTATCCTAGGCATCAGCCTGAAAAAACAGTATCTCTCTTCAACTATGAAAGAACACCACGTAGTAGTTAACAACAGAAACATTCAGGAATTAATAGTTGAGCACAGGGGCCCAATAGCCTTATGGGCACTGGGAATACAATAATGCACATAATAGGCAAACCCTGCTCTCCCTCCTAGGGTAAATGCTCTAGGGACAGAATATAAAGAAGACCGTCAGTATCCAAAAAATATCGCCTATGAGATTCCCATAAATACTGAGAAAAAGAAAGCAAGATATGCATCACTGAGGTGATATTTGAGCAAAACCCTGAAGGAGGAAGGAGTGAAGTATGCCCCTAGGCAGGAAAAAACACTCTAGCAGAGAGACAGTTCCTGAGGTAGAAATAAGCCCATGGTGGTGTTCCAGAAGCCCAGTGCAGCTGGTGTGGTATAAAAGAGAAGAGGGTCACAGGGCATGCATCTGTGGGATGGCAAGGGCCCAGATCTGAGAGAGCGTTGCAAGGACACTGGCGTTTATTCCCAGAGACACCGTAAGCCACTCCAGGTTTCTGAGCAGAGTGATGACATGAACTAATCTGTTTTAAAAAGTGAAGCGTAGGTGATTGCAGGAAAACTAAGGGCTGAAACCCAGGGTGACCAAGGACAATAATGGACAAACAGAATAGGAGTGTGAGATGCTGACATAATTACTCAGGTTCAGAATTTTTTTTTTTTTTCTTTTCTTGTAAGTGTAACAAACAGGACTTGCTAGGGGATGGATGTGAAATGTCAGAGGAAGGGGAGTCAAACATGACAGAAAGTGTTTTACAGGAGCAGCCGGAAGGATGAAGTCACCATTGGGGTGGTCCGTCTCCGACCAAGTTGGGACACGCACACCAAGGGCTTCAACTCCAGGGCTTGTCCGCTTTGAGATCCCTATCCCTGGGCAACGCGGATGTTACGTCTGCAGTCATGTAACAAGCATCAAGTTCAGCTCAGAGGTCAGGCTAGAAAGAGCTGTTTGGCAACCGTGGACTCCCAGTGGCATTGGCAGCCGACGTGCTTGATGACAGGGGAATGCTTGTAGGGAAAGGAGAGAGAAGAATCTAGGCCTGAGCCCCAGGACACAATCCGACTCGAAGGGGTCAGGGAGACGAGAAAGCAAGGAAAAGCCAAAGAGCAGCCTCAAGGAGCAAGGAAGACCTGCCGAGCGTGGCCTTCGAGGGTCCGCCGAGGGTCGTGTTTCACAGACGAGGAAGTCGTGCGGGGGGCTGCTGGCTCTGCTCAAAAATGCTGACGCAGCTTTTCGATGATGAGAAGGAATGTCAACTTTTGCTTAATTAAAAAAAAAAAAAAGAAAAAAAAATCCCAGAGCCCACATAGCTATGTTATGGTATGGACTGTCAAAACATTTTACCTCTTCCTTTCATTTTTGGGCCTTTAATGCAGACTTTCTGTGAACCCAAGTTCCTACTTGCACCTTTGACAAAGCGCAAATTGAATTATGCCCGTTTTACTTGTCTGCCTTTGGTGCATAAGACAAGAAGGATTCTAACCTCCATTTATACTGCTAGGAAGAAATTAATGAGTATTTTCAAGTTCCTTGTTTGGTCACTTAATTGGCTGTGTGACAAAGAGCTCCGTGGTGCTTGTCTAACAACTTTCGGAGTCCTCTAATGATTTGTGCTTTGCCTGACTTGTGATACTATTCTGTGTGGCCTGTCAGGCTGGATATCCTTGTTAAAGTGGCTAGAATAAATTGGGTAGTGGTGTGCATACAATGTAGTATATTAACTACAGCAACAGGGAGTACTTTTAGCAGCTCTTTCAAGAGATTTCGATGTTTGCCCATAAGCATCAAAGCCAACCCAAACTTTCATTTAATATAATTAAAAGGACATCTGAAAGTAGTTTGAATCACAGCAGGTTCTTGAGGTTTGGTAACCCTTTGTTAAGACCCTGTGAACTTAATATATTTCACAGCTTGATAAATCTGCACTTGATTTGTGTCAGTAAGAGAGAAAATATAAATCTGCACCCTGTGTGTTTCGGGTGCCCTGAACCTGTTGCTAAAAGACATTGAGATCAAAGAGAGTGACTTCCATCTACCAAACCAGAGTAGTTTTCTTTACATAAAGAAGTCCTAAGAATTCTGTCCGGTGAGTTGTAGTCCTGAAATGCTGTTATAAAGCCATCATTGAATCAAAAGACAGTAAAACCGAAGGTCACGTATGCAGGGTAACTTATACAGGTCATTATTTAACTTGGACAGGTCAGTTCTCTATTAGAACCCTAATAATTAAAAAACCTCTACAGGACGATGGCAGATGTTGATGATGGAGATCCTACTCTGACGTGCAAAGAACATCATTCTGGGAATCTCAGAATTCCTGTGGTGAATGTGTCAGGTCAAGCGGTGAGGGCTGCTTTCCAGAGTCATTTCCAACTCTTCCATTTTGCACGTTTCCTATAAATAAACAACATGTTCTAGCCGTTCTTTGTATATACATGGTTTATGACTGCTTCAGGAAGTAATTCTTATGAGGGTTAAAAAAAAAAACCCTTCTGTTTTTAAATAAAATATTTTCATCTAAAACAAAAATATTTTCCCACTTCTCTTCACCAAGCTGCATTCTCGCTTGTTATTTTTTAATCAGAGCCTGGGTCATTACCTAACTTTAAAATTGTTAATTTAAAATCATTTCTAATGCATCCCTGCTTTCTGAAGGGTTTACCTACAGAAAGGTTTTTGAGTACATGGAATATAAATGGATATGATATCTGTGCAAACACAAAAAGAATACACATCAATTTACTTTATTTCTTTAGTATCTTTATGATCACATAAGCAAACCAGAAGGAAAAGGATATTAAAAATAGCATTGCAGATTTAAAATCCTACTTTCTGAAGTTATCATTATCTTTTCTGGTGCAGGTCAGAAAAGAAATGAAAGTTTTAAGGTGTAATTTACAGCAAAGCAGTTGCCTGATGACTTGGAACCAAACAAATGATTTTTTTAGTACTGCTCCCAACAGAGTTATAATTTTCATATTTTCCTTTATCTAATGTACGAATTTTATACAGCTAGTAGTAACAAAAACTTAATTGGTAGCTTAAACAAACCAGGGCTTTATTCACATGCATGAAAAAGAAATGCAGACAATGTAGTTAGTTCAGGATTAGCATGAAAATTCCACTTCAGAAACCAAGGCTTCCTCTGTTTTTCTATTCTGTTATCTTTAACACATGGACTTCCATCCTCAACATGAGATGATGGCTTAGGCTCCAGTCATCTCTTCATGCTAATCTCTACACTGAAGAAGGAGAAGGACAAGTAACTAAAAGATTCATCTCTTTTTAGAATGTTCCAGAAGATGCATAGGTGGGCAGTGTCCAGTGATTCTGTGTCCAAGTCAGGGAGTGTTGTTGGGCAGCTAGCATTTTTAGAGGCAACCAAAAATACTTCTTTTTCTTATGTGATGGTACATATTGATATCTTCATCCAGTTTTGATATAATAACCTACCATAGATTTAAAACCATATAGGGTTACTTTTGAACCCTAACTACCAAATAAAATTCTCTTTTGATGATTCTGTTAGTTATGGTCTTGGGCAATTGTTTTGTTAAAAAGGTTATTTCAAGGGGTGCTCAGTGGGTTAAAGCCCCTGCCTTCCGCTCAGGTCATGATCTCAGGGTCCTGGGATCGATCCCTGTATCAGGCTCTCTGCTCAGCAGGGAGTCTGCTTCCTCCTCTCTCTCTGCCTGCCTCTCTGCCTACTTGTGATCTCTGTCTGTCAAATAAATAAATAAAATCTTTTTTTAAAAAAAGGTTATTTCAAACCATTTTTAGATAGCGTTTTTCTTCTTTTTAAGTAGTAGTAGTTGTTGTTGCTTTTTAATAGCTAATATAGACACATCGTTTAAAATTCAAAACGTAAGAATAATAAAAATGTCTTGGCCACTTGCCATGGCCGTGCCTTGCAACGGGGGCGTGCCCCTCACAGTGAGATCTAGTTGAAGATGCCTCCTAGAGTTGTAGAGCGCAATCTTGCCGCCCCTCTTTCTCCCCAGGCGTTCAGCTCTCCTTCAAAGCAAACACTATTATCAGCCTCTTAAATATCCTACCAGAGAAGACTATGTTTATCCTTATCCATGGTTTTACAATATTTTTTTCATGGATCTTATTATAAACCATAGAACGGTATTGTTCTCTGTATGGTTCTCTTTGCTTCCAATGAGGACTTTGGGAGTAGCTTGTGGTAGACCCACACAGTGGGGCAGCATTCCTCCTCAGAAAGGAATAAATAAATAAATATGCAAGAATCACAAGGTAGCCTTGTATCATGGTTTACATCAACAAAACAACTTAACTCTTTTAGTAGGACATGGGCTGAATCAACTGCCATACGAAATAATGGAGTACTCCCTCAGTCGCAGAAGCAATGAGGTAGATGTTGTGTTGGTTTAGAAAGGCTGGTGTGCTGGGTTAGAGGAGAAAACAAACAGGCAAGCAAAAACCAACAGATAACAGCATGATTACATATATCATGATAAGATTATATATTATATATAATCTTATATGATCTTATATGATATGATTATATATATGGTCACATTTGTTGGCATGTATGTATGAATATTTCCAAGTCTAGAGGGATCCACAACAAACTCTTGAAGTGATTTCTTCTTTGGGTGAGGTTGCTGCTGTTGTCCCATAAACAGACTCTCAGGTTTTAATTTATATACTTCTAAACAATACTGTTTACAAGCATATACTTTTTTAGGGTTTTTTTTTACTAATATACATAATTTTATATATTTATATATCCTACTTCAAAGTAAAAATTCATAAAGCTGAACCAATGGTCCCTCAAGAACAGCTTCTCTGTGTTTTGTTTTGTTTTCTCTTTGTTTCACAACCATTCTGCCAATTCTCAGAAAAAAATTATCTAGAGTCATTATTATTTCAAGAAGAAGGGCATTTTGGATATTTTTAAGTTCGAGTTTATTTTGAAACCAGTGGTACCTCTCGTCCCTAACCCTGTGTGATACCACACTCTTCTGGGTCTGTTTTCTTCATCTCAGTTGTTGACTATTCTTTCTACATTTCCTCCCCTATCATTAGTGTTTCTGGGTTCTTCTACAAGTTTATCTGGGTAATTTCAGACATACCAATAGCTTGCTTCTTACTTACCCTCATTGTGCCTAAACCTATGTCAAGAACAGATGTTTGAGTAAGCTGAAGCTGAGGGGGTAAGAACATGCTCCAATTATGCCACTTGGCCATATTCATTATTTTAAGCTAAAAGCAACGGACATATGAAATTAACCCTTATCTTCCATTAGTTTCCCCTATAGATCTCCCAGTTACTTTCCTACAGTTTACCGTTCCTGAAAGCTTAAATCCTTTTCCTTTATCTTGTCATTTCTTCCCAAATGTGTTGTTCTTTTGTTTAAAAAATTACATAGGGGCGCCTGGATGGCTCAGTGGGTTAAAGCCTCTGCCTTCAGCTCGGGTCGTGATCTCAGGGTCCTGGGACAGAGCCTCGGGCTCTCTGCTCAGCGGGGAGCCTGCTTCCTCCTCTCTCTCTCTGCCTGCCTCTCTGCCTACTTGTGATCTCTGTCTGTCAAATAAATAAATGAAATCTTTAAAAAAAAATTATATAAGCGTGCAGCCCTAACTGCTTCTTTAAGCCTTTGTTTTTCCTCTGTAAGTTCCTATATGCACATAAAAATATTAAATAAAAGTGTAATGCTTTTTTTATGTTTATCTGATGGTTTAATTCTCAGGTCCGGGCATTAAATCAGTATATTCCCTAAGAGGGTAGAGTAGAGGGAAGGTTCCTTACCAGGCTTCTGTAGACCTTTTAAATTGATTCCATTCAAGTACCTTGCACTCAAAATAGGCATCCTCTATCTTTTAATGAACAAAAATTTGCTTCTCTTTATTTCCACTTTAAATGAGTGCCACCTCGTTGCCAGCACTCAAATTCTGTGCACTGCATTTATTTTCCCTACCAACTGACCTTAATTAATCAACAAATTTTTAAAATTGCCTGTGGAATCCCAACTTTTCTTCATCCCCAAAGTCTGTACAGATTTGAACCCTGGTTCTGCCCTAAGTTAGTTAATTAACCTTGAGCACGTTGCTTCACTTTTTCTTAGTTTTCCCCCTGCAAGATGAAGATACTCATTTCCACCTCATTTAGTTACTGTCAAAATTAAAGGAGTTGACGAATAAAGCATTCAGATGAGAATTGAGAACATAGTCAATACATATATTTTTAAATGTTTATTTATTTATTTGAGAGAGAGAGAGTACGAGCAGGAGGGGCAGAGGTAAAGGAAGAGAGAATCTTAAGCAGACTCCATTTCAGGGCAGAGCCTGCTGTGGGGCTCGATCTCACAACCCTGAGGTCATGACCTGAGCCAGAACCAAGAATCGGATGCTTACCTGACTGCACCACCCAGTTATTGGGCTCCAGTATTCCATGCATATTAACCATTGCAATGTATATCACTCCTCTTCTTTAAGTTTTTCAGTGACTTCTTATGGTTCTTAAGAAGAATCGTACATATCAAACATGGTTTGCGAACTTCTTTGGAAGCTAGTCTTCACTCACTATCTTGCCACTGAACCCATTGTACTCTGCTTTGCCGTAGGAATCCTTTTCAGTTTCTGGGGGGTGTTTGTTCTGTTTCCCGTCCACATCTACATGCACATGCTCTACCTTTTGCCTCTTTGGCCAAAGTCGAATTTAAGCTTGGAATTCTACTTCATGGAGCCTCTTCGATACGGTGCTTGAACCCTGTGTTTCCACTATTAGAACACTTGCCATGTTTCTACTTGTTTAATAGTCTGGCGTCGCTATATTGTCATTACTCTCAAGGACGGGGAACATCTGTCTTTCTCGCAGCATCCCAGTTGAAAGTACTTCGTTAATATTTGTTGAATAAATATTGAGTTAGCCAGAAGTTTGAGTCAAGTTTATAGCTCTGTTTAATTCCTGTAACACAATATAGATTTATTTGACAGCATTCAATCATTTAATCCTAAATGAGATTTTTAAAATAGTACAATAAATTACAGTTTGCTAAAAGCAGTACATTTTTAAGCAACAAGGGATCTCTTAAAGAGGCAGAAAGAATCTTTTCTGTGAAATTTAAGGTTCATCTTGTTCTACTGTTAAAGGCTCTTATCACTATATGAAGGTCAGTTGTGTTATATAATCTAATTTTAATTAAGATTTGAAAATGCCAACACTTCACTCTAATAGAAAAGGGAGTTCAGAGATTAGTAGTTTTTATATTTTTAGTAATATTAAATGACAGTGATTATAGAAAGAACCTTAGGTTATTGATCAGATGTGTAAATATCAGTCACTCAACTTGACTTCTAATAAAAAACCTGCAAGTTCAAAACTATTTTGAAGACTCCTCTAACATTTGACCTATAAAATTTTCATTTGAATCAATATATAAGCGTAGATTAGAGTACAATGTGCCCTATTTAGAAATGATTTTAAACTTTCACTCCATTTTCTTTTATTCTCAAATGATAATCTTCATATCAAGAAGTCAAAAATGAAGAATTTAAGCTTTATTTTTCAAATTATAAATTAATAGCAACTATACTATATATGTAATTATGTGTTATAATATTGTGCACGCACGCGCACACACACACACACACTCACACACACACACACAACATATGTATATAATCAGAAAGCAGGGGATGGGAGCAGAGAACAGAAGACTTACTTCTCTTTGCATATCTTGAGGTTTACACATGAAGAAAAAATATTTAAACATAATTGCATATATAGTAAGTATTAAATAGCCATGTTCAGCATAATGATTACAGTATGTATTGATGAAGAAATATTGCATTCGGGAGAACACATCAAAAGAAAAAATAATGTAGAAGTAAAGAGTAAAATAAAATTTTATATCACTGGAGAGTTTTCCAAAAGAATGTCAGCAATTTATTACCATGAATTCATCCACTAAGAGGAAATAATTGCTCTTGACTTTCTAATGGGCTGCCTAATGATAATTTGCGAATTTATAAATATCTGCTTTATTGTAACACAAAAGAACTTTTAAAAAATACTGAATGAGCTTAATATAGGATTCACTTTCCAATGTGTTTTGTTTAGGGGGGCATCTTCACACTCCTACTCTAAACATATCTAAATACATAACTCCTTTGTTTAAAAATATTTACTGGCTGAATATTTTCTATGCAGTAAAGCCCAAACTTCTCTCATCCTAAAGATCTAACTGCTCCTTACCATTTCTCCCACTATACCATCTTTTAACATTCTTTTTCCATGCACCACACACTCCTCTCATCCCAAACCCAGAACATTCCTCGCCTTAGTACCGGCTTTGTTTTGTTTTAGTCCTTAACTTGCTTACTATGCCCTTTAGCCTCAAGTCTCCTCATCATAGTCGAGGCAAGTTTATTCATCTTTTTAGTGTCTAACTCAAAATCACGCACCTTCTGGGATCTTTTCTTGATCTTCCTTCCTCATTACTTTTTGTCCCATATGCTGTGAGTCCTTAGCTCTATTCTGTGCTTACCTTCTGCCTTGGAGTGTAGACAAATTGAAAGCTGACTCTATGTTTTCCTCTCTTTCCTAACCTCCTCCAACAGTGACTTCCCTACTTTTTTGCATATCATACATTCTTAATAGGACCTCATTGAATTACACTGAAAGTGAGAAAGTGAGCTTTGGTACACTTAAAAACATTTTGGAAAGCTTTTTGTAGAATATATTGTTGTTATGCCTTGTGGTTTGCATTTACTACAATAGCCTGTGGTTCTGCTTTTCTCCTTTTGAACTCTGATTGTCTTCTTAATTCCCTCTCATTCAGCCTGTCTTCCCTCCAAACCCTGTGATATCTGAGCACTTCATTCTCTTAGAGGCCCTCTTGGGAGACATGGCAAAAAGCTGTAAAACTAAAAGTTGTTTTCATTTTCTTATTACATATAAGATCATTAATGATTTGTTAGTAAAAGTAGGTTATCTTTGCTTACTGAGCGTTTTTTGAGTGTCTAAAATGTCTCAAAGACACTAAAATTTATCCTCAGAAAACACCAGTGAACATGGTCTTTCCCCTAAGAACATCATAATCTCATTAGAAAGCCAGACCACGAGTATGGATAGTTCTTTTCAAGGTGACTAAGTACTAAAATGGGAACCCATTATGGCACTGAATCTCTAAATGATAAAGATTCAGATAATATTGACCAGTTACTAGGTTTTTGTTTGTTTGTTTTTTGGATTGTTTTGTTTACAAAGAAAACAGAACAGTTAACAGATTTAAGGGTGGGGGGATTCTCCCTAGCTTTACTGATAATTGAGGACTTCTTTGTACCTGAGCTAAAACCTGAATGAGCTTATGATTAGCCTATTTTCAGAAAAATGCAATGGCGGTAAAGTTATGTATCTTTATTTTTAATCAATTTATTTATTTGACAGAGAGCACAAGCAGAGGGAACAGACAGAGGGAATGGGAGAAGCAGGCTCCCTGCTGAGCAAGGAGCCCATTGTCATATGGGACTCGATCTCAAAACCTTGATATCATGACCTGAGCCCAAGACACACTTAACCAACTGAGCCACCCCTGTACCCCTTAACGTTACATATCTTTTCACAAGCATTCATTCTATTTGAGTCTTTAGTTTGGAGGTTTTCAAGTGAGGAAAGAGGGGTAACTAAGTTCTCCAGATGACTTTGCCTACTTAGTTTAAGATTTACTGCTCACCTGGGTAAGAAGTGCCATTGATAGGACTGTCATTGCTGATCCTGGATATGTGCTTTGTGAAATATGTGAAATACAACAAAAGTTGATCCTAGAGAGATATATAGCTGCCCCCCCACAGATTTTCACAGTAGTCATAACAAATAAGTAAATCCTCCCTTTTGAAATAGTATGAGAATACACTTCGTAACATCCTTTAACAAACATACTATAATTAAATGCTACAAGTAAAACTAGTCAAATGAATTTGCCTAAGATCTGAGTTTTATGAGAAGATCCAATAATATTGTGTCCTGCAAATATATGTCCAGAATGATATAGTATGCTCATGATCATGGTAGGAATCTAAGTGAATTTTACACTTTCTAACTTATATTTGATTTTTAGAAAGTCAAAAGTCACTTTAAAGTCTAGCCATAAACTATATAATGAGAAGAGTGATATGTAATAGCAGAAAACCCCTAACTCTCTTAATTTGAAACATAATGAACCTTATTTTCTCATGTAGCTCCCACTTTGTTGATTGGTTAAAAAACATAAATATGTCCAAAGACACACTGAAATATAGTGACAACTAGAATGCAAATTTCCAGTGCCATCTCCTATTCAGTTTCTAGTGATTTGGAAAAGAAAATAAAGTGAGTTAACATTTAGTTTCTGACAAGGACATTGTTGATTAAATTTATTTTCAGAATTTTAGATTATTTCAGTCTGTATACATCAAAACCATTAGATGATTTTTTTTTTCTTTTCTTTTTTTGTTCTCGTAGATCAAGTCTTGTCTTTATGATAAATGCTGGGTCAAGTGTATTTTTTTTTTCAACTTTATCATGTAAATTTTAAATCAGAAAATTATTTATAGCAGAAAAAGAGAAGTCAGTGAGACCTGTTGGACACTAAATGATGTCTCCATGCCTCACTTTAATCAAATTCGTTGTACATTCCCTGTTCAGCTTTGGTTCTAAGCATAGTTAAGCTAATGCCCTTGTAACCAAATAAAATGAAAATCAACCAGGTTTTTTTTTTTTATTCTTAGAGTACTTACATTTTAGTGTATAAAACAGACAAATTAGAATATGGCATGTAAGTGCCATAATAAAGGAATATGCACCAAAAGCTATGGGAACACAACATAGGAAACCACTAACTACTTGAAGAAGTTGCCTTGGGGATTAATCTGTAAATTAAATAGCCATTAAGCTTTTTTAAGTCCCATTTATGTTTTTCCTTGCTATAGCACCGATCCCTGTTACTCATTCATTTCTATTTCTTTGGACAATTACAGTGGTTTTTAAAAATCTGTATGGATACAAATCTCATAATAAATCCTTGGCTTAAAATCAATCAATCAATCAATCCTTGCCTTAGACCCTATACTCTCCCAGATTTTCTGCTTTGTCTTAGATCACTTACTCTGGCTTTAGATATTTTCCTCCTCAGTACATTCCTTAAATTCCTTAAAGTTAGGTACTTCTCAAACTTCTGTCCTTGGATTTCTTTCTTTTTTTTTAATTTAAATTCAATTAATTCACATATAATGCACTGTTGGTTTCAGAGGTAGAGGTGAGTGACTTATCAGTTTTATATAACACCCAGTGCTCATTACATCGCATTCCTTCCTTAATGTCTATCACCCAGTTACTCCAGCCCCCCACATCCCATCCCTCCAGCAAACCCTAAGTTTGTTTCCTATGATTGAGTCTCTTATGGTTTGTTTCCCTCTCTAGTTTCATCTTGTTTTATTTTTTCCTCTCCCCCATGACCCTGTTTTAAAGAGATGTTGAACTAATGAGAGCAATGCAAATAACTAGTTTGACAAAACAAAAACAAAACCACACATATCATACATACGATGATACAGTGTTATCATTTGTGGGTAAACTTACAAATGCAAAAATGTACAAGGAAAACAAAATACAGTCTTTTGTCATTGAAGGGTGTGAGTAATTGGCCTTCATTAAGCTGGTAACAGGGACATGTCAACAAACACTGGAAAGTTTAAACAAACTGCATTAATGATAAAGCTATTAGACTGACTTAACCATGTTGTTCAAACTTCTAAAATACACATTATGAATTATTTAATACACATGTTCCTGTCCTGTCCTATTCCTCAAAGCTTCAGGTGATATAGTCTTTAGTAGTTAAGTTGTGAAACAGGTTGATTCATGAAGGTTACATTGTAGAAGTTAATCCTTTGGGATCTCACTTCAGAACAGATATTTTGTAATTATCAGGTATAACCTATGCTTCCATCAGTGAAGACCTCTCGTCCTCCTAAGGTGGACTTAGATATCCAATGAAAGTCTATGTAAGGTTACACCTTGAACATGTGTTATGAACCAGCCAACATAAATGCATTTGTATCGCCATGCAGTACAAAATGGTTATCCTATCGTCTCTGATTTGTGGATCAACTGCAGACAAGTTAAGTGACTTGCACAACATCATACAGCTAGTAAGTGGCACAGTCCAGGTACAAGCTCAGCAGATGGGATTCCCAATTCCATATTCTGGTTTTCGCACTACAGAATTCCATGTGTTGAAATTTCCTTATGTTGATACTTAAGCAATCACACCACATGCTTTTTTTTTTTTTTTTTAAGATTTTATTTAGTTATTTGACACAGAGAGAGCACACAAGTAGGGAGAACAGCAGGCAGAGGGGGAGGGAGAAGTAGCCTTCCCCGATGAGCAGGGAGCCTGTTGCGGGGCTTGATCCTGAGATCCTGAGATTATGACCTGAGCTGAAGGCAGACGCTCAATGACTGAGCCATCCAGGCACCCCACAACACGTGCTTTTTAAAGAAGAGTAAGTAAATATAAGATTTGTGCCTAACCTATCCAAGGTTTTAGGACCATATATTATGTCTGTCATTTCTATAATAAACTTTGAAATCATTTGGGCTTTAATAGAAAGCTTCTTTAAAGATCCTGATTTATTTGGGAAGATGGAATTGTCATAAATGTACTTAAAATTTGTAACTATGAAAATATTGTACTACATACATTTTCGTAGACAAAACTAAGATAATTTAATTAGAGGTGCCTTTGATTCGTTAGTTACCAATTCAAACATGGTATTTTACCTAATGCAATCTATTGTAAACAGGTGGCTGTTTAGAACATTCTCAGAGTTGACCATAGTTATTTCTTTTTCTTTTTTTTTTCTTTTTTTTAGATTTTATTTATTTGAAAGAGAGAGAGAGAAAATGAGAGAAAGAAGGAGCATGAGAAGGGGGAGGGTCAGAGGGAGAAGCAGACTCCCTGCCAAGCAGGAAGCCTGATGCGGAACTCTATCCCGGAACTCCAGGATCATGACCTGAGCCCAAGGCAGTTGCTTAACCAACTGAGCCACCCAGGCACCCCAGTTGTTTATTTTTCTTGTGTTTTTTTTCCCCTTTTTTCCTCCTTTTGCATTTCTTAAATTAAAAAAAAAATTGAAAACCATAAAAGGCAGAGCAGAAATATTGCATTATCCCCAATAAAACTTTCCCTGGGATAAGACTTACTCGGTGTAAGATTCTTCACTAATCTTACAATGGCTGCTCCTTAAAGAACCGGCATAATTTCTGTTGTGTGTGGGATTTTCAGAGCATTTCTAATGAATTCAGAGCATCATCTAATCACGGAAAGAATACTTCTTCGCACCCTGGAGGTCGATGTTCTCTGGCTTCTAAAAATACCTAAACTTGTTTTTGTTCATTTGTTTCTTATGTGGCACCTCCATTTTGGCATATCCTCTTGGCATTATCCCTATAGAGAACTTCCTGGAAAGCAAATCATTTTGTTGTGAATGGAAATGCTTTTGTCTGGCTTCCAGGTCATGCTTTAAACTCAGAACACATGGCAGAACTAAGCAGACTATGTGAGAACGCCCAGTTATTAAACTCATGAGAATTTTTTTTTTTTGGTGTTTTTTTGTTTGTTGCTTGTTTTTAAATGATGCAAAGTACTCAAGTTGCAAGTAGGACTAGTTTACATGAAAGTCCAGTGATGTTGATTTTTGGCCAGAACTTGGAGTAGCTGGGAAAAATATCAAGAAAAAACAACTCTTATCAAAAGGCAAATTAGTTTTTGAAGCTGGTGTTAATTGGCAGCCAAGGTGTTTCATTATGAAGCTGAATTTTTAACAGTTGTGAGTCGGTTACTATGAAAACACCAGCCAGAAGAAAACACGGCAGTGCGATGGGTATTTCTTCAAACTCTCCTAATCCTTCTGCCAATGTGTCAATAAGACAAGGCTTGTTTTAAAACACCCATGCACTGCCTAGAAATTGCCTGTGTTGGCTGTTTTATTCAAATTTTTTCTTGATTGGATGTATATTTCATAATCAATGGATTCAGGGATGATCACTTTCAAACTGCAGGTGTTATATTTTTTCTATTTTGCAATTCTGTGTTTGAATGAAACCTTAAGAAGACCTTATTGGGAGAACCGTTTTTTTGTTTTGTTTTGTTTTGTTTTCCTTTGTAACCTAGAGCATAAACCTAACCACAGGAAATATATAAATTGTAACTAGGGAGATGATTCTTTTGGAGGAAGCAATGAGAACTGTGGCTTTTTATCTCTATGTGTACCTACTGCTGATTTTTTTTTTTAAAGGAAAACACCTGAGGGCCACAGGTAGCAAGTTCCAACTGTTTATTCCCTTCCCTAATACTAGACAGCATGAAGAAGGTTTTTCTTCACACATAACATATCCCAAGCCCCTGGAAGTATGTATGCTTTGATATTTTTCCCATTCTGACATTTTCCCAGCTGGCTAAGAAAAAAAGTTGGTTTGTTCAGTGAGTCCTCAACTTATAGGCAACAAATTCTTTTTTTTTCGTTTTTGTTTTTTTGTTTTTTGTTTTTTTTTAATTTTATTTTTTATAAACATATATCTTTTTCCCCAGGGGTACAGGTCTGTGAATCACCAGGTTTACACACTTCACAGCACTCACCATAGCACATACCCTCCCCAATGTCCATAACCCCACCCCCCCTCTCCCAACCCCCCCCCCCCCTGCAACCTTCAGGTTGTTTTGTGAGATTAAGAGTCACTTATGGTTTATCTCCCTCCCAATCCCATCTTGCTTCATTTACTCTTCTCCTACCCCCTTAACCCCCCATGTTGCATCTCCACTTCCTCATATCAGGGAGATCATATGATAGTTGTCTTTCTCCGATTGACTTATTTCGCTAAGCATGATACCCTCTAGTTCCATCCACGTCGTCGCAAATGGCAAGATTTCATTTCTTTTAATGGCTGCATAGTATTCCATTGTGTATATATACCACATCTTCTTTATCCATTCGTCTGTTGATGGACATCTAGGTTCTTTCCATAGTTTGGCTATTGTAGACATTGCTGCTATAAACATTCGGGTGCATGTGCCCCTTCGGATCACTACGTTTGTATCTTTAGGGTAAATACCCAGCAGTGCAATTGCTGGGTCTAGGGTAGCTCTATTTTCAACATTTTGAGGAACCTCCATGCTGTTTTCCAGAGTGGTTGCACCAGCTTGCATTCCCACCAACAGTGTAGGAGGGTTCCCCTTTCTCTGCATCCTCGCCAGCATCTGTCATTTCCTGACTTGTTCATTTTAGCCATTCTGACTGGTGTGAGGTGGTATCTCATTGTGGTTTTGATTTGTATTTCCCTGATGCTGAGTGATATGGAGCACTTTTTCATGTGTCTGTTGGCCATCTGGATGTCTTCTTTGCAGAAATGTCTGTTCATGTCTTCTGCCCATTTCTTGATTGGATTATTTGTTCTTTGGGTGTGGAGTTTGCTAAGTTCTTTATAGATTCTGGACACTAGCCCTTTATCTGATATGTCGTTTGCAAATATCTTCTCCCATTCTGTCAGTTGTCTTTTGGTTTTGTTAACTGTTTCCTTTGCTGTGCAAAAGCTTTTGATCTTGATGAAGTCCCAATAGTTCATTTTTGCCCTTGCTTCCCTTAGGCAACAAATTCTTGTATTGTCCTGTCTGTTGTCATCCCTTTAACCTCTGCTGCATTCAGCATTTAGTTTTATGGTGATATGTAGGGGGAAAAATGATTTTTTGTGGGTGATATGATAAAAGTGTTGGCTTAAATTACTTGCCAGCAGTTCCACAGCCAAATAATTTAATTATGTGATTATAGTCTTATTGAAGCCTTTGCTATTGATTCTAAGAAGCAAGCATGGATCTATTTGTTGTCCTTCAAAACAAAAGCTGGTTTTTCTCTTGCCTTGCAGTCTCAGCTAGGGCTTTAACAGAGCACAATAATGAATGCTTCTGCTGCAGCAAGTCACAGGGGAGGCTAGGACAATACTGAACTCATGCACACTGCTGATCCTTGCTTGCTGAGCAACATGTACACCTGGATTTCTGACAGCTCTGTGAGTTCACTAGAGACCTCTGTCATTTTGTTCATCCTCTTGTAGGCGATGGTCGAGACAGTTAACAACCTTCTCCAGCCACAAGCCTCAAATGCGTGGAGAGACCTGACTACAAGCGATCAGCTACGGGCAGCGACCATGTTGCTTGACACTGTGGAGGAAAGTGCTTTTGTCCTGGCCGATAACCTTTTGAAGACTGACATTGTCAGGGAGAACACAGACAATATTCGTAAGTGGCCTTTGTTATACAGAAGGACCAGAGACCCTTGGACAGCAGAAGAGAGAAAGAAAAAAATTTCTGTGGTAGTGCAGGTATTATGAATGACTTTTATTTCAGTGGAGATAAGTGATTTTTTTTTTCTATAATTAGAAGGATATCACCTGCCATTGGCTTAAAAGAGTCATTCCTCATAAGCATGTGTGTTACCCTCCTTAGGGTATCCCAATATTGGATATATTAGCCTGAGATCACTCACAGTTAGGTCCTTTAGTTAGCTAATTAGTCTTTTATGTCCGTGTGTATCAATGTCTGCATTGTACTATTTAAAATTTATCCTCCTAACAGTGCCTATGGGTCATGTCAGTTATGGTAAGAATATCTCTGAATTATGTATTATAAAAAATCACTCATTTAAGTGAAGGTGATAAAGCAGTGCTTTTTTGTAATTGTGTTATTGGCTCATAAGGAGTATAAATCTATTTTTATTGTGCATAAGGATGTAGCTAACAGTTTTATTTCAGAAGATTTGATAAAGCTATTTCAAACTTATTAGATTTAAAGATCGATCAATATTGATATAATAGTGCAGCTCTAGATTATAAAGAGACTTTTACTTAATTCACAAAAGAAAGATAATATTTTGAAGATATAGTAACAATATTTTGAAGATATAGTAACAAAGTTGACAAAGCATAAGGATTTGAGCTTGATTTTAGGCTTTATAATTGATATATTTGTGTTCTATTTACCTATTTAATAGTTTTTGTCTTATTTTAAAAATAAAGTACTAAAGAAATACTTTTGAAATGAAACATTGAACCACTATTCATTTTGACTACTATAAATTAGTAGAACATTAATTCTGGTATTTTGATTTCAGAAATACTTCAGTAATTTAGGAAGTCATCTTAGCTTTGGTGTATTTCTCAATGAGCACTGATAACTCTTTGCCATTAACAGAGTTGGAAGTTGCAAGGCTGAGCACGGAAGGAAATTTAGAAGACCTAAAATTTCCAGAAAACATGGGTCACGGAAGCACTATCCAGCTCTCCGCAAATACTTTAAAACAAAATGGTCGAAACGGTAGGTTAGAGTTTATTTGTTAAGCATGGTGAGATTGAACTCATCATCAATGCTTTGTTTCTTGGCTTGGGGGTTTAGATCTGCTATCCAAAAGCTCTCTTACTCTCACTCCACTATTCTCTCTTTCCTCTCCCTCCTCTTTCCTATCTTATGCACCAACAACATTGCAATGTATTTGCTCTATAAAATTCTCAGATTTGGAAATTGTTCTGTGCATTTTCAGTTGCAGTACAATGTCAGAAACTTGAATCTGAGAGGAATTAATGAACGACAAAATCCAGATATCTGACTTTTATTCTTGAAAGGAGTAACTCTTACTGAGTTGACAGATTTTGTTTCTAAAATTTTTAATGGAAATTTTACTTCTAATTTTAAAGTTGTATTGTTTTCCTTATTCACTAGTTTTGAAAGTGTTTCTGTAGTTTCTTTTGAAAAGCATGCAGAAAATTTAAAATGTGAGAAGATGAGTTGGGGGAAAGGTACTGGTCAATATAGGTCAGTTTGATACTAGATTAAATTCACTGAATATAATGAGAATTAAAATCATAGAGAAAATATGTCTCAAGTTGTCACTGTGTTAATTTTCTTTAAAGATTTTATTTATTTATTTGTCAGAGAGAGAGAGAGAGAGAGAGCACAAGCAGGGGGGCAGTAGGCAGAGGGAGAACCAGGTTCTCTATCGAGTAAGGAGCCCCATGTGGGACTCCATCCCAGGACCCTAGGATCATGACCTGAACTAAAGGCAAACACTTAACCGACTGAGCCACCCAGGTGTCCCTAGTATTAAATTTTTAAAAACATACTTTTTGCCAACTAAATGAGACCTTTGACCTGTTAGATGATGGGAAGATGACCTCAGGCTGTAGCAACCAACTCAGAGGTGGCATTTCATGGTGCAGGGTGCATAGTTTTAAAGAAAGAAAAGCCTGTTGAATAATACCAAGACAAAACAAATTATGGCTGTTGTCAACAGAACAGAATTCTTTTAAGGTTGGAAATCGTATAAGTGACCTTCTAAGTCATTATATTGCTAATTTGACTATATGAATTTTGAGGCTACAGTAAGATTTTCTACGAAGCAAAATCAGATTTCTGTATTAGCTTTCCAGCTGGCTTCCCTCTCTCTACTTTTCCTGCCTCCCGACAGACTATCCTGTTGACAAGGATCTTCTGGAAATGTAAATCTGACCAGTTTGCTTCCAATTGCGTTCAGAACAAAATCAGAGGATTTCACTAGGCCACCAAGTGCTTGTCCGCTTCTTTCCTGCCTCATCTGCCCTACTTCCTGTCTGTCTTTAACCTGCTATCTATGACTCAGACAGTCTAGTCTTGATCCTTTTTCTTTTTTATTGAGCTAGAAGTGACATGGGACTTTATATTCGTTTCAGGAGTACAATATAATGATTCGATATTTGTATATATTGTAAAATCATCACCACAGTAAGTTTAGTTCACACTTATCACCACATAGTTTTATTTTTTTTCTTGTGATGAGACCTTTTAAGATTGAACTCCTCAGCAACTTTCAAAATATATAATACAGTATTATTAACTTACAGTCACTATGCCACATGTTACATCCCCATGACATTTATTTATAACTGGAAGTTTGTACTTATTGACCTTTTTCACCCATTTTGCCTATCCACCGCCCCCTGCAGTGGCAGCCACCAACCAGTCTGTTCTCTGTATCTATGAATTTAGTTTATTTTATTTATTTTTTTAGGATTCCATATATAAGTGAGAATATATAATACTTATCTTTCCCTGTTTGACATATTTCACTTAGCATAATGCCCTCAAGGTCGATTCATGTTATCATAAATAATAAGATATCATTCTTTGTTAATGGCTGAGTAATATTCCATTTTTTTCATCCATTCCCTTATCAGTGGACACTAAGTGTGTTTACATATCTTAACTCTTTTGAATAATGCTACAATGAACATGGGGTACAGAGATCTTTTTGTGTTAGTGTGTTTGTTTACTTCAGATAAAAACCCAGAAGTGGAATTACTGGATCATATGGTAGTTTTATTTTTAATTTTTGGGGGCACCTCCACAGTGTTTTCCACAGTGGTGTACCAGTTTACATTCCCACCAACAGTGCACAAGGATTCTCTCTGATCTAGTCTTGAATACACCAAGAGTGTTTCTGTGTCAGATTTTTGCATTTTGTTTT
Organism: Lontra canadensis; assembly: GCF_010015895.1. Taxonomy (NCBI): domain Eukaryota; kingdom Metazoa; phylum Chordata; class Mammalia; order Carnivora; family Mustelidae; genus Lontra; species Lontra canadensis. The sequence continues at coordinate 17,798,126 of NW_022630995.1, read as the reverse complement.
CTTCCTGGAATGTAGTTTTTACATTTCTTTACATAGAAGCTTTTCTATCATTTACTGTTCAGTATAAATCTTACCTCTTTAGGAAGGGAAGTTTTTCTCTGTCTCCCTGAAGGTACACCATTCTTTCCTAATTGCTCTTTTCCCATTAGCCACTTTATATTATTGCTTCCTCATGGTGATTATTCACTTAACATCATATGAAATATTATTATTATTATTTTTAAGTTGCCTGCTTATTATCTGACTTTCCTTCTAAGTGGTAAGCTCATGAGAACAGGGATCTCTTCTTACTTGTCATCTGTTATATGTAACCCTTGTGCCTGGCACATGGATAAACTCTCTAAGAATTTCTCAAATAAGTGTATGAACTTGCAGATATAAAGCTATTGGCAATCAAAATATGGTTATATTAGTCATATTTTGTTTTATACTCATTTATTTTATTTTCTAAAGTAGTGTGTGTGAGTGTGTGTGTTAGGTCACATTTAAGCATTAATTTTGGAGTGCAGAATCTGTAACAATTATACATAACTAAATGCATTGATAAAACAAGGGGGGGTATCAACATGACAATGTCCTGTAGGTGGAAATTGGTAGGAATTATCAACTGGCTATCAACCACTTAAAATAAAAGTTGTTACTGTCAACAAGGGGGATGGGGGGAGAAAGATGTTCTTCTGAAGTGTAACCTTCCAAAACTTAGTATTTTCATATTAAATCTAGAGAAAAGCACTAAAATTAAATGCTGTGTTATAACAGACAAGAAATATTTAGTGAATTACTGCTCTTTCCTGAGTACATGTTAACAGATGTGGATTGGAAATTTAAAAACGGCTCTTTCCTTTGTGTAGCTCTTATAATCTCGTTGCTAAATTACTGAAGGGCTATGGGTATCTCATAGGATCAATGAGAAGGCTGGAGAACTGGGTCCAGAAAACCAGCAAGAGCTAGGAGGCTGACAGCAGCCCATAGCATCACACGGAGTTATTGCTTGCAATGTCACGGCTGCCACAAATGAGGCGTAAGTGAAGGCGGCTGCTGCTGCATCACCTCCCGCTTCCTTGTGTCACCAGCTCCTCATCTGAAGTCAGAGACAAGTGCAGATGATGGGAGGCATCGAGCTCTGGTGTCCAGAGCAACCTCTTTGCAAAACAGGCTGGGAAAGCCAATGTGCATCCATTTTGTGTCTATAAATCCCCAATAATTGGGAATTTTCCAAACATGGGAGCACAGTTTAGATGTTGGACAGTCCCCTCCCTCCTCAAAAGAAGTCTATTAAAATTTCCTTGTTCTTATTCCCACTTGACTCTAAGATTCAGGGATAAGGATTGAGACTTCTGTGATAGTCAGGACAGTGCCTATCTGGACAGCAGCTATCAGGACTGAGCCAATATAAATTCATACTGGAAGTAAGACATAGGGCTTGATGTATTTTTTTTTTTATTTTTTTAAAGATTTTATTTATTTATTTGACAGACAGAGGTCACAAGTAGGCAGAGAGGCAGGCAGAGAGAGAGGAGGAAGCAGGCTCCCTGCTGAGCAGAGAGCCCGATGTGGGTCTCAATCCCAGGACCCTGGGATCATGACCTGAGCCGAAGGCAGAGGCTTTAACCCACTGAGCCACCCAGGCGCCCCGGGCTTGATGTATTTTAAGAAAGAAAATGATATGATCAGAAACATGTCACCTGCGTGGCTCAGTCACTTAAGCATCCGCCTTCAGCTCAGGTCATGATCCCAGGACCAGGGATGGAGCCCCGCATTGGACTCCCTGCTCAGCAGGGTTCTGCTCCTCCCTCTCCCTCTGCCCTTCCTCCCCTTGTTAAAAGAAGGTTGATTCTACAGAAGATTGCTGGTGGGAGATAGTCATAAGAGAAAAAAATAAGGTGGAAGGATATATGGAGAAAGTGACTTTCAAAGAACATGGTAATTGTGTTCAAAAACAGATAAGGATTTTGAGTCCTTCTTATGGTTGTTTTCACTGCAATTGAAATATAATTCACATAAAATAAAATGCATATCGCTTAAGAATGTAGCTTGATGAACCTGACAGTTGTACATTCCTCTGTAATATTACCTAAAATAAGATATAAATCTCTTCTATTACTCGGAAATTGTTACCGGTTTCCAGTCTTCTTACCACCTCTCCTCATCTGATGCAACTACTCTCATTACGATCCCTATAGACAAATATCACCTGTTCTTAGACTTCACACAAGTGGAATCATATAGTATGAGCTCTTTTCTGTCTGTGTTCTTTAACCAAACACAGTATTTTGGGGATTCTGTCATCATGCTCTAATGGTAGTTTCTTCTTTGTTCTATCAGTTGTTCTTCATTGATGCACGGTCTATTCCATTATATCGTATGCCATAATTCACTTGTCTGTTGATAGATTTTTTTACTTGTTTCCCTTTGGCAGATATTATAAGGTTGCTGTTCATCTTATACAAGTTTTTTTTTCTTTATAGATTTATATTTTTGCTTATCTAGGAAGGGTAGATATGTTCGACTTCACAGAAAAAAAATCACCATTTCTCCACATAGTTGAACTACTTCTCATTTCCACCTGCAGTGCGCAGGAGCTATAGCTGTTCCCCATCTCTATAATATTAGCGTGACCAGTCCTTTTGATTTTAGAAATTCTAGTGGTTATGAGATGGTATCTTGGTGTGATTTTTCATTTTTTTTTCCAGAAATACTAATGATGGTGATAATTTTTCATGTTTTTATTAGCCTTTCATGTATCTTTTTTTCTGAAGTATATGTTTATGTCTTTTGCGATTTTCATGTCTTATTTATTCATTTTTTTGTTGAATAGCAGAAACCCTATATATAGGCAGGAGTCTAATATATATTATTGTTAATATAATATTTATATTATAATTTTATATCATAAAATATACATAATATATAAAGTATGATATATTATTAACAAATAATATCGTTGATATAATATTTTGATAGACACATTTTAAATTTTGATAAAGTATAGTTTACTTTTCTTTCTTTCTTTTATGGTTAATGTCTTTTGGATCCTATCCAAGTCATCCTTGCCTACTCCAAGATCACAAAAATCCTCTATTTTGTTCTAGAAATTTTATGGTTCTGGTTTTTATGTTTAGGTCTATAATCTGCCTTTAAGTCTTTAAGTTTGTTTGTTTGTTTGTTTTTAAGATTTTATTTATTTGACAGACAGAGATTATAAGTAGCTAGAGAGGCAGATGGTGGGGGCGGGGGCAGGCTCCCTGCTGAGCAGAGAGCCAGAAGCAGGATAGGATCCCAGGACCCTGGGATCATGACCTGAGCTGAAGATAGGCTCTAACCCACTGAGCCACCCAGGTGCCCCTAAGTCTTTAAGTTTTGAGTACAGAGCGATTCATTCACTTTTTAAAATACTGATAGATTGTTTTTCAGCATCATTTGACATTCCTTTTCTCATGAATACCTTGACACTTTGGTTAAAATGAATGCTTAATTTTGTTGTGAATGTATACTGTATGGATTTGATTATAATTTAATTAGAAGTATCTAAATTTGGTGGAATGTACAAAGTAATCAGAGTTTCTTCCCAACTTATAATTCACATTTACATTTTTTTCAGGAGAGATCAGAGTGGCCTTTGTCCTATACAACAACTTGGGTCCTTATTTGTCCACGGAGAATGCCAGTATGAAGTTGGGAACAGAGGCTATGTCCACCAATCATTCTGTTATTGTCAATTCCCCTGTTATTACAGCAGCAATAAACAAAGAGTTCAGCAATAAGGTTTATTTAGCTGATCCTGTGGTGTTCACTGTTAAACATATTAAGGTAAGAACATGCCATGGTAAGTTTAGTTTCCACATTGTCTGTATCTGTTACAGCATGAACATGAACTAATTTAATTTTCCTTTAAATTTTCCCATTATTTGACAGATAACAATTCATTATCTATAAAATGATAGTGGTGATTTTTCTTTTCTAAGATGAGGGAGGAGAATAACTCTTGAATATATAAGTGCTTCTGATAAAAATATTTGTAGATGGATTTCTAAATGTATCTCCATAATTAAAAAGAGTTAACAACATGTTTAGTGGAATTGGACATGGCTTCACATATGATGTCACAAGTAATTATGTCTTTGTGCTTGAATATATTTTTAGGTATGTACAAAGATTGTATTATAAAGTGAACAAAGATTTCTAAAGACCATCTTTTCAGAAATTGTTTAGAGTAATTAAATTCTTTATAATGTATGTTACTTTGAAATTAGTTAAAGTCATTCTGAGACATTGATATAGTATTCCAATAATATTAATTTTTTAAAAGCCAAACTTACCTCTAATTAGAGGAAATAAGGAACAATATATATTCATATTTGCCTAGGCTTAATGAAGCCTACTTAATCTGAAAAGAGTGGTGTACGTCTCCACAGAAGTTGGAACAGAGTATGAGGTGTGTTAGATGTAAAGAAAATGCCTATCTGATGTACGTGATCGTAAAGTAGTTATTGGCTTTATGGGTTTTTTTTTCCCCCTCTGTAGCAGTCCGAGGAGAATTTCAACCCTAACTGTTCATTTTGGAGCTATTCCAAGCGCACAATGACAGGTTATTGGTCAACACAAGGCTGCCGGCTTCTAACAACAAATAAGACACATACTACATGCTCTTGTAATCACCTAACCAATTTTGCAGTACTGATGGCACACGTGGAAGTTAAGGTAAGATATATGCCATAAAGTAAAGATATCTAAGCATATGGTCAGGATATCACTGTAAGAAGTCCTAAACCCACAGGCCAGTCTTATTTCAAAGGTTTTCCACTTTCTTATTAATTTTGTTCAAAAATTCTCTGGAGTTCAACCCATATCTTCCTGGATGATTCAAAGAAAGTTTTTTTGTTTGTTTTTTGTTTTTGTTTTTATTTTTGTTCTATTATCAACATAGTTTATAAAATTGCAGTTCACTTATAAAATAAAAGTGTACTTATAAAAATTTCCCTTAGTCTCCATTGTTTTTAGTTCATATGACTAAAGGAGACTATGTGAACAAATCAAAGTAGGACACCAGGACTAGAGGCCAGTGCAGTGGGGTCAAGAACCAGGTCTGACATTAAATACTGTCAAACTGACTCTTGGAAAAGCAGCTATTAATTAACACGATTAACAATGCCTGTAATGCAAAGGGTGTAGCAAATTCTAATATAATGTAATGGGTTTTCTCCATTCACGAAAACCCATTCTAAGGAAAAATCCAGGTGATAGGGTTTCCAAAGTCAGACACACAGCTCATTTGGCTTCATCAGTGTCCTCCTGGCATGACTCTCTGGCTGCCAAGGGTAGGGGAGGGCATGAAGGGGATTTAGATTTCAGATATATTTAGGACATAAAAATACAAAAGGTAGGGGCGCCTGGGTGGCTCAGTGGGTTAAAGCCTCTGCCTTACGGCTCAGGTCATGATCCCAGTGTCCTTCTATCAAGCCCCGCATCGGGCTCTCTGCTCAGTGGGGAGCCTGCTTCCTCCTCTCTCTCTGCCTGTCTCTCTGCCTACCTGTGATCTCTCTGTCAAATAAATTAAAAAAAAAAAAATCTTAAAAATAAAAAACAAAATACAAAAGGTATAAAAAAATACAAAGAGCTTATTAGCTTGTTTATAGAGACTGATGGATTAGTAACAAGAAATTATACACTTGTAAATTCTGTTCTCATCTCCCTGATGTCAGTAAAAAGAGAGGAAGGATTACTCTCCAACATGTTTTCAAAAGTGAAAACTGTGGCACAGGTTTTATCTACTTGGTGTTATTTTTCCAAATAATTTCATCCAAAATTTTCCTTGACACATGAATTTGGATATGGTATGCGTATCCCAGAGGGATACCCAATCCAAACCCTGGTAGCACCTTACAAGTAAATTACCTTAGCTGTGTCAGCATAGTTTACGTTTTGGTTTTTGAAGGACTACATACCCTATTTTGTCAGAGCATTACAAATTGATGTAGTTTAGCAAGACTAGCTATACTAACAAATGTTGGGTTTCAACCTGGAATGTATTAGTGTGGCTTCTAGGATTCTATTTTTCCATTTAGGGAATAAATTCAAAGTCAGAAAAATGGGCCATATTTGAAACAACAAAATATCCTTTTTTGATGAAGGCATGGTATAGCACCCTCTCCTCGATCCATTATATAAGAATTCTGGCTATGACCATTATTACATGTCGACAAGAGACAAAACAAATGCAAATCAGTATTTCCCTGTAGCGGTCAGTCACACAGCATGGATGTCCTGGTTTTCTGTACCGTAGACATCTGCAGGTGCCAATCAGCCGCATTTAGATTTCACAGCATGGTTTTGGCACTTGAGAAACAGAAAACAAACAGACTGAACACCACCACCAGTCCAGAGAGAAACACACTAACCAAACTTGCATGAGACTAATTCCTAAAACAGAACACCAATCTATTTGTGCACAGTGAGAAATCCAGCCACTGGTTGGAATAGATATTTATTGTTTGCTTGTTGTCGCTTTCTAACTGCGCAGGAAGATGTATGAAGGAAACGAGATTATATTGGATAGTTGGGCTTGATAAGCCTGGAAGGAGAGCGAGAGGAGTTAGCTGAATAACCTCACGGCTGTTGCCATTAAGATGTGGTACCCTGATGTGTCGGTCTTCGTTCCAGGCTCTGTCTGTGCCCTGTATGCGCCGTCCTCACTGGTCATCTGTGCTTCTCTGCCGTTCATTGAGTACTTCCTTCGTTCTTTCATCAGCATTTTTGTGTGTTGACATTGAGACCTACACAGTGATTCTGCAATACAGGGAAGGATCATCTAAGAAGGCAGGGTTGGTCAGAAAGGGCTTATCAAAAGAATGTCTCATTCTGAAGGACAGGCAGAATGTACTTAGGAAGGCAACGTGTGCAGAATTTGCACTGACCGCATTCTTGCAACACTTTCTTCACTTTGCCTTGGGTGTACCCCTCCCTCCTGTTTCTTTCCTTCCTGGGCTCCGATCCCTCTTAGCTTCCTCTTCCTCCTCATCGCCATGACCTCTCATTGTTGCTCTGGACCCAAGTGTAATTAGATCTACGATAGGCATTATCTGTTCTTTGCCCCTACGTGATCTCCTATGGCCATGTGGCTCTTAGCATCTCATGATTCCCAGATTTTCTGTCTCCATTTTATTTTATTTTATTTTATTTTATTTTATTTTATTTTTTTATTTGACAGACAGAGATCACAAGTAGGCAGAGAGGGAAGCAGAGAGAGAGGAGGAGGCAGGCTCCCCCCGGAACAGAGAGCCTGATGCGGGGCTCGATCCCAGGACCCTGGGATCATGACCTGAGCCGAAGGCAGAGGCTTTAACCCGCTGAGCCACCCAGGCGCCCCTGTCTCCATTTTTAAACTCCAGAATCACAGAGTCAACTGCTGAGTGGTCATATCCTCATAGACTTCTAATAAAAGCCTCAATTCTAGAACTACACTTCTGGTCTTCTCCCATCTGAAACTTCTCACTAAAGGGCTGCTCTGCCCTTCCAGCAGGCCCCAAGCCCCGCACCATTTTTTATTTGTTTCTTTTTGCTCATACTGCTCACCCAGTCCCAGGAGCATATACTGCAAGATCCAGGATCTGACAAATTCTCAGCATCTTCATCACTACCATCTAGGTTCCGGCCCCTGTCATCTGGTCTTCACTTTCGAGTTACAGCCCCTTAGTTGGTCTCTCTGCTTCTCTCCATGTCCCTCCTAAATTTATACTGAGTAGAGTTGCCAGAGGGCTGCTCTTCAACTGTGAGTCAGACCTTCTCACCAGTTTGATCCAGTTTGAACTGACTCCTTGTCTCAATAAGAGACAAGAAAGGGACCAGATCTTGGCCTCTTCACATCTTTCCACGTCCTTCCCTAGTACTCTTCCTCTAGCACACCTGGCTTCAGCCGTGACAGGCCACCTTGCCTTTCCACAAACACATCAGGTATTAGACCTGAGAGTGCCCTTCCTCCTACCCCCGCCAAACAGCCACCACAGCCAACGTCTTCATCCCCTTTAAGTCTCTGCTTCACTGTCACCTTCTCAAAGAGAAGGTGCCCACTTTATTTAAAATTTCACCCTGCCCACTTTATTTAAAATTTCAGATTACCGCACCCCCACAACATACTGTGAGGAATAAATAAGGCAAGACCGTTTCCTGACCTTGGGGAATTCATAATTTATCAAGGGAGAGAAGGGTGAAGACTGATTTTTGAATGGGATGGTAAGAGAGATTTCATAATTTTAAAGAAGAAAAATTGAACTGAGTAAGTTTGAAGATCTGATTAGCTTTATTAAGGGATTCATGAATCAGGCAGTGTCCCATCTAACAAGTAGAGGGGAACTCCACCGATTTGTACAATATGGAAGGTTTTTATAGGAGAGGGTAGGACAAGGAAGTAATCTATTAGCAAAATTAAGGAAAGGATTGTTTCAGTTAAGGTCATCTTCCCTTGTGGGAAATATAGGAGGTCTTGTTAGGTGGAATTACCTCATCTTTGGGGTAATGGAGAGGACCCATGTGACAGATTACCTCATTGGTGTTTATCAGAAAATTCCTGACTGGTTAGGTAAGACTTACATTTCTAAGGGAGGTTGAAACTGCAATTAGGTTAGGTATTAAGCCCAATATAGGGGCTTGATACCTTTGGTGACTTGGCCTGAGTAATGCCATTTTGGGCCTATGGTTTACTTTCCAACAATAACTAAGTCCTCTTAGGGAGGTTAAAGAAGAAAGGGATTGCTTCTACCTAAAGTGGCAATTTTGCTGGTTAACTATTTCTGACTTTGCTGTACTTATGTTGTCTAAAGAAAAATCTGATTGTCTTCTCTTTTAGACACAAAAGTAATCATTCCAGAGGTATCTGGGTAGCTCAAACATCGGACTCTTGATTTCCACTCAGGTCATGATCTAGAGTCCTGAGATTGAGCCCCACCTTGGACTCCACACCAAGCAGGGAGTCTACTTGGGATTTCTCTCTCCCCATCTCCCTCTGCCCCTCCCCCTGCTCAGGACCCTGTACTCTCTCTCTCACAAATAAACAAATAAAACATATATTTTTAAAGTAATCATTATAGAAATTTAGGTAATTTATACTAAACTGATATAGTATCTATGGTATTTTAAAACCTTTCCTTTGTGAATCAGCTACAGGTTGATTTGTCTGTTGTTCAGCAGAATATTAAATACATCAAATTCAATCATCTATCTCTTCTCTTACTAGTGATTGTTTTTGTGAACATCCTTTGTGGGAGGAGTATTTTAGTTTACAGGAGTGTAAGTTTCAAACCAACTGATTAACATTTCTACTGTGATTTTGTAAAGCATTATAACAAATGCTTTAGAAAAGAGTTGACAGTTTCTATCTCTTTCCTCTACTCAAATTGTAATTCTTTGAGAGATAATTAAAAAATAATAACTTTCTCCTGTTAGTTCAACTTGACGTTGATTTTTTTTTTTTTTTAAGATTGTATTTATTTGTTTGGCAGACAGATCACAAGCAGGCAGAGAGGCAGGCAGAGAGAGGAAGGGAAGTAGGCTCCCTGCTGAGCAGAGAGCCAGATGCAGGGCTGGATCCCAGGACCCTGGGATCATGACCTGAGCTGAAGGCAGAGGCTTTAGCCCACTGAGCCACCCAGGTGCCTTTTTTTTTTTTTTTTTTAAGATTTATTTGTTTATTTGAGAGAGCACCACGAGCTGGGGAAGGCTGAGGGCTTATCCTTTCTGACTGACTCACCCAGGTGCCCCTTTATTATATTTAAAAGGCTTCACTTCCTTAGTTTGATGCTTGCATCTCTCTCTTTCTGAGTTTTTTTTTTTTAATTTAATTTATCTTATTGTCCCCACCCCAAATTCACTCCAGTCCAGGTATAAACATTGATTTTGCTGTTTGAAATCATTGTGTTTATTTCTTTATTTAGTATTGATTCCAGACAGTGACAATTTAGAAAATTTTAATGTCATACCATAGATTCTGTGTGTCAAATATTTTATAGCTAAACTTTTTCTAGGCTGGACGAAAATAAGTAGTTTCATGTTGCAAGATTCTGTAGTTGCTCGTGAAGGAAAGTACTTATTTTTAAAAAAATAATATTTTTATTCTTTAAATTCCAAAAAGTCATTTTGAGTTTAAGCAGTGATTTTATTAGTAAAAAATAATATGTTTAGTGTATGATGCTTAAGGTTATACACTTCCATTGTCAAATTTTTATGCTTATTATTTTTTTTAATTTTACCATATATAGCGTGTTGGGATTGAGGGAGAGCTAGAGATTAAAAACTGTAACTAGTGTATAGTACTTTAAGTACTTATTTAGGGAAAGATAATAGAAACTGGCAAATTGAATACCCTCCAAATATGGAATATTCCACAAAAAGAAAATGGTTCCAAAAATGGTCAAACATGTCAGATTTTGTTAAAACCAGGGAGATTCTGATGTGTCTGAGGAACTTCAAGGACAGTATAGTTGGAGTGGAAAGCATTAGAGAGAAAGTGCATTAGTGGAAAAAGTCGAAGGGTCTAGAGTAGAGGGACTGTAGGCCATCAGAATGACTTTGGGTGTGGGTTTTACTCAAAGTACAGTGGAAAACCACAGCAGAGCTTTGAGCATGTGTTACATATGTACTATATTAAGTGTTTTACATCTACCAGTTCGAAATATATTTATTAAGAGGGAAATTTCAGCCATGCCTAGACCCTAAATGATATGTATATGTCTTTAAGTGTGGATTCGTTTTTATACTGAGAAATATATATTTTTCAAGATAGCTTATCTCTATGTCTCTTTTAGTTCCTTTGAATTTTAAATTCTTTGAAATCAGTTACTGTATTTATTCTGGAGTCCAGCATACCTAGATCTAAGCCTATAACATGTTGTGATTTTCTAGAGTTGGTTACATTTTTGTCCAGGCTACCAAGAAGCAACATAACTCTTTTGGTTAATAAAAGAATGATAACACTACCTTCCTCACTGATCCACACCCCTCCCCCTGTATTAAAAGGTTGCAAACACACAACTTTTAATTTCCTAAGTCAGGGAGAATATTTCCTATTTCATGTTGCTTGTGAGAAGTAAGCTGAGGAGATATTTGAAAATATGAGTGAGTGTGAAAGGAGAATTTTCTTCCCAACACCATGGTTCTTGGAACAGCACATGACCTCAACTCTAATGCTCTTTTGAATAAATAACAAGAAATGAAGAATGCTGACTCCATATCACTTCCTCCTAAACTATACTGAATCACCAATTACCTACAGTGTTTTTTGTTTGACTTCTGATCAAGTTGCTGTAATATGGGGAAATTATTATAGAAGAAGAAAGAGAAAGTTCTATCTATCTTCCCTCTATCTCTGTACAGGACAGGGAGGAAGAGGGGAAAGGTAGCTTACCTAGGGATAGCAAAGAGGATACTTTTTGCATATGCATTTGAGAGGAATTGGCAGCTAGTTCTGGTCAGAACTCTTAAGTTTGTGAAAGGGGAAGATATATCCAAAATTAGCTATTTATAGAGAGAGAACAGCTGAAATTAGGGATCTGAAGAAAAAAATAAGCCATTAAAAATTCTTTTAGCACTTATTTCCTCTACTCTTTTTACAGAACTTTTATTAAAAAATTGAAAGAACAGTACAGTAAACACTCATATGTCCATTTTTCTGAATTTACATTTGAATTTTTGACACATTTGACTGTCACTTTTCTGTGTATGTGCATATATATTTAGCTGTATTGTTTGATTTTCCAAAAATAACTTGCTAACTTTATAATATTTAATTCCTAAATCTTTCAGCAAACATGTTTTAAGAACACAGACATTCTCTCCCTACTATTAGCACACACAGGAAATTTAACATTGATTAAGTACTATCCTCTAGTACAGAATCCATACACAAATTTTTCCAATAATTCAAATAATGTCCTTTATAGTCTTTGATTTTCCATGCAGTACCCAGTCAAGAACCACACATTGCCTTTAGTTGCTGCATCTCTTTAGCCTTCTTTAATGTGGAAGTTTTCTTACTCATTTCTGTCTTTCATGAAAATGACATTTGTTATAGTCCAGGCCATTTGTCTTGTTAGAATATTCCACAATTTCAACCTTTCTGATTGTTTTCTCATATTTAGATTCAAATTAAACACTTTTGGCAAGAAATCTATGTAGGAGATACTGTATCCTTCCCATTGGATCAAGAGGCCCCTTATTGGAATATTGGACAGGACATTGAACTTTTTGTAATTAAAAGGAATCTGTGGAAACATATCTGGAAACTTAGTTTTATTCATCTCATTTTAAAAATTGAAATTTATTAGTCTACCCTTTGTTTCTCAAATAGTTGACTGTTGTCTTTGTAATAAGTAAAGCTCATGGTTTAATTAATAGCACAGATAGGTAGTCAGCAAAACCAGTACTTTGTGAGAAATGTCTTACCATTGTGGTAGGGGATGCTGTGGAAACACACAGGAACGAGTCTTAACCTTGCAGGGTCAAGGAATATGCTCTAGATGAAGGCACATAACAGTTTAAGCAAAATGAGAGTGACAGGGTTAAAGTAGCATGAAATAAGGCTGGGTTTTTATGGTTTTACAATACACTTTTTCAGTAAATTTTATGTTTTGAAGAGTATTAATAATACCCTCTGATTGTTTTTATTTCTGGGTTGTAGTGAAATTTTCAAGCAAAAAGAAACCTGCGATCTTCTCATACACAGCTTGGATCCTTACACTTAGAATTTTTAGGTTCATTATCATCTTCAGTAAATAAGCTTGGCTAAAAATAGCAGCTAGAGTTTCATCTACAATTCTAGTTTGAAATATTTTGTAAGGAATAAGTAATCAAGTTTATATGGAGATTCCAAGGAGTGGAGATTAAGTGAGAACTTCACCTCCCAGAAGGGCCTGGCTTGTCCCATAATAGTAAGAATGAATGTCATGTCTTTAATGTGTACATACAGTATCTCATTTAATCCACAACACCACAATACATATTATTATCATAATTTATTTGCCCATTGCTAATCTGAAGAGAGGTTGCAATAAGAACTAAAAATCAGGACACTTAGGGTCCTGATTCCAATTCTTGGGAAAATTACTTCTTGTTCTCAGGCAAATCATCAGATTTCCCAGTTCTTATTATTACATCAGTAAAATAAGACTAATAATTTTTTTCTAACATCATCGCAGACTCACTTCTGGGATTGAATAACAAAATGTATTAAAATCATTTTGAGAATTATAAAGTTTTCTGAAAATATATTCTTTAAATTCAGAATATGCTTACCTGTCCTTAAAGCCCTCGAGCTCTTAGTTCTGGAGGTAGTTAACTATTAAGACCCAAATATTTAATTTTGTTTCTAATAAATTGTAATGATTTTTATCTACTTCTATGCAGCTAAGTTTTCCCTAAAAAGGAGGAGAGTTTAGGTTAGAGCTTTGTCTTACTTTTTGAAGTGACAGAGATTTTTCCCACAATGAAATTGCCAAAGTAATAGTTTTGCTGCAAGATATTATCATACCTACATGTAATTTTCCAGCCCTTCAAAATGTTGGTTATAAGGACATTAAATTCCTACAGTATCAGCACTACCCAATTCAATTTTAAGTACAATCATATATCAACACAAATACAATCAATACATAACTTTTTTATTGACTGCATTTCTTCTTCATTAGTGAGAGTAATTTTTAGCCTTGACTAACTGAAGGAATGATTTTTTTCCATTAATTTAAGTATAATAGCTCTACTTACCCAATTTACCCATGCTTCAGAAAGTGTTATCAACCAACCAAACAAAAGAAAACAGGCATTTTCCATTTTAATGTTCAAAAAATATCCTTAATTGCTCATACTGTTCTTAGTAAGAACTAGTTGATACGTTTACTAAGTGTACTCTACTTGCTCCAGATCACAAAATTTGTGTGTGTGGTGTTTTGGGTTTTTTGTTTTTGTTTTTGTTTTAACAACAAGGCTATTTAGTGATTCTTTTTTTCCTAGACTGTTTCATTCCATGGTGTCTAGTAAATTGATACGCCTGAAGAGCTACTGCACTCTTGAGGAATTAGGCTAGATTTTCAGAATAGTTATTTATATAACTTTCTAAGGTAGCCCGCAAAGCCTACTTGTATAAATAAGATTTTAAAAGCATTTGAACAAAAATATGGCTGAACTAAACCATCTTCCTGTCTCTGCAATTCAAAGGATTGCCAATTTACTGTGTGTATCCTTACGGTGTCAGCATCACTATTTAAAGGTTTTCTCTGGTTGGTTGTTTGCTGATTTAAATAACCAATTCATAGAACTTATATGATGTTAATTTTATAAAATTTAATGTTAGCTCAAGTTATTTTCTCTAGACATGTGAGGTAATTGTCCCCACGGTTATTATCTGGAAGACCCCTATTCTGTTTAAAATGCAATAAATTTATTCATGAAAATGGAAAAAAGAGAGCCCACTAACCATCCCCTTTTTCTTTTTCTTGAAATTGCTTTAGTTAAGAAAATCAAAGGAAATGGAATAATGAAATAAAAATGAGATATGTGTGTGTGTGTGTGTGTGTGTGTCTGTTTATATTTACATTGTTTTATTTAGTACCTGAAGCAGAATAGACATCAAGTGAAAATTCTTAGAATGAATCTACCAGACATTTGCTAAATACTTTGGGCTAGATGCAATTGCTAGTTTTATGGTTTTGATGACCTAGCTATACAAAATTATTTTCTCTTTTAAATCTTCATTTGTTTCTATTTTAAAACTTTCCTTATTGTGGAGAATTTATCTTTGCTTACATGACAAAGGAAATTACTCTATGAGAATAATACATATGTAATATAATAATTATATAATATATATATTATTCTCATAGAGTAATTTTCATTATATATATGTGTGTGTATATATATAATATATTATACATATTAAATATTTGGGCATATATCTCTATATGATATATAGATATATACATAGGGAGAGAATAATATATATATTATTCTCATAAAGTAATTTCCTTATGTGTGTCTGTGTGTGTATATATATATATGTATATGATTTATGATATCTATCGATATATATATATATCGATAGATATAAACATATCTGGGTGATTCAAGCCTGGCAATTCCAATATTTCATTTCACTAAACTTCAGCTTTGCTACGCCTTTCCAAATCACCTAACCCCTTTAAGAAGTACTTTCAAAAAGTGTGTGCATATGCGTATATGTGTGTGTGTGTATGTGTGTGTGTTTTAACGGAAATAATCTTAGGAGAAGTTACCCCTTTTGTATGAGATTTAGGAAGTTTTCTGAATAATTGCCAGCAAACTTTCTTTTAACAAAACTGCTGGATTTAATCATTAGAGTCAAAGGATATTTTTAAGAAATTTTTACCCAGGCAAGCCTGGTTCTGTCCATTTCTAAAGAGCTTAGTGTAATTGGTTCATAAAAGGAGACACAGGAAAGAATCTGTGGTTCTCTCTACTGTTGGTGAGGTTGTGAAGAACACAGAATATTTGGCCACAAGTTAAAGTGATCAACTTTTTAGAGAGCTTACTGAGATACAGCACTACCAGATCAAAAATATACTTAATGTTTAATAATTAATTATATGCATATGTATATTACTACTTAACTGTGACAATTAGTAGTGTTTAGTACTAATTAGTAGTAGGGCTATAGTGTGAAAAACTATAAAAATATTTTCTAAATGTGTCTTTCTGTCCTCTGATACCACAAATTTTTTACTAGATATTTAATTTAGGAGCTATATCATTGCATAGTTTTAAGATATATAAATGTGAGACTTCAAAAAGTACAATAATTAAACATATGATTCATATTTAATAGAAATAGCTATGACATGTTTCTTTCTGTCTTTTTCTAATCTTTTATAGAGAATTAAAAGTAGTCAAAAGTAAAATTCTCTTTGCCCTATCGTTCCGCTCTTACAAAGCCTACATTACATAGATTTCTAGCGTCAATCCAACTCAAAAGAAATATCTTCTCAACAAAAATGTTGAGCAGAGGGCTGCCTCGCTGGCTGAATCAGTAGAGCATGAAACTCTTGTGATCTCATGGTTGTGAGTTCAAGCCCCACACTGGGTGTGGAGATTACATAAAAATAAAACCTTAAAATAATGTTGAGCATAGAATACAAAGGATTTTACTTAATGGCATCACCTACTAGGTTCTTAGACTTGTAGGAATTAGTTTCCATTTCTCCAGCTATTTCCCTCCACTTGGTATCTAGAAGCTTCACTGGTGGACTAACTGTTCATTAGTCAGCTCCTTCGCTCTGTGAATTCATCATACAGGCTGTCCGTGTCCAAGATATTCATCATTTTTAAACATTTCCAAGCACACTGGTTGTTAACATAAGGTAAAACACTATCAAAGATAATGGTTTTAAAGCACTGAGGTAATTTCACTTTATGATTTCGAGATTGGATTCCAAATAAGTTACCTTTTTAATCAAGGAGTGAGAAAGTCCTATTTAACTTGATTGCCCTTCAGTGGTGACATTTTCTCTGAAAATAGTCTTAAATCCCCCCCAGAATAAGTCATGGTTTTTTTCTGTATGAGATTTTGTCCTAATCCACACAGAACTTCATGCAACTCAGATGAAATCAGTTTACCTTTTCTAGGTTCCTTATAGTTTTTCAGAGTTCATCAGTTTTGGAGAAACATCATAAAAATTTGTTTTGCTATAAATTTTTTCTTCATTCTCACCTGTCACATATTTCAAAATTAGGGAAAGACATTCTTTTTATCCCACACTTTGAAAATAGAATTTCATATAAGACCAGTATTCTAACATCTCTATGACCAGGAGCAGTGCTATCTATCTTGTAAGATATGTCTCAGGAGACTGTCTCCTTACCTTTAGAAACTTATTTTAAAAATGCCCATTTTGTGGAAACTGAAAAGTGACCAAAAAGTTTCATTATAAAACTTCATTATCACAGGCGAGCAAACTATGTCTCCTTTTAGCTGCCTTGTGTACAAGGTATACAGGACATTTAGTACGTAAAAATTGTTTATTTTCTTTTCTAAAAAGTTTATAGGCTGAATGGAATTTCCCAAAATTTACATTTGCACCGTTTGTTGAATATGCGTATAGGAGAGTAACTTTCCTTAGGTACATAAAGTTATTAAGGGAACAAAACAACAATGAATGCTTATTCTTATGGTATATGCCAGAGCCTTCAATGACTGTTAATTTCAACTGAGTAATGGTGTCTTTTCTGAGGCAGGTGTAATGGGAGGGGGAGATTTTTAAAAAACCTTTGGATTTTATAAAAACTTGCCTGTCTCTTCCTGAATTTGTGAGATTCAAACTCCTTATGCACATTCATAAACGTTCTCTTTCCTGTGTCTGTGTGGTCCCAAATCCATTGCTGCATATGCCTTGCCTTGGTTACCTCTCTAATCTGGGTTTATGTATTCTTCCATGTGTCTTTATTATGCTATCTTTTTTGGTATTGTCATACTATTATATTACGGTCGTTCTCAGTTTCACCAATGAATTGTTAGAAACATGGTCACAATATTTACAATGTTCAAAATTGAAGTAGTGCTATCTTGATACAAAGCAAAAAGTTAACCTAAAGTCATAGAGGAAGACACAATCACAAGCACTAACACTGTATCACTCCGGGGGACGCAGCAATGGATGACCCAACAGTGGGAAGTGCAAATCATGGATGCCAACGTCAAGAGTCAGGGTGAAAACAGCAAGAGTCACTAAAGAAAGTAGGTGATCAGTACTGCGTCCAGTCAACACTGCAGATAGTACAGCTTCTGACCTCTGATTTTTAGGCTGTCATACAGATTTGTGCTTTTCTTCCAAACTTCTGAAACGTGTCTGATGGCTGGGACCCTTTTATGTCTTGGGGAGGGCTTTCCAAGGATTCAAAAATGTAGTACTAAAATTAGGGTCGTCCTGAGCAAACCTAGACAGTCACCCTCCCACCAAGCTTATCCATACTGCATACTAGTTGAATCATGTGGGGGTCGATTACTTACTTTCTGTGTTTCAGTTTCTTCGTCTATAAACTAGAGATAATAATAGCGTCACATCATAATGTTTTGTATGATGAGGTGTCCTAATAAAGTAAATAAGCACTTCCAACAGAATACGAAACCTTTAAGTGATATTTTAGCTATTATCATCATCATCACCTTACTTAACACAGAAACACTAAGGATGGAATTTTCTCTCTGCTTGGCCTTGTTCTGTACCCTCACCCCAGATGCTTCTAAAATCTTCTTATTTACTGCTCAATCATTTAATTCCCTTTAAAACGTTCTAACTGACCACTAATCAATTTTTGGTTTATCAGCTTTAATCTACCCTTTTTAACCTGTTTCTCTGCTTAACACTCAGCTCCAGTAAGTTACTGAGTTCCTACATTCTCTACTATTTACTCTTCTGTTTCCTTCTTTATGATAGCTGTAAGTTTGGCTCACTAAATATGGTGAGATTTTATTTATTATCATTATTAATTTTTATTTTTATAAAAGGGAGAGAGAAAGGGAGAGGGACAGTGGGAGAGAGAATCTTAATCAGGCTCCATGCCCAGCACACAGTCCTACAGGGAAGGGGTTGGGGGGCTTGATCCCATAGTCCTGAGATTATGACCTGAGCCAAAATCAAGAGTCAGGCACTTGGGGCTCCTGGGTGCTCAGTGGGTTAGGCCTCTGCCTTCAGCTCAGGTCATGATCCCAGAGTCCTGGGATGGAGCCCCGCATCCGGCTCTGTGCTCAGCAGGGAGCCTGCTTCCTCCTCTCTCTCTGCTTGCCTCTCTGCCTACTTGTGATCTCTCTCTGTCAAATAAATAAATAAAATCTTAAAAAAAAAAAAAAGAGTCAGGCACTTAACTGACTGAGCCACTCAGGCACCCCATATTTTGTTTTTTTAACTCAAAGCAAGAAACTTTCAAATAACTTAGAGTGTGCTATACTATGTTTTTGAAACCAAGATGTGCTGAATAAGTTCTATTAAATCCAAAGGACAGTTCGTTATGGATTTTTGTGTCCTCCTACTTGCTAGTGCTTCTCTCTTAGCGATTAAGAGCCTGAGAATGTTTAGATTGATTTTGTTCAATGTAATACAAACTTGAAAATTGTTGTTGAGTTTTTTGGTTAATTTACTGTAAAAATTCTATGAAACGCAGTTATATTGCTCTTCTCACTGGGTTACTCAACTTTGACCTTCATCCTGTTCTATAAAGAAAATCCTGATTTCCTGAATCCATTGAGCCATTTATTTTCTCAAGCATTTGCAGAGTGAACTTTGTGTCCAAGAGTTAGAGCTGTGCTAGGAACTGATTTACAGAGTTTATACAACTTTTATCAGAAAATAGTCTTTTGTAATCCTACCGAATTATGTGATACATAAGTAGGAAGACAAGTGCTCATATGTTTGCAAAAAAAGAAAGAAAGAAAACTTATTTTAGCTATGTTACAAATATTTTGGAACGAGATCTGTTTAAGAGGCAATTTAAAAATCATGTTATTATGCTTTAACAAATCTGAACATTTAAATGTACACATTATTATGCAGAAAGTAAAACAGGTTATTGATAATTACTAGCCCTCAGTTAATAAGTACTGTAGGGTGATTTTCAAATAATGTTTGGAAAACGCAACTTTCTAAAATTCTGAAAAAAGATAAATCATCCAGAAAGTTTCAAAATTAATTCATATAGTTTGCATCCTATCTGGAAACACTTAGCAGTTAAAGTGAAAACCATTTCAAAATCTACTTCTCCATCTTGTTTGTTGACATATCTTTTGGACAATAATGTTAGAAACATCAGGATTTCCACAGAAGGTCTTAGTGTATTCAGATTGAATTATTTTAAAATCATAAGACAAAAATCACATTTCCCTTTTCTGTAAATTTGGGTATTAAATGTACCTACTTGTATATTTGGTTATTTTACATTGACAGAGTAGCTTTCACAAAACATCATTGTCTAAGGCATTTTTCTTTCCCAAATGTGACACGCACCCTGTTGTGGTATTTGAGTTACTTAGCAAGCTCTCCATAGTAGTAGGACAAAGCAAATTCACAAAGACAAATGTAAAAGGGAAAATCAGAAATTTTCCACAGGTTTTACAAAATATATGGCATTTCCAGTATGAATAGAAACCTCATAGAAAGCCTGAAAAACAAGTATTGTTTTAATAAAAATGTCTTTGTAGAGAGGATAGAATCATTCCATTTCCCAAAAATGTCTCATTTCTGGAATATCATTCTGGGAATCACTCTGTCTTTCTGCCTGAAAATTTTCTCTCCTGCCTCACCATCTTTTCTTTAGAAGTTAATCTCCTTGAAGGTTTTGATTTTTTGTATTAAAAAAAAAATTATGAGTTTGTAAACATTCTTTCCAACAAATTATACTAGTCTATGACTGGTACAGACTATGGGGGAAAATATTAGGTATGTATCTTATGTTGCTACGTTATCTTTTCATTATAACTTGAAGAAGAATATAAAGGTGAAATTGATCCCCTTTGTCTTTTATTATTCAGAAGTCATAAACATATTTGTACAGTAATGAATGTAGAATTCAAATTCTAAAGTTAAAAATCTTCTCCCTTTGAATGATGTAGGAATTTTGTGACCTTAATTCATCAGTAACACACATCTTATTAATAACATAAACTAAATTGGCAATGTTACAAAGTGAATTTAGGTAATTCATTAGTTGGTTGGAATAATGTTTTGTGTCTTTAGTTAACATAACATTAACATTTATTTTTGTTACAGTTCTTATTTTTCTGATCTATATCATTCATACAGACTTTTGATTATTTATATGAAAGTTGCTGCCAAACAAGAAAATAATCAAGACTGTTTTCAGATTTTTCCTTAAGATTTTATTTATTTGACACAGAGAGAGAGAGAGAGAGAGAGAGCACAATGGGGAGGGGCGGAAGGAGAGGTAGAAACAGACTCCCTGCTGAGCAAGGAATCTAACATGGGGCTCCATCCCAGGACCCTGAGATCATGACCTGACCAAAGGCAGACGTTTAACCAACTGAGCCATCCAGGCACCCCTGTTTTCAGATTACAAACAGAAATAAGAAATGTTGACCTTGTGTAAGAATTATGTAAAAGATCCCACATTTCTCAAAACAAACAAACAAAAAAGAACATAAACTTTCTCACTTTCATATATGTTATCTTTTTTTTTTGCTTTCATATATATTATTTTAATTATCACAAGATCTGAAGCCTTATTTTATCTCTATGTGTATGATGCTTTTGATATTCAAAAGGTTAAGTAGTTTATGCAAGATAACAATTGTGAAGTTGGTCTGATAAGGTTAAATCCTTACCTTCAGACTCTGTAATTGACTCCTACAGTCTTCTTCCATGCACAGTTTGGTCTCCATTGTCATAGTTGCTTAATACCTTGACATTTCAACATATCTTAAGATATTATGGTGTTACAACCTTCTTATTCTCCAACTCTAATTTTATCTTTTACATAAGATTTTAGAGCAGGTAGTTTAAGAACCCAAGAGTCCCCAAAATTGTGTAATGGACAGCATGCTGTAACTTTTAGCTTATAATTTAAATCCATTCGAGAATGTAGAGATAATTTAAGAGAGATTCCTTTATTTAGTCAACACATTGATTGTGCATCCAGTCTGTGGTAGACAGTTTTGTAGGACCTGCAGATACATTGGTGATCAGAAGAGATAAAACAACTCATTCTCTTGGAATGTATTTTCTAGTTGGGGATACAGACAATCAAAAAGCAATATTAACAAAATATATAGAGTAGACAAGTACTGATGAGAAAAATAATGCAGGGAAAATAATAGGGAAAAAAAAAAAGAATAGGGAAAAGGTGTATGAAATTTTAAATCTGGTGACTCAGAAGGACCCTCTGTGAAAAGGTGACATTTGATTGAGGGACTGAAGGAAGGTAGCAGGTAAGCCATGCAGCTATCTTTTGGAAGAGTATTCTAGGCCAAAGGAACATCAAAGACAAATCCTTTGAGACTGGAACATCTTTGGCATATTCAAAGAATGGAGCAGGCCAACTAGGTGGGAAGAACTGAATGAAGGGGAGAATAGGAAATGTTGTCACAGATATGCAGAAGCTATAATGCCTTGTAGACCCTTGAAAGATTTTGGTTTTTACTTTCTTTTTCTTTTTTTATTAACATATAATGTATTATTTGTTTCAGGGATACAGATCTGTGATTCATCAGTCTTATGTAATACCCAGTGCTAGTTAAAACACATACCCTCCTCAATGTCCATCATCCAGCAACCCTATCCACCCTCCCCCATCCTCAATCAACCTCAATCAACCCTCAGTTTGTTTCCCAATATTAACAGTCTCTTAGGGTTTGTCTCCCTCTTCGGTTTCCTCTTGTTTCTTTTTTCCTCTCTTCCCCTATGATCCTAAGTCAATCAGAGAAAGACAATTACCATATTATCTCACTGATGTGTAGAATTTAAAAAACAAGGCAGAGGATCATAGGGGAAGAGTGTTTTTTTACTTTCATTGAAGTGGAAAACATTGGACGTCTTTCATCAATGAGTCATATAATCTGAATTATATTTAAAAAGAATTTCTCTAGCTTGTTGAATATAGAGGGACAGGGGACGAGGATCAAAATGGGAAGATCAGTTAGGAGGGTATTTTAAAAAGGGCCGGCTCCAACCAATTTGGTGTAGTTGAGGTAATGAGCAACTGCCAGATTTAGAAGACAGGGCCTCCAAGATTTCCTGATGGATTTTGGTGAGACAGAAGAATCAATATGACTCCTAAGTTTGGGGCAAGAACACTTCAAAGAATGAAGTTGTTGTTTACCGAAATGGGAAAACAGAGGGAAGAGAAGTTTTTTTTGGATGGTGGAGAGAGAAATAGGATATGATAAGGGGCTCAGTTTTGGATATGTAATATTTGAGAACTTTTTAAACATCCAGTGGAGATTAAATGGATGCAGAGCTCTATTGACGTAGAGGATTCAGCTCTAAGGCTAAGTTCTAGGCAGAGGGGATTAGTACCATCACTCAAAAGCAAGTATTTCTTAAGCATTTTTGTGTGTCAAGCCCAGTACTAGGTGCTGGGATATAACAGTAATAATATATCAAATTAATAAGGCACATAATGGTATATAGTACATATTATAGGTGATTGAGTAATATAGTACTTAGAAATGTAGAACTTTGGAAATAAAAATATTTATCACATTGTTACAATAGTACCTAAGAGTTTGATTCAACTGACCATCCTCTTGAAGGCATTTGTTTGTTGGTTTGGTTTGGTTTGTTTTTTTTCATGGCTTGGCCTCCTGGAAGTTCTGTTATGGCACACTGTTATAAAGAGGGCTATTCTCAAAGCTCTTATTGAGATTTAATATCCATTGTTCTTTTTCTTTCATCTTATTTCTGAAATTCAAGTGGTGAGTTGTATTTGAAGGGTGCCGCTATCTCAGTATAGTATACACAAGGTGGTTGGTGTTGATGTTTTCTGAGCTAGACAATGATACCTGAAAAGTGAATTAATCACTAGACTTTTTTATTCTGTCTTTGAGTGTAATGTACTTTTTGTATTGATGTTTTGACATCTGGCATTCTTCTCTTAATGACTCTGCATGGGGTTTTTGAAGGACTTAGGAAGGCACTGAGTAAAAGTAAATACATTCCTAATAATGTAACTACCCAGACAAAGGCAGGAGTTTTTTGGTTTCTTCCTTCTTTTCTTTTCTCATTCTCTCTCTCTCTCTCTCTCTTTTTTTTTTTTTTGTTAGTGTTTTAGGTCTTTAGGATACATTTGAGAATGTATTATACCTGCCATTTTTCCCATTACGGAAGACTGCTGTGCTGAACATTGGTGCTTGTTACTCAATCACAGCATCTTTCCTTTGAGTCAAAGAAGAGAGCAAATAACCCTCTGTTCAGGGAGCTAGGTAGCACTAACCACTCTCCACTCTCAAACAGTAAAAGTAATTTAAGCTATCTGAGACCCAACACTACTTAGTAGTGTCCCCTGGAGAACAAAGCAGTTACAGCAAAATTTCATGTAGTTTTCTTTCATGATTTGAGCTCCTTCCGGGAAATATATCTAGAGTTATGCAGGAATATTTCAGAACTGTTTCACTGACAGTGTTCTAGCAGAGTTCTTTATCAAATAACTGTGAAGTCTTATCTGGTGACCCGAGAAGAGCTGTGATTTAGGTTATAGCATAGTGACTGGCTTGGGAGAATTTCCATATTCAAAATAATCTTTGTATGAGGTTTGTAAATAACAGAAAAGTATGAAGTTTGAATAAAAACAAACAACACCAGAAAATCTGGTTATTTAGTATTTTTGAAGTGAGCTAGCAGTGTGGAAGACAATTAAATGTAGTGACTTCCATCTTAAAATAAAAATTGGTGTGTATGATCTACACAGTTGAAAAAGATGTCAATTAGAAATGTATTGCTTTGTTTTCAACAAAAAATTCCCCATGCTGATACCACACTTTAACTACTTCAGTATATATCCATAAATATCAATGTCATTTTTTTGTTTTTTAAAAATTTTGTATAAGTGGCATTATACCGTATAGATTCTTTTGTCACTTAAATTTTTATTTTATTTTTATTTTTTTATTTTTTTTAAATTTTATTTTTTTAATTTATTTGACAGAGAGAGGGAGATCACAAGTAGGCAGAGAGGCAGGCAGAGAGGCAGGCAGAGAGCCCAATGCGGGCCTTAGGTTTTGAGAAGTATCCATGTTTGTGACTATAAATTTAGAAAACTGATTTTCTATTACTCTTCAAAATATCATTTCTATAAATCAACTATTATTTATTTGTTCCCCTACTTATGGAAATTAGGTCTTCAGGGCTTTTTAAGCAACTACAAAGAAAAGAAGCGCTGATGGTCATAGACAATTTCTCCACTCTGCTCCAATATCTTGGCATACTGATATGTTGGGCCACCCTAAATTCTAATGCTTCACAGAAGTGGGTTTGGGTGGAGGCAAACTACCACGGAGAGGGAATAGAGTTTGGAATCTTAGAAGAAGGACAGAAATGAGATAGTACACAGAACAAGGAAAATGAAAGGAATGGATCCCACAGGACTATTTTAATAGAGCCCCCCCCCCCCCAAAAAATGTAGTTTTAGTACAGAAGCTTTTTATGAACTTCTTTTTCTTAGCCCTGTTTTATGCTGCTACTGGAGATAGTAATACTGAATGCTTATTTTCCATCTATATATAACAGGCTCTTTTCATGCAAAACCCTTTAAGGATCAAACTTCTTGATCTCCTTAAGCCATTCAATATGAATATAAATCCAGTGAATATCCTCATTCTTTTAGATCTTCCACTAAATAAATGATATGTGCATGTGGCTGTTCACCAGAATTAACTGAGAATCTTTACAAAAATGCATACTTTTATGAACTCAAACTTGGAAATCTTGATAAAGAGCTTAAATGACAGAAGAATTGGTGGGTTTTTTTTTTTTTTTTTTTTTTTTTTTTTAAAAAAGTCCCTTGGTGATTTAGAAAGCATTTCAGTTGAAACACCACTTCCCTAAGTGTATAACTTAGTTTTTTAAATAGTATTCCGTAGTGGGGGTGTTAAAAACAAACAAATAAACAAACAAAAACTATAGAAGTGATACGAGTTGAAAAAATACAGCTTTTCCCTGAAATCATAGGCCAGAATTATGTTGACTTGCTTCAACTATTTGTATCCTCAAAATACATATAACCAAGAGGAGTGCAAACACCATTGTCATCTCTGAGTATCACACTGACTGACACCTCACAGAGAATATTAAATGCTTTACCTGTGGACTAGAAAACCCAAATAATGAAGTTATCTTATTCACTGCATGTGCCTAGTACATTATGAAACCGTGCATCATGAATCCAGGTCCTCGTACGACTTAATGATCTTTTATGCATAATTGCAACTTACGGCTTTTCTGTTGTCTTTCCAGCACAGTGATGCGGTCCATGACCTTCTTCTGGATGTGATCACGTGGGTTGGAATTTTGCTGTCCCTTGTTTGTCTCCTGATTTGCATCTTCACATTTTGCTTTTTCCGCGGGCTCCAGAGTGACCGCAATACCATCCACAAGAACCTCTGCATCAGCCTTTTTGTAGCTGAACTTCTCTTCCTGATCGGGATCAACCGAACTGACCAACCCGTAAGCAACCTACACTGATATTAGGAAAGAATGTCTCCATTTTTCCAGCTTTCCAGTACTCAAAATATTCTTGTTTGAATGGAACCTCTCTTCCAGTTGTCTGCGATAGTTATAAATTTTCAGATCTGGTTCAGTTCCCCACTCCCCCTCCCCCCGCTTTTTTTTACTCCATTGTTGTAAAGAAGCAACAAATGTTAGGACATATGGCTGTACATATCTTGAGAAATTCTGTTTATAACCTTGCCTTTCTCAAGAATTATGTCTCCTCACTAGCTTGTGTGTGTGTGTTTTTGTTTTGTTTTGCTTCTTTATTTTTTAAGATTTTACTTATTTATTTGAGAGAGAGAGAGAGAGAGAGCACACGGCATAGGGAACGGGAGAAGCAGGCTCCCCACTAAGCTGAGAACCTAATTCAGGGCTCTATCGCAGAAGCCTGTGATCATGACTGAGCCAAAGGCAGATACTTAACCAACTGAGCCACCCAGGTGTCCCATGTTTTGCTTTGTTCTTATCAGAGTAGAATATGGGGGAAATTTCAGTAAAATCATTTGGGGAATAGAAGAGTATCTTTCCTAATAGATATAATTGTTACTTTTCAAACTTTATCATAAACTTTTTTTAAAGTTTATATATTTTTTAGTAATCTCTATACCCAAAGTGGGGCTCAAACCCACGGCCCCAAGATCAAGAGTTGCAGGCTTTTCTGACTTAGCAAGGTAGGCAGCCCTATCATATACTTTAAAACAAAACAAAACAAAACAAAAAAGGTTTATATCATATTTAAAACTTCATGCCTAAAATGAGTTTTTCTAATGGACATATTTGGAAAATAGTTCAGACTATAAGACATTTCAGAATTTATGAACTCTTCCCAAATTTTGTTTGACACATTGTATTTGCACAAGTTCTATTGACATCTTTAATGTCAGCTTTGTAATTTATTACAAACTATATTTAGTCATGTGAGAAAATAAGGAAGAGGAGGAAAGGAAGGAAGTAGGGAAAGAAAGGGGGGAAAAGGAGTAGCACTAGCCAACTTTTGGTAAAACCAAACAGAAAATACAAATAACAGTATCTAATTACTCAACAGACTATGCCTACTTACACTTTTTGTGAGGCCCATTCTATTTACTTACGATTCACAGTACATGTTTGGTCTCATGATCAAAACTGTAATTGAAAAGAAAACTTACGTTTTTTAGAAGATGTGTAGGCATAATAAATAATTCATTCAGTTAATGCTGTTCTCTGTTATGTGTCCATAAGTATGGAGTACTTTACAATAAAAATGCAGTTAGATTCATGTTGGTGATTACACATTCATGATTAATGGCTATAAAGGGTACAATTATGGTGATTATACTTTTAATTGGTTATCATGTACAAATGTGACAGCTTTTCCCATAAATGCATACATATGAATAAGCAATCAAAGAGTACATTTCTTTTCCCAAAAAAGTAAAGTCTTCTGATAACAAAAATTAATAGTTGAGGTTCTAACTCTAAAAAGCAAGGAATGGAAACGGTGTTATTTTCCAAGAAGAAATCATTTCATTCTCTTGTTAACCTGAAATTCAAATGTTGTGTGATTTCTTTTCATTTAGAAACCTTATTCTTTTGTTTCCTGATATACATATGGTATGATAAACTTCACCACATGTTGTATACTGTACAGAACTAACTTACGACAAGTAGCATAGAAAGCAAAGATTGATATGAAAAGTTGGAGTAGAGCGGGTCTTAGCTCAGTTTGTCTTCTTGTTCCTGAATAGGTGTCCTCTTCCTGACTCTTAGGTGGTGATTAGGTTGTGCTTTCTCTCTAGCCTGCTGATATGGGATGTCCTCATCTCCCTTCAATGTCATCTCTCTGACTCAATGAAACTGACCTGCCCTTTGTCTCTTTCTCAAAGATCGTATACTCATCATTGAATCCATTATAATCTGATAATGTCTATAAATTTTTTGCCCTTTTCTAGTAGGAGATATATATTTTAGTTAGGATTTCTTTCTTTCTTAAGATGTATTTATTTATTTGAGAGAGAGAAAGAGAAAGAGGGGGGCAGGTTGAGGAAGAGGGAGAGGGAAAGAAAATCCCAAGTAGACTCCATGGTTAGCGTGGAGCCCCACCAGATTGATCCCATGACCCCCAAGACCACGACCTGAGCCGAAACCAAGAGCTAGAGGCCTAACTGACTGCTCCACCCATGCACCCTTAGGATTTCTTAAATAAAATATAAAGACCTCCACTTCCCCAAGGAGTGAAAATTTCAGAACTGACATAAGAAAATCAGTACATGTTCAGATGAAACTTGTAGTGCCTTAGAGAATATGCCAAAATAAGGACTAGCTGTCTTTTTTGACCAAGCTTGTCTAGCCCAACATTTCTTACAATAGAGGAAAATGAGAGAAAGCAAGCACTCTGGAACATTTTATTTTATTTTATTTTAGCCAGACCTGCTTTTACACTTTGCAGCATCAACTTCCCAATGTCACTTTAAATCCTTCCTGAAACCACGCAGAGAAGAAATAAACCAGCAAATAATAATAGCAAAGTAATGATCCCATCACAAAATACTGTAATTATTATAATTTTTAACTTTAAGAGATTTTATTCTCCTTGGTTTTAATGTTTCTTTTTCATTTACAGTTGGAGAACTTAGTGATAGAACACACATGATCATGGCCAAGAAAAATAATGCATGAGATGTTGTTTTTAAAACTTTAGACTAATCTCAGTAATAATTATCAATAATAGGCTCTTATTAGATGTTTTTCCTAAATTATTTAATACTGTTTCCTTAATATCATCCTGTGCTGTCATCCGTAAGCCATTATTACAAAAAATGTTAAATGTGGTTATGAAGGATCAGTTATATTTAGGTTTTTTTTTTTTTAAAGATTTTATTTATTTATTTGAGAGAGATCACAAGTAGAGACGCAGGCGAGTATATTTAGGTTTTAACAGCGGAATTTTCAGAATCTTGTCTAGATTATTCTTTTGCAGACCTCTTGTGTTACCGCAGTGTTGCTAAATGTTTATTTTGATGTTATGGTAGATTCCTTTCCGTCCTTACTCGAGTGCTTTGTTCCCTTCCCTAGATTGCCTGTGCCGTTTTCGCTGCCCTCTTACATTTCTTCTTCCTGGCCGCCTTCACCTGGATGTTCCTGGAGGGAGTGCAGCTCTACATCATGCTGGTGGAGGTTTTCGAGAGTGAGCACTCGCGGAGGAAATATTTCTACCTGGTCGGCTACGGGATGCCGGCGCTCATCGTGGCTGTGTCAGCAGCGGTGGACTATAGGAGTTACGGAACAGATAAAGTGTGAGTTTATCATTTCTTTCCTTTTTCCCCCCCTCTCTTTGGAAATCTAGTTGAAATACATGCTTTGGATTTTCTTGAAAGCTAACGTCTCTATATCACCTCACAGCAATAAATGATAGAACTGGAGAAGCAAATGGGGGTAATTCAATTCAAGGTTGTACTTTTGTTATGATACAGAAAGAGAAAAAAAAAATCCTGAGATTCAGTAGGATGCTGTTTAAAACAGCTTAATTTTCCCACAGCTACATCAGAGCCTTGAGTAATTATACAAAGATGAACGCTTTAATGTCTTTCAGAGCACTGGGACATTTGTCAAATGAAGAACTACCTATGTCAGAAGATGTGTATTCAGAGGACAGCATAGTCCCTGATATTAATGGCTTCTCTTCTTCCTGACCTGTCAGTTCTAGTCACTGGATAGAAATTTAGGTCATTAACAGAAAGAGAAACAAAAGGAACAGGGGCAGCTTGTTATCCGCCCCCCTTTTTTTTCCCTAGGTGGGTATTGGGTTGTAGTGATGAATGTTATTTTCAGTAGACACTCAAATTGGTGAGACATACATGTCCTGGAAAGGAATTCAGTGAAAAATATGTTTGTAATCGACATCAGTGTAACAGTTGGCATCCTGAGAATGAATGAAAGTTTCAAAAGAAAAAGATCAGAAAGAAGACCAAGAGAGAGCTCCAATGAATACCCTCATTTAGGACATAGTTTGAAGTGGGAAAATAAAAATAAAGACAAAAGCCTTAAACGAGAATGAGAGCCTTTAAAAGAACCTTAAAAGAGAGTGAAAAGCCTTAAAAGAGAATGAGAAGATCATTTCAGGATGGTGTTTCAGAACACCACCTGGGGTGTTCTATAGCAAAGATAATTCAAGAGAATAAGCACTGAGGAAAAATTATTTGTCCTTTGCAACAATTATTTTGACAATGCTGGAAGCAGAAGCCAGACTGCAAGGTTTGAAGAGATATGTCAATAGCAAGAAAGTAGAGTCTTAGAGTATTACCTGTAGCCTGAAAATGTTTGAGAAATAGTGAAAAGATTAACTTGTGGTTACAGAAATGAAGAAGAATTTTTCAAAATGAAGTCCAAAGAATGTCTAGGGGTGGGAAGAATGCATTTCATAGGAGGAGATTAATAGAGGGAACATGTGTATGCCTTATTTGTATTTAATATATAGAGAGGCTGAATGAAAGGGAAGGTCCTAGAGGGATAGAAAAGCACAAGATTATACATAAGATTAAGAAAACCTTGATTTAATACAGGAGTTGGCTTTGCAATACACCTCGTCCAAGACATTAATTTTACAAATGAAAATAATCAAGGACCAGGTAAATTAATTGCCTTGCCCATGGTTATAGAGCTAAATAGTGGCAGATGTGTGATAAAAAAGATCAGATTCATTTCCACTAGATAGGAATGTTTTTGGAAAAGTACAATGACCCCTTTCTTCTAAGATGAGTGTGAAGAACAGATAAGATGAATTTCAACGTGGAACGACTTTCCCATCAAGTCGAAGAAGCGGACTTGCTGAGTGAACAGGTGAGGTCACGTTGAGAGGACAGGACATTTGAAAAGTCTTGAAATGAGTCTATGGAAAATGGGCTAAGGAGCCAATTAGACATTAATAAAAAGATTTCCAAGCAGCACTGAAGTCTCAGATGAGGTTAGATAACATCAATTTGTACAGAAGTTAATAAGCCAAATTTCATGACTTTCCACCAGCCATCAGCAGCCTGAATATGCTGGCAGTCAAGCAGCTCACTTCCCCTGAGAGAGGATTCATGAGGAAGGAAGACAAGCAGAAGCATTATTGGGAGCATAAAGTAGAATACGTGTCGGTTCAAAGGCACCGACAATACAGTTGAAAGAAGACCATCTCACTTCTGTTGAATTTTTCTCTCTTGAGTGCAAGAAAGGCTGTAAAAGGCTATTTGTCTAAACGTAACTAATAGTAATTGTTTTTTAATCCAACCTTTATGAAATGTGGTCAAATCGGAGTTCATTTTGTGGATCCCAGTGACAACTATGGAACAAATTAGGATTAGATAAAAGCATTAAAAGAGCTTGCCTCCAAAGATCTCTTAGGTGAAGGGAAATTAGGTAGATCAGATTTTTTTTTTTAAATAACACCTGTATTAATACAATTCACGTACCATAAAATTCACTCTTTTAAAGTATATGCTGCTGTAGTTTTTAGTACACAGTGTTCTGCACACATCACCACCATCTCATTTTAAAACATTTTTATCCCTTAAACAGAAACCCACTAGCCATCATTCTCCTTAGGTCATAGGATTTTACGTTTTAATTAGTATATCCCCTCTAAGATATTAAAATTGAGTGGTACAGTTATTTGTGACCTACTAGTATTCAAATACTGTTCTTAAGTAATTTCATTTTGCTCTCTTGAAGCCCCTGAATTGCATCTACTTTTATGTGTTTCATTTCTTTTTAGATATTTGCAAATTTTCCTGTCACTAAACTGACTCAAATTTGTTTGCTTTGTGTTTTAATCCTTTATTTTGAAACAGATGTCATTTCCTTGGTAGTACGAATCTATCTTGCCTTAGAATCAATAATATGTAAGTCTCTTGTGACTGTTCAAGCTTTGGCCATCCTTGCTTTAATTTCCTGCACCATAACTGGAAACTCTCATTTACTGACATTATTACTGTGTGGGAATAGAGGCTAATTTACTTCCCAAGCACTGATTTAAAATAAGCCTTCATAATAGTTCAGTTCCACAATTATGATTTTTCCCAACACAAAGAACAGCAAAGCCGATATAAAGAAAAGGGAGGATAGATGAAAGAGGGAGAGAAAAGAATATGGAAAATTGCTTTAAAATTCCATCTCAGGCAGGCACAAAGTGTTTAGTGTCTCATTTGTACATTTTAAATAAATCGTCTGCAGAGAAACCTTCCAGAATACATGGAAAAAATGTTTAACTTCTACCAGTTGGGAATGCATCCAATCCAGGGTCTATTTTGCCCATTGAAGAAGCAGGTGTGGAAAAAGAAACATTACTCAGGCATTTGCATTTACTTGAGAAGCTGAAATGAACAGATCATGTTTTCTATCAGGAGTTTAATCAAGATAGCTTCTCAAAGAAAAATATAAACAGTGAATTTTTCCACAACTCGAAGGATCTCTGCATATAGAATTATATATCTTGTTCCTTATTATCAAATCTTTGTTGGTCCAGTTTCTATTAGTATTGTCGACTGCTTTTATTTGACCTTCAGATGACATTCCTGACTCCCTGTTCATCTCATGACTTTTTCTCATGTAAATCTATCTCAAATTGTTTTTTGTTTGCCAGTGTTACCTTCTTCTTCTTTTTTTTTAAACAGATATGTAAGTCTTTTTTTTTTTTTTAAGATTTTATTTATTTATTTGACAGAGATCGCAAGTAGGCAGAGAGGAAAGCAGAGAGAGAGGAGGAAGCAGGCTCCCTGCCGAGCGGGGAGCCCCATGTGGGGCTCGATCCCAGGACCCTGGGATCATGACCTGAGCCAAAGGCAGAGGCACCCCTACATTCATCTTTTTAAATACAAATATATAAAGTCCACAATCTTAAATAAACTGGAACTAACCAGAATGCAGACACATATTTTCAGCTCTTTTCTGTAAATTATTAATCTCAACACAATGAATTTTTATGTCTTAGAAATCTATTTCACTTATATTTGGAACTTTATCATTATTCAATTTTTACTTCAGTTTCAACCACTTAAGAGTACATCTAGAATAAAGCCATTGAATATATATTATAGTACTCCAAATAATAATAAACATTCTTCCCTTTTCTCTCCTCTTAATGTATTTAATTTTATTTTATTTTACCGACAATGAGGTCTTATTGCTGAAACCTTTAACAATAGTGATAATAGTAGCTTACAATTCTAAAAAGTAGAGAATCATATCAGTGGTAGTATGAGATAAAATTAGTTTTATAGGTTAAATAACTTATTTTGATACAGATAGTGGTAACTATCATATTCCATCTGGCTGATGGATTATGATGTGTTTTTCTATGAAGTTTTAGGGTTGTTGAACTGATTATTATGTAGAAAACACATACACACAAAGCACACATAATTTGATTTTGAGAAGTTGCTTAGTTTGCCATCAATTTGCAATGCTTGTAAGAGAATTTATTATTATTTTCTGATGTTGTTTAATCAAATCTTTTTATCTGTACTGACATTATCTCGAGAATGTATTTAGAATTACATTTAGTCACAATAATTGGACATTTAAAAAATTAGATTAGAAGACCAGTTCAATCATTTAATAAAAGAAAAAGAAAAAGAAAAAGCTTTCAGCTAGTGGACCACAGTTCTAAATTGCACTGTTAACAATGGGCATTTATTCAATTTTACCTCTGTTTTTGTATATACCCTTAGTCTCTCTTATACTCTTATTCACATGCACATTCAGTGAAGCCATTCAGTAAATGATACTGTCAGAAGATAAAAGCTGGCATTGGCTTAACAAAATTTAAACATGGCTGATTTACAAATTCTATGCTAGGTACTTTTATTTTATGACCTGAAACTAATTAGTTCATGTAAACTTTAATTACCTTACTATTCCAAAAAAAAATGCAAACCATTTTAACAGTTAATTTTTATTTAAAGAGAAAATCACATTTATAGTTTATACCACTTCCCTTACAATCCAAGTATACAATGGAAAAAAGAGTGGTTAATGTGATGGGTAAATTAAAAAGATTAGGAGCCAGTTCCAGGAGAAGGGAGGGCTCTGGAAAGGAATGAAGCCCAGGGATAGCCCAAGACTTAAAATACAGGCTTGAAACTTTGTAAGAGGTTTCCAAAAGATGTCAATTAGGTCATAAACATTTATAATGAATCAGAACATCCTTGAGTACTAGAAGCATAACCGAGGTCTTAAAAATAATTGAAATAAAATTTTATGATCTGAAAATAATTATAAATCATCTATTAAATCTTATATTTATCTCCCTAGCTCACTAGTTTAAGAACAACTCTAAAAGAGGTAGTGTCTCCTGTGCTAGTTAAAAGCAACCCCCCCATTTCTTACTTTCATTTCATTATTCAACCAGTATAATTATTTGAGTAGAAAAGTGATTATTGGTTTTTTTTTAAATGTCAGCTTATAGTATTATTCAAGAAGGAACCTAGCCAAAGAACATTGAACTTGATGGGGGCACCTGGCTGGCTCAGTCAGTAGAGCATGGGATTCTTGATTTGGGGGCCATGAGTTCAAGCCCCACATGGGTGGGTAGAGTTTACTAAACAAACACATTGAACTTAGTAATATCTGCAAGTTATATGCACAGCATGTCTACTTAATATGTTTCACAATTTCAGAGCACTTCAACCCACTCACAGGAGATTATATATTAATTTGGAGTAGTTCTCCAAGCATATTATTATATGTTGTAAAATATTCCCACTTGTAACATTTCATTGACATGAAGCATCCACCTTACTGAACATATTATTAACTTGATTTTGGATTGGCCAGCGGGAAATAGAATAGATAATGAAGAAGTATTTTTCATTAACATATATCAAGAAGATTATTCACCATGTGTGGGGTGAATGCTGTGTGTCTATATGTTATTTTATTGAAGGCCAAGAGCATGATTTATGTGCATGTGTATTAGAGATTGATGGCTTGCTGTGTCTTCATTTCATCACCTGGGAACCCTATGATTCGTGTAAAATTATCATAATACATAAGAATTGGGGGTTGAGCATAATCTTTTCTTTTGAGGAGTTGGCTATACAAGAACTGTTGAAGAGAACATCTGGATTGCTGTCCTGTTATGTACAGAATGTGATTAAATTTTGGCCCTGAAGTTGGATGTTGGTCTTAAGTTCTTAGAAATATGATAACTTCCACATATAGAGTTGTATCAAGTTGTATCATAACTCCACCCACTAGAAGATTGTAATAAAAAAAGACAGATACTAACATATGTTGATGAAGATGTGTATGAATTAGAATATGCACATATTGCTACTGGCAATGTAAAATTTTGTAGCTAGCTACTTTGGGAAACAGTTTGACAGATCTTCAAGATGCTAACCATAGTTATTACATGACCCAGTAATTCCACTTCTAGGTATTTACCCAAGAAAAATGAAAATCTAGGTTTGTTCAAAAACTTGTATATGCATGTTATTATGTCCAACATTTGATGAAAAGATATAAACAAAATGCAGTCTATATGATAGAATATTTAGAAATGAAAATGAAGTATTGGTGCATGCTACAAGATGATCACATCATAAAAACATCCTGTTAAATGAAAGAATCCAGTCATAAAAGACTGTGCATTATATGATCCCATTTATATAAAACATCCAGAACAGGCAAACCTTTAGAGAGAAAATTATAGCTGTTGTTAGGACTGGGAAGGGGTTAGGGAAGCCATTGGGAGTGAATTTGATAGACACAGTGAGGAGTGACTTTTGGTGGATACAAGGTTTTGTTTCGGCACCATGAAAATATTCTAAAATTAGGTTAGAGTGATAATTTTACAATGTTTAAATAGACTAAAAAACATGGAATTGTATATTTAAATGGATGATTTATAATACATAAATTATATTGCAATAAAGCTGCTTAAAAATACTAAAATTTTTACTAACAGGAAGAGATGACTTTATATTTTAAAAGATCAAATATTTTTACTTGAGACATGTTTCAACAATGTGTGCTTTCTGTACAGCATATAAATTTCTCATCTACTCATTGAGAATTTATGAGTGTCAACAAAAATAGAACTTTTATTTATTCTATAGCTCATATCTTTGTTTTCTTTGAGAGACACATAATAGCGCCAGGGACTTTGGAGTCAGGTAAACTAGGATAAAATTTGGCTCAACTAATTATTAGTCATATGGCTATGGGCAAGTTACTTAGTATTCCTGAGTTTCATTTTCCAATCTATAATGTGGCAGTTATTATGTAAACACCTAACAAAACTATTACAAAGTTTGAGAATATGTGTTTTTGTATATATGAGTAAATACATACTCACATGTACCTGTGTGTGCATATATATGTGTATATATTTAAGAAAGCATATATGTAAAGTATCTGGTATATATATGCATATATTAAATTAGAACTATTATTATTACTGGTTAATCTTATTTGGCTGATCCAAATGAGGGAATACAAACTTTATGATTAGCAACATTAGTTGTAAAATAAATTGTATTAAAAGCATCCATTTATAGAGTAGTGATTACAATTCTTATGCTGCTGCCCCTATTAATTTTAAGCAATGTGGGAGTTACTCCAAATAGTACTAATAAATTAAAAGAGATAGTGCTTTTCTAACCTTTGTAGTTCATTATAAAAATGTAAGGTGTATTTTGCTAAAGAAATAAGGAAAAACTTTTAAAAAATAACATATTAGGGACATGAAGACAACATAACCTGCATTTTATGTATGAGATCTTGTTTTGAATTCTAAGATCCAAACTGTAGCTGAACCACAAATGCTAGTCTTAACTACCACTGGTCACACTCCATTCTTGCATCGCTCTGCCAATATTTTTCCAGTTCATGTACTTGCTCGCAAAGTATTTCAAGATTAGATGCATGAGTGTGCTGTGATGAATATGGAACTAAAAGGACCTAACAGACATATTGCGCAGTAAGCTTAGAACTGGATTACTAGGCTTGAAGTATATACTTGTCCCCTTTCCTCTTCTCTCCCCCTTTTTTTTTTTAAGATTTTATTTATTTATTTGACATACAGAGATTACAAATAGGCGGAGAGGCAGGCAGAGAGAGGGGAAGGGAACCAGGCTCCCTGCTGAGAAGAGAGCCTGATGCGGGGCTCAATCCCAGGACCCTGGGATCATGACCTGAGCCAAAGGCAGGGGCTTTAACCCCCTGAGCCACCCAGGTGCCCCACTCCTTTTTTTTTTTTTTTGCCCCAATTCTTTATTCCTTCTTTTCTCTCTCCATCTTCCCAGATATATGTAGTAGAAATATAAAGAGATCAGCATATGTTACAGAGAAAAAAAGATTATGTATTATACAAACTCTCATAAACAACCTGATATAATTAAGCCTTGTAAATTTTATGGTCTAATAGTAGCCAAAGATTGTTTACTGACTACATTTAATAGTCACCAAGGATGGTTCAGCCTGCAATGTAGGGTCCTGTAGAAAATAAGCAAACACCATTGTTAGTTTATGTTATTTCACAAAACTGGTGAGTAGTCAGATGTCTACTTTGATAAGAGTGAATTAAACAGGCGACAAAAACACAATGTCCCAAAGCATTTTAATTGCACTATATTTAACATGCTAATTGGAATAAGAAACTACACTCTGGTAATGTTACTGTTATCTAAAATCATTGTAAAACACAGGTTTTAGGTGACATTTATATATGTTGGGTAACTGGCTTTACCATTTTTCTAAATACAGAATCATACATTTTTAAAATGAATGATGAAAATAAAGTGGTGAGTAGTTTAAGAGTAGGAGAGAATAAGATTTGGAAGTATGGTTTTCGGTTGTCCTGTTTTGAGAAATTAAGTTGTTTCATTATTTTATTTTTTCTTTTCTGAGTAAACATGAAAGTGGTCCTTACAGGATTGGTAACAGACATTTTTGAGAAAGACTGATCCAGATATCAGCATGTTATTATTTAATTTGCAATAATGTTTCCTAGATTTTGGAAGACAATAACTTTGGAATCCTTATGGAGTAGCACCATTTCTTTTGCATATTAAATCAATAAGCTTATATTAATGTCGTAAGGCTTCATCAACTATGTAACAATATATGCTGCTTTTACAATCTGAAAAAGAAAATGCTACAGAAATAATTTTTGTGACATCTTTGTGTTTAGGCAAGTGAGAAAAAAAAGGTCAAGGTGTATGATATGTGACAAGTACTCCTTTAGATTCCAAAATACATCTGGTCTTTTAAGATTTTTCAGTATTATTTCAAATAAGCATGTAGTAACCCTAGGATATACTTGTTTTTCAGTAGCAAGTCATCTCTTTTGTTACAGTACAGCTATAAACATACTTCATAAATTATATTCATATGACTGAATTTCATTAAAAAAAAGAAATTGACATATCTTAAAAATTAACATGAATGGTCTATTAAAATTAATGATTTCACGAATTAAATGTTGCTTAGTGGATAAAGGCAATTTTCAGATAAATTATATTCTCAATAGCAACTCTACTTGGCCATTTGCAAGCTGGACTTTATTGAACTTAGTGTGATAAGTTGTTCCTCTAACATTTGTCTCCTCTTAACCAGCACATTTTCACTATATCCAAGTGACATTGAACGGCCTAGACTTCTAGAATACCATGTCGTGGGATACATAGGCCTGTGCATGTGATAAATACCCCACATAACTCTCTGTTTTACTGGCACAGGGAACCCAGGGCAGGAATCACACAAACTTTTAAGGTAGTTACTGGGAAAGAGAGAAACTATAGAAAGCTCTGAGAAAGCCAGCATGTGGCCAAAAACAACAGCAGGTATGGCCATATGGCAATCGAATTAGAAAAGGGATTTTTGCCACACTGCCTTCCAGAAGGTAGTCAAGCCCAGGCAGCTCTCATGAAGGGATGATTTACTCAGTACATTTTAAGTGTTTCATATTGCCTCTTACACCATTCAGTCCCAAAGGGAACTTAAATCTATTATACCAAATAGATATTGAAGTGTTTTCTTAAAAATAAAAAAATAATAACTTCTAAAGTAATTTCAGTTTCACATTTAAAGATCACAGTGCCAAAAGCATGTTTATTTCCAACTAAGCATTTGCTGAAACTGTTTTCAAAAAAGTAAAGCTTTGTAAGGATAAAATTTAATAACGTTATTTTATTTTAACAACACATTTGGTGAGATTTTTTAACATTTTAAAATCCCCTACCTAGTCTAAGGCACTCTGTAATAATATAATTTAAATTAGTTGTATAAGAACCCCTTAACCTGTAGAATAACATTTGTCAGAAATTCTTGAGGCACATTTTTTTTTTAAAAGAATTTGCTGAAAATGTGTTTTACGTCTCAGATTAGCTCTCAAAAACTTGTTTGACCTACAAGGAACAGGAGCTATACTGGTAACAGTCATTTTAAAATTTATTATTATTATTGTATCATGTTATAATTTCAGCAACATTCTTGGAATGTGTGTGAATGTGTATGTGTGTGTGCTGGAACATGTGTGCATGTGTGTTTAATCTGGTAAAATGTTCAGGCTTTGTCTTTTATTGTTCTTATCTTGAGGGAAAATATCATCTTTGTTTAATAAGAGAGACTTAAGAATATTTCCCCGGCTCTGGTCTTCCCCCTCCACACATGCACACACCTTTATTAGGGTGATAACAAACTAGCCTATGTCAGCATGAACTTAATGTTCATATTTCAAACTTGAATTTTCTAATTTGTTTCTACTTATTGACAGTACCACACTTCCATTTTCCATGACCACATTTTTAGAAAAACTGACCAATAAGAAGATAAGTCCTTAAACTAATAGCTAATAGTTTAAGTATGGATTTCTTCAAGTATGGATTTTTTCAAATAGGATTATTATGTGTATCTTGAATAAAGAGAAATTATCTATGTAAAAAATGTGAACTAGTAATCAGTTACTTTTTGGAGTACAAATACTATATTTCTATTGAAATTAGTTTACATGTACTTACCTTAGTAGAAGAAAGTCAGATTTTGTTGTTTTAAAATTGTTTTCTTTGGTATATGGTTATTTTTGTTTTGCCTAGGAATCCAGGTTTTAACTTTAAAAAAAAAATAAGTCTTGGGAAAATAAAAAGAAAAACGTAATAAACATCACTGCCTCTATCGCTCAGATGTTAGGCTATTGTCATTTTGGCATGTTGCTTTCAGTAATTATTAAAATAAAACATATGGTTAAGCCCTTTGGTCCACTTATTGTCCTACTCTCATGAGAGAGGCAACCATTAACATGAGTTTGATTTTGTTTTCCCTTTCAATTAAAAAAATTACATATGTATATCTGTTAAAAATATGAGTATTATTTTAAATATACAGCTTGAACAGCTGTGAATCCTGAACCCCATGCCATCCACCATCTGCATTTAACTTTTGATGCCCCCCAAAACTTGACTACTAATAGCTTACAACTGATCAGACAGAAGCCTCATCAGTAATATCAGCAGTCGATTAACATATATTTTGTACATTATATGTAATATATACCATGTCCTTACAATAAAGTAAGCTAGAGAGGACAAAATATTATTAAGGAAACCTGGGGCACCTAAGTGGCTCAGTCCGTTAAGCATTTGCCTTTGGCTTAAGTAGTAATCCCAGGGTTTTGAGATGGAGCCCTGCTTCTCCCTCTCCCTCTGCCCACATCCTTGTGCTCTCTCTCTCTCTCTGCTCTCTCTCTCAAATAAGAAAATCAAATCTTTCTTTTTCTTTTAAGATTTTATTTATTTGACAGAGAGAGAGACAGCGAGAGAGGGAACAGAGCTGGAGGAGTGGGAGTGGGAGAAGACTTCCCACTGAGTAGGGAGCCTGATGCAGGGCTCGATTCAAAACCCTGGGATCATGACCTGAGTTGAAATCAAGAGTCCTGTGCGTAACTGACTGAGCCACCCAGGTGCCCCAAATCTTAAAAAAAAAAAAAAAAAAAGAAAGAAAGAAAAGAAAAGAAAATCCTAATGAAGAGAAAATATACTTACAGTACTGGACTGTATTTATTGGGAAAAAAATCCACATACAAGTGGGCCCACACCATTCAAACCCATGTGGTTCAAGGGTCAACTATGTGTTCAAAGGTATATTGCACATGGTATATGGCATAGCTTCTTCATGTTATTTTTTCGCTAAAATTCGTTATCATGGTCTACTCATTGACACATAAAGATCCACCTCTTTCCTTTTAACTGTTTTACAACATTTTATCATATGAAGAGAAAACACTTTATTGACCCGTTCCTCTACTGATGGACATTGATAAGTGTTTTTCTTCATGGTTTCTCTGGTATTCCATTAATCCTGAGGTTTGAATAACATTTTCATAATAATCAAGCAGTAGCACTTAGCAAACCACTCTTGAATATTGTCCATTGGAGATGTTTTCTTTTTCTTTTTCTTTTTTTTTTAATTATCCCTCAAATCTAGCAAAATGGCAAACAATTCAAGACACGATTTTTAACATCAAATGTAATTTGTTCAAAATTTACATTAATCTTTCTCATAACTAGTCACTTCCATTTTGTCTTCCTGTCATCCTGAAGAATGAAAATGTAATTTCCCAGAGGCTTTAAGAATTGGGGGAGTATTAAATGTAACCGAAATTAAGTGATTAATAATTTACTTTTGGGTCATGAATCAACTTCGCGGGATGCTAAGGACCATTTGCAACCCCGGGAGCACTGGCAGTAACAATGCACTTTTTTAAGACAAGAGCTCTCAAAGGTTGGCTGCCCAACCTAATTAAACCCAAGTCTTCTGATACCAAATTTATTTCTTCTTTGGACTGAATTTCCAAAGATCTTGACAGGAAAATGTCACTTTGCCTGACAGCTGATAGACAGGTTATGTAGCACCATAATTGGAGAGAAAAGGATAGCTTAAAGCTACTCGATTTAATGGCTATGTGTATGGCTTTTTCTCTTTCTTTTCCTTTTTTTTTTTCCTAAGGTTTCTATGACAGACACAAAAGGCCTTAGCAAATAGGCCTAGTGCCATTTTTCCCCTGCTTCCTCCCGGGGTAATTATCTTACTCCATCAATAGTGCTGTCAGAAATTGGGCACATAATTCAGCATTTAAATGAACAAGCAATGTAATATTTCCTGTCTCCCAGTGGAATGCTTTGTAGTTCACATTCTTCTCTGTCACTCGCTCACTCTTGATGTATGTCCCACAGCCAGTCTTTGAATGCCTCCTCTCCCTTGTGTTTCATTGCAGATGTTGGCTCCGACTTGACACCTACTTCATTTGGAGCTTTATAGGACCAGCGACCTTGATAATAATGGTAAGAACTCCTCATTAACTATGTGTTTCCCAGGTCAAGAACTAAAAATTCCACGATGCTTGCACTGACTATGCTTGATTTACATAGATTATTTTGGGGGAAATCGTCTACTTCTCTGACCTTCTATAACTCAAGCAGTTAGACACTCAATATAGTCTACTTTTATATT
The DNA here is from genome assembly GCF_010015895.1 of Lontra canadensis. Classification (NCBI taxonomy): domain Eukaryota; kingdom Metazoa; phylum Chordata; class Mammalia; order Carnivora; family Mustelidae; genus Lontra; species Lontra canadensis. Next base: position 17,755,434 of record NW_022630995.1, on the reverse strand, counting down.
ATAAAATACTTACTCAAAAATGTTGGAGAGGAAAAGAGCCCGACCTCACATAAGCTACGTGGTTTTGTAGGTTTTTGAACAGCAGTGACTTCAAGTTTCACAACGATATATTTCCTTTCTTTTTCATTTGGATAATTTTTGAGTTATGAATGGAATTGGAAATTGGAAATGCGGTCCTCTACCTTACTATTCCTTCCAGTTTTGTTTTTTATAAACATCTCAAAAACTTTGAAATCCAAAAGAATTTCACTTGAGAATGGCAAAAATGGTTAAGCAAGCATTCTGGAATCATACTTTCTTTTGAATTTTTAGATGCGTAATGTCTTGATTTCACATATGAATTACTTATCCTAATTTAGATTCTATGTTTAGTATTATTATTTATGTACTCATGATTTTACAATATAAAATTGTTCTCCATTTTTTATAAAATTAAATGGCCTCTTGATTTTGAATAAAATATAGATTTTCAATTCACTATCTGAAATCCCTTGAAGCAGGTATATTTTAGAATTCAGAAAGTTTTCAGACTTTAGAAAAGTAATATGGTACATGTATTGCATATTATATAATATTCCTTGTAGAGAATAAGCAGTTGCCCAAAATCAAACACATATACCAATACTCAGAGTAGGGACTAGGCAGGACTCTGAAACCAAACACAGTAGTAATTCAACAGAAAAAAAATTGGAAAAGTAGGAGCAAGCAGAATAAAGACAGAAGAGTCTTATGTCAGTACAAATCAGGTTTTCCCATCAAATGGGTTTAGTTAAGGTTAGGCTTTTTGGCCACTCAATGAATTTTTTAAAACTTTGACTTTTCAGACTTTTGGAATTAAAGGATTGTAGAACTTTATTATTGAGGAGGGCTTATAATTGGATTTTCCTAGTCTCCACCAATCATAAATTTTGGAACGTATAAACAAACCAGGTCACAAGTGCAATTGAATATGCGGTTTTCTATACAGTTTACATATACGTGATATATGGAATTCACACTGGACCTTTTTGTTTTAAGTCCTGTGCCCTCTCTGCTTCCAGTGACAAAACAGTATCACTGACAAAACAGTATCACTGGCTGTGGGACATACATCAAAAACAGTGTTTTAATCCTAGTTTGTTATAGCATTATAATTAACCAGCATTTTGTAATCCTTTTGATGTAGCTATTCAAAACTATATTGATTTAGTATTTATAATTTGTAACATAGCATTTCAAAACATATCCCTGAACAACAAATTGGGGGCCATGTTCAGATGGTAGAAATAGTAACACACCTGTGTATATTTTTTTAAACATACACTTGGCTTTGAGTTGCTTTATGATTTCCACAGCATCATTCCAACTGCTGCTGATTTTGTATTTGTATGTATTTTGGCATAATAGTGCTTTGTAACTCATTGGTATCCCAATTCCCTACAGTGGCTTTTTGCCTTCACTAAAATACCAGGCAATCATCTATGATCAAGTTCCTTTTTAAGTATAGTGAGAGCTAATTTCCCAGAACAACTCATCCGTATGGAGAATAGACTTCCTTTTTTTCTTATGTTCCGGTTATGCTACATGATCGTACTTTTTACATTCCAGCTTAATGTCATCTTCCTTGGGATTGCTCTATATAAAATGTTCCATCATACTGCCATTCTGAAACCTGAATCGGGCTGCCTTGATAATATCAAGTAAGTGATTTTTCTTTTTGTTTCCTTTAGCCAGCCTAACTTTGGTGCTCTAAATCATCCTGACTTTTAATTCCACTGAAATCTTGTGACAAAATGAAGAGGATCAATGTGTTGTCTTTGCTGAATAAGATCATTTATTGACTGTTGAGATGACTTGATCTGCCTGAAAATCAGTATAATGAAGCTGTATCTTCCAAAAAAACTTTTTTTCCCCTAAACTCTGATGTGCAACACGATAAATTCTTAATATGTACACTTCACGTATTTTGTCCTGAAAGCAAATACATGGTTTCTGTATCTGGGCAGACTGTTGTTTCTTGGAGCAATAACCATATCTGTTCCCAACGCTCCATCCCCCTCCACACCAGGAGCACTGTGAAGAGAGACCGTGGCACCTGCAAGTACTAAAAGGGAGATTTTCCACCACAGGAGAGGAACCCCGAGATTATTGATCTAGGCATTTGTAGAGAAGCTCATATACAGCTTCCCTCCTCTCCTTCTGAGAGAGGAAGAGAAAACACAACTCCCTGTTGAAAAATCCTACGGTATATAAATATGTGGCTCCAGGCTTTAGTCCCCTTTGAAATGTTAACGTTTCCCTCCTGGGAGGCAAATCACTCCAGAAGTCTCTCACTATCTATTCAGCCATCTTTCAATTTCCAAGGTTTGTCCTTTAACCCAAATTCTGTTTTTCTATGCTCAGAAAGCCCTGGCCATGCACAGATATGAAAATATTCACATTCCTTTCCACACTAGTGGCACTTCTGTACATACACAAAAAAGAAGCTAATTTACATTTTCTGAAAAGAAAAATAGTTCCTCAGTATAACCAAAGATTTTATCGTGTTCCTTCAGAGGCTGTGACATTTGAGAAAGATAGTCCTGTGGAGATGTACATCAGTTATTAATATATATTAAATTGTAATTTGTATATAATTTGCCTATGCTATGTATTAATTTGGTTAAATGTTTTTATTTAAATGAATGTACTTTCAGAAGTTTCATGAGGTCACCTGTGACTTTTGAACATTCTTCCTGAACTACGTCAGATAACAGCTATGTCACCCATTTTCCATCTTTCTACATTTAGCTCCTGACAAAGTTCCTTGCCGATAGCAGGCCCTTAATGAATGTTTATAAAATAAAGCAATACAATTAAAGACTTTAGTGACGAAAGTGTACTGACACGAAGTAGTTAATTTTGTTGAAGGAATCATCTGTCTAACTTAATTGAAAAGGATAGCTAAGAAATTAGAAAAAAAAATGTAATGGAGCAAACTAAGAATTATCTACTATGAGTAGTAGTAGACTTCTGTAGTTCTCGATGTTATTAGTTGAGGTGATAGTCATTATTTTGTTGAATTATGTATAATTAGACTGTCCTTCTAATATTAGTTCCTTGGACTATCTTTTCCTGATGAAACTGAATTTGGATAAATAAATAAATAAATAAATAGGCATATAAAATACATTTTGCCTAAAATGTACTCCCTTTTGATGTAAATTACATCTTTGTATCTATTGTTTTATAGTATAAAGCAAAATGCAAGTAATACTTTATTACCATTTATACTGTTTTTAAAGTACTATCAGAAGTAAACACTTTGATATTTAATAACAGCTTTTATAATGTTAAAAATCAGGGGGGAAAGTTCTTGTACTAGTACAGTCACACATCTTAAAAGATCAGCTCGTTCTGTATTTATTCATATATATTTCTTTAAGTGGTATGGTTCGAATCTTTATTGTTATTGTTTAAAAAAACAAACACATAAAAAGCAATAGTTACTGTAACTAGAGGTAATGACATTGATGGCATTAAGCTTTACATTACAAAGTAAAGTAAAGCCTTTGAGAATATCTTAATTTAAATTCTGTCCAAACTGCTTTATAGTTTATATAGCTTTTGGGACGTTTATTTAAACTTGCTGAGCCTTTCTGTCCTCTTTAAAATGGGTACAATAATGGGGCACCTGGCTGGCTCAGTCAGTAGAATGTGACTCTTGACCTCAGAGTTGTGAGTTCAGGCCCCACACTGGGTGCAGAGCTTACTTAAAAATAAATAAAAGTATTAACTGTTCTTTAAAAATAACAATGAAATAAAATGGGTATAATAATGAAATACCCAACCATCAAATAAGTAAAAGAATATATACAGCCTTTGATGATTTTTTTTAAGAGAAATTAAGTAGTTGTTGGAAAGGGTGGTTTTGAAATGAAAGAAACATGAATATGGACATGCTGGTGAGGAAGAACCGGTTATAGAGAGATTAGAAGCACAGGAAAGGGAATGGTTGTTGTAACTGTGAACTGAGGAATTGTAGGGTGGAGATTGTAGAGATCCAGAACTGTGGTCAACCATTCCACTCTATTAAAGTACATGAAGGACACTTTTCTACCAAGGTAAGAGAAACTGGGTAGGAGGACTCTTTTCCACTGAGACTAGGTGAAATAAATAGTAGGTGTGATGTAGATTATGTTGGAGGAACCGGGGCAGGGCAGTAAACTGAGGAATTTCTGCCTGCTATCCTCTGTGCAGTAGGAAAGGTGGTCATCTGCGGGATATAGGGACATGTTGAAGAGTGAAAATAAGAAAGAAATCTCAAGAAAATATTCCTTAAAAGTTCCTAGAAGCTGAAGGACATTTCATTTTATGGAAAACATATTAACTATTTAGGAAGTACTTGTAAAGAAATCAGCAGGGCTTAATTGGTGAGGAAAGAAGAATTTAAGAAAGATAATAATGATTTTGAATATAAGGGAAAACACACAAAATCCGGCATCCTTTTTATCTAAAAAAACAAGGATCTTTTTATATGTATTTTTAAATGTTACGGGTGGTGTGAGGATATTTATTTGAAGACGTAAGCATCATTTATCTGGAAAATCTTTTTTTAGCATGGGAAAGGGCATAAAAGTTAATGTTTTCCTGTTTTTGTTTTTTCCATTTTTGTAAAATGCTGAATAAAATGGGCCACCTTGTTCAGTTTATTGAGGAAAAAGTCCAGCATACAAGGACTTTTGGAAGTCAATGTCTTTCTAAAACAATTCATTCTCTCATTTATCAAATATTTACTGCCTCTATTATACAGGTTCTTTCACACAAAGATCTCTCCTTTTTCTAAAATGTGTTTCCTTCTCCCCATATTCATTGCCACCATTTTTTTAAGCCACCATCAACTTCTGCAGAAAGACTGCAGTGGTCTTGTAACGTCTTTCCTCATTATTGATTCTTGCCCTTACCTCCATCAGCTAGAGTGAGCTCTTAAACCATGTAAATCCCATCGTGCAACTCCCTTGGGTAAAACTCTTCAGTGGTTTCCTGCTACACTCACACAGGAAGTCCAGACCTTCTACCCCACCCTACTAACCCTTTCAGGCCTAGTTGCTGTTTCTTTCCTTGGCCTCTTGTCAAGCCATTTGCCCCTCTGGCCATTCTAGATGGGTTCACTTGCTTCAGTTTTTCTCTCTCCTGTTTCTCTACTGACTTTGTTTTCTCAAACACTATGCCTGGCTGGCTCCCAATTTACCCTAATCAATTTAATTATTATTTTAAAGATAATTTAATTATGTTTTAATTTAAAATTTGCTTCATGATCATTAAAATAAACATTGTGTGTGTGTGTGTTTTAGTTTAGAACTTTCATTTTTCTGGCTCATTACTATATTAATGATATATTTCAGAACAAATAATAATAGAGTGAATTAGTATAGGTAACATGATTACCAAGGAAATGAGGTATGCCATTCTCAGATTCCCAAAAACGTAATTAAATTTTAAAAGTACAATTCTGTTTGCTCTTTCCTTACTTGTCTTTGTCTCTTTTTCATCAAAATACGTAATTTTATGTGGAAAAAAAAGTAATTCCACTCATTTGAATTTTCTGGTTGAGTTTCTGACGAGTTGAAATTAGAGCTTACAGTAATCATAACAAAAATCGAAACTAATTTTAAATATATACATATATGGATTAATAGGAATAAAGCAGTTATTAAATCAATGTATATTATTGCTGAGGTATTATGACATGTAAAACTTTAATTCTTGAGGTGCATTTAGAACACTCTTGACTTACTTTCACAATAAAAGTGTACTACTGCTTGCATAGTTATCAACTATTTCTTCTATTACTGGTTTAATAGCATCACAGGTACTTAAAAGAGTGAAAAGTAATGGTATAGACTTTTAGGGCTAAGAAAGAAAATTGATGTCTATATGGAGAGACAGGAAATCTGCTTAGGCTTCCCTTCCCTGTGTCTCTCCTTTAGCTCCTTTCCCATGTACAGAATTCTGCATCTGGACTTCTGATTTTGGCTTAGACATGTTTTCTGACTTCTGGTCTCTCCTTTTAACTTCGGTTTGGCATGAGTGATGGGATGGCAAACGTATTGTCAGGTGGTTTAAAGAAAGAGTTTCACTTTGCTTCATTCTTCCCAGTGCTCTAATTGCTAAGAGAAGGCATAGCAGTAGAGAGGAGTAATGATTTCAGTGCCAGAAACTTGGGTTTGAATTTCTATTCCATCTAATAATTGTTATATTACCTTGCAAGTTTCATAATGGCTCTCAGTCTGTCTCCATGGAATTGGGGATAATTGTATCTACTTTGTAGAGGTTTGAAATAATTAAATATATGTGTAATACATACATCACAAAATTTGTGCCCATACAGGATGGTTTGATTATTTTCAGCTACTATGTGAAAATACACTGCTGCCTTTAGTTCTTTGTGCTTCCTATGGTGAAATTTGCTCAATCTCATATCAAAATCCCATTAGAATTTGACTGGCTTTGTTTACCATGGGGTGTTGTTAAGAATATATATATGTATATTTATAAGTATACAAATTTTATATATACATATATATATGTATATATATATCTTTAAGCCAAGCTTATTCTGTTATGAAAGAATTGGCTCTAGGAGGGAAAGGCTCATTTAATTAATAAGTAACAAATTCTGTAGTTAGTTCTGAAGAAAAGAAAAAGAAGTATGCTTAGTGAGTTTGGGCACCTGCCGTACATAAAGAAATCTAAAAAAGTTTAGGGATGAATAGAAAAATGCTGTACTTTACCAACATCCACAATAACTTACTCTGTTCTTAAAGGTAACTTTTACTTTGAGAACTATGTTTCTAGATATTGGTAGAAACAAATAAGTCAAAATTACGATCAGTTTGATGTTAGCTTATTACATTATTACTATTATTACATTATTTATGGATTAAAGGTGGTAAGGTTCTAAAGATTGAAAGCAGAAGACCAAATTGAAATAATCTTGGAAAAATGCAGCAATATCACAAGAATATTTTAACCTTTAATTTTTGTCCTTTATATTAGTATATTAAGATGGATATATATCTGTGTATATATATCTATATATCTGTAGCTAGGAAGAAAGGGCACAAGCAGGAGAGAACCTCCTTTTCAAATGGTATCGTCTTTATTCTGTAGTCAGAGCCGTATCCTAAAAAGAGTTTGAACCTTTATGAGAATAGTTAATCTAGTTCTGAGTTGTACATAGTAAAAATATTGATCCACTTCAAAGTTTCTGGATGAGTTTTTAGGAAAATATACTTTCTCATTTTTCTCAAAATATTAGCTGGCACTATAAAAATTTTGAAATATTGATTTAAGTGGTTTAAATGGAAGGTCAATATAGTACAATAGTCCATGCAGACTTAAAAAAGAATAGCTTATATCTCCAAGCAATTGATTTCACTCATAGTTTACCTTTCACCACCAAAACTACTAAGTTCAAATTTAAATTTTACACATTTCTAATTATATTAAATATTTAGTGATGTTGTATTTAAAAACTGTCACCTCTCTTGTAAAAAGATTACTGGGTCAACATATTATACTAAAGATGTGTTTTACTAAATCTTTCTTTATCATATAAACTTCTTAATGCTCATATATACCAGAAACACTCTAGCAGTAGAAAGAGTAGAGCTAGTAACTGATTTATTTATTCACTAAAATAAAAGTAATGTTCGAGAAAAAAAAATGTTTAAAGATTTTGTTTATTTATTTGACAGAGAGAGAGAGAGAGATCACAAGTAGGCAGAGGCAGGCAGAGAGAGAGAGGGGAAAGGTGGCTCCCAGCTGAGCAGAGTGCCTGATGTGGGGCTCGATCCCAGGACCCTGAGACCATGACCTGAGCTGAAGGCAGAGGCTTAACCCACTGAGACACCCAGGCACCCCATGTTCGAGAAATTTTTGAAAGGAATGTCATCTGTCTGTTATTTCAGTTTTCTGTCTTCCTCTGTTTCCTTGGTCTATAGTTAAAGATCACTGGAAATGTACAGTGACATTATCATAAATCATCCAGGTGTATTTGAAGACTAAACAATGCTGTTTGGAGTTCTGTGTGATGCTATAAGATCACAAGATTTGCTTCAGACAATTTAAGGAAGCAGGTAGTAGGTAGTTCCTTACTGATTGACTTAATTTCAACAGTAAAAGCATTTAACAGTTACTTATTTGGAAAATTAATCTCAGCCACGGATTCATAAAGATGTGCATTCTGCAAATGTTGTTGCCAGTCTCATTGTATCATGCATTTTAGGCTATACTCTGAAGTTTTCTGAAATGTAAAAGTGTTGGCCCTTTTTTTTCATAGGTTTTTCATTAAAATGCATTTAAATCCCCGTATGATTTTCCAGGAGCCAGGAGTTTTATGCATCACTGTATTTAGCATAGTTTATACACTGGGAACTGACATTTGAGAAAAACAGTTTGAAGCATGACTGTTATAGGCGCACTGGAACTGTTCTGCATTATAACTTGAGATTAAATAATAGTTTCATTTTTCCCTGCTATAATTAGTTTTATATCAAATTTAGGAGAGTCCATTGCAGTACAGTCTAAGGATGAGAAAGCCTTGAAAGACTATCTAAGGGAAAAATAATTCTTCTTTATAATAAAAACATAAAAATTAACAGCTCCTTTGTTTTTTAATGTATGACTCGGACTCACATTTCCGTTATATGCAATGTGTAATGTGCAGTCAGACTTCAAGAAAGCTTGGTAAGTGGGATTTATTTTATGAAACCAACATTTCTGGTCACTAGAATCATTCTTCCCTAAAAATGCTTAGGTGCAGGTTTTCAAAAGAGTGGTAGAAATCTGAGAATAATTATAAGCAAATAATATTTATGTTCCATATTATTCACATATTTAATTTTTAATATGTGAACTTTGATTTGATTTTTATTCTTTAATTATTCATTAATGTATTTGATAAGTGAGAAGTACTAAAATTTTGGATTTATTTTGAAGATAGAACTTATGTAGAATTTGCGAATTTATTTTATATAGAGTACCAGAAGAAGGAGTGGATTGTGATTTCAAATTTTTTGGCTTAAGTTACTGGAAATGTGAGTTGTTATTACTAAGATGTAGAAAACTGTATAAAAAACACTTTTTTGACAACATAACTTTGAGAGACTTAGTAAATACCTTAATGTAGATATTGAGTAGGCAGAACGATGAATAGTGGAGTCATCAGTGTATACGTTTGTTTTATTTTATTTTTGCATGCAATGTTTTTATATTTTATTTTTAATGTGTATTTTTAGAGATTTTACTTATTCACTTGAGAGAGAAAGCATAAGCGGCAGGAAGGGGCAGAGGAAGAGAGAAAAGCAGACTCCCCACTGAGCAGGGGGCCTCGATCCCAGGATCCCAAGATCATGACCTGAGCCAAAGGCAGACACTTACTTAACTAACTGAGCCGCCCAGGCATCCCTATATTTTATTTTCTCTTTGTATTGATTTCATTATATATATATGTATTACTTTCCATAATGTCAAATAATCCCGTTTTTTGTCACAGTGATACATTTCCTTTAAATATTAAGCAGAGTGAGATGATTAGGAAAAATAACAATAGTAAAATAGTGAAAGTAGTATGTAGATAGGACAAAAAAAACGAGATAGTGATATTTCAGACAGACTGGTTTCCCTTACTCGTCACCAGAATATATGTTTGTTAGGATAGCTCCTGGTGTGACTATCAAATACTGACCAATATGGTGGCCTAAATCATGACCCAAGAGACAAAAAATCCAGAGGTATGTGGTTCCAGAGTTGTTTCAGTAGCTCCATGATATCCCTAAAGACTTAAGTTCCATTTGTGCCTTTCAGAAACAGCTGCTCCTTGGCCACTCCTTGAACCTAGGAGTGTGGTACCAGCTGTAATCATAGGAAAGTCAATGAAAGAGGGATTATAGTTTAAATCCATGATGCTGGGTAAAATAAAAAGATCGAGAGTAAAAACATACAATAAGAAGACCAGTGGCTGTAACCCTGGGTCACTTGAACTTTTAGACGTATTAGAAATGCAGAACCTACAAAATAGATTTAGAAAGAGCAGACAGTGAGATAGGAAGAAGGCTAGAGATCCTGGAAACGAGGTGAATCAAGCCTTTCAGTTTAGATGGGAACTTAAACTTGACCACTGGATTTTGTTTTATTGATTGGTTAATTTAAGGATGACAGAAATTATAACCTCTTTTTTTTAATCTGGTAAGAATGGAAAAGTAGTTGATGCTGGCAAGTGGGGAAAATTGGGTGGTTTCTACATTTGAGTAGGCAAGGGAGGATGGGATCTAGTATACAAGTGAAGGTTGGTTTTATGTAAGAAGATGTATACAGAGGCGCCTGGGTGGCTCAGCCGTTAAGCATCTGCCTTTCACTCAGGTCATGATCCCAGGGTCCTGGAGTCAAGCCCTGCATTGAGCCCCGCATGGGGCTCCCTGCTCAGCAGGAAGCCTGCTTCTCCCTCTCCCAGTCCCCCTGCTTGTGTTCCCTCTCTTGCTGTGTCTCTATCAAATAAATAAACAAAATCTTTAAAAAAAAAAAAGGAGTATAGAAAAAATTTTTTCCTTTATATGATGAAATTATGACTGAGTCTGTCAATTTATTGACCAGCAGATGTTTTCTTTTAAAGTAGTGGGATAAATTATCATGACTCATAAGTAGCGAGTATTCATTGTGCTTAGAAGCATTCATCTACCTGGAAAGAAAGTTATATAACTTCGAAAAATAGAACATTATTTTTTTTAACTTTATTTATTTATTCGACAGAGAGAGAGAGATCACAAGCAGGCAGAGAAGCAGGCAGAGAGAGATGGGGAAGCAGGCTCCCTGCTGAGCAGAGAGCCTGGGCTCGATCCCAGGACCGTGAGATCATGACCTGAGCCAAAGGCAGAGGCTTAACCCACTGAGCCACCCAGGCGCCCTGAAAAATATAACATTATTATAAGATTATTTTAATCCTCCACTTGCCCCTTTATATATTAATATGAAGATTAATATATGATTATATATTTTATTAATTTATATTTATAAATATATACTTTATGCATTGATGTATTAATATATAATTAATATAAGTATTAATATATACTAGTTATAAACTTAATATTCTAATTATAAAATCTTTCCATACCTACATGTATGTATAAGATTTACAGTATATATACTTTCTATAAAATGTAAATGTTCAAATACTTTATTAATAAGTTACAATATTTCACATTTTATACATATTTAGTAAATTTTATGTGTAATTTCATGGATCTAAGAAGCAAAATAAATAGGTTATATAGTTTAGAGAAGAATTAATCATCAATACAAATTACCTAAGCAACAAAATTCTTTTTCCTCTAAGTAATAGCAAGGTGGGCATTTTGATACCTTAGAAACAATCCTCTCTTTAGCTATTTCTTCCTGGAAATAAAATACAAAGCTATATATCATAAAATTTATTAAGCATACTTTATAGGAGAGCTGAGTGCTAATATACCTCCTGGGATATAAGATGAACATTCTTATTTCTCAGAAATAACTGGTTATGTATGCAGGAAAAAAGGCTAAATGGAAATATACTAAAAAATGAATAATGGTCACCTTTTAGTGGCAAAATTAAAGAACATTGAAAATGTTCTTTTTTGTGCACTCGTATGTTATTTTCAGACAGCACTTCTGACACTAGTTACATGTTTTTTTCCACGCCCCAACCCATTCTCCAACACCAACTAAGTGTCTAGCAATTAAATTCAATTCTGACACTAAGTCCTCCAGTTGGAATAAACTCTACAGGTTAAGGGCTCAGTTTCATGACCCTGCTTCCCACTCAGATGCCAGCTGCAAGTGGGTTGCCCAGGCTACCCACAATTTTGTCCAATCGACTGCAAATTCAGGGGTTCCTACAATCGCCCCTCAGATTCCGTGATTCACCAGAAGAACTCACAGAACTCAGGGAAGTGCTCTACTTAAAGTTGTAGCTTTACTGTAAAGGATACAACTCGGGAAAAACCAAATGGAAGAGATGGGGAAAGGTGAGGGGCTGAGGTGGCAGTAGTGCAGAGCTTCCATGGCCTCTCTGAGTTCTACCCTCTGCCCTTCAAAGGGTTCACCAGCCCAGAAGCTCCTTGAAGGGCAGCATCCGTGAGGGTCTTAGGGGAGGTTTCATTTCAAAAGTGTGATTGATTAAATCATTGGCCAATAGTGATAGAACTCGATCTGTGGGCCCTGCCCCTTAGTGGGGGTGGACTTGTAGGTGGGAGAAGGGATGAGGGTCCCAACGCTGTAATCATGGCCTTTTCTCCAGACTTCTCCATTTTGCTCACCATCTCCCTTCCCTATACCCTCTACCTGCCAGCATCATTCATTAGCATCCCAAAGACGCTGATATCACTCAAGAGATTTGAAGGGTTTTTGAAACTCGGCCACAGGAACAAAGAAAAAATATTTGCTTTTTGTTATGCCACAGCAATCTCTGAGTTTTTGGAGTTAGTATGATGAATATTATAGTACCTTATAAAAAATTTTACTTGAAAGTGGCTTGCCCTACATTATGTCCATAGACATATTAGTGACAGAACAGTCTAAGAATGTCATCTTTGAGAGTCATCCTATATTTCTAACCTCTGGAAAAGTTTCAAAAAATCAAGTCTAATTTTCTATTATTAATATGCTACTGTGTATATAGATACAAAATGAAAATTTAATCAAATCTTATGAAAATGAGAACCTTTAATTACTGTAATTCATTTGTCTCCAAATTGTGAGGAAGAGCTCATTCTAGTGTTGTAAATTGTTTTACATATATCATTTAAAAATTAATGTGAGACTCTAGTTAAAATTTGGGGATAAAAAATTTTAAACCTATTCTGTTTTTTATTTTTTGTTAATTTAAAAATGTAATTGCTATTTCTTTTCCTTGAATTTTAAACATCTGAATAAAGGTTTAAAAACCAGTACATACATTCAGCAATATCTTGTTGAATTTTATGTTGCAAAATTAACTCATATATTATGGGTAAAACTCACAAACATGAGTTCATTCACTCTTAATATATTTATTTTAATGTAGTTTCAGATAATAAAAAGTATACAAGGAATTGTACATTCCAAATGTAAATAAAAGCATTTGAATCACTTTTTGATCACTTCCAAGTAGATCTTTTTTTTTTTTCAATACATAAGCCAATTTTTACCCAGTGATTATTTAAGTCATAATTCTTTGAGGTATTACATGGAAGATACAAATACTTCCAAAGGCTGAACAAAGCACACAAGAAATCTCACTGGTATCATAATCTTTGGGCTTTTAAGAGTTTGCCTGGTTACTGTTATCAGAACCAACTGGAAATACATTTTTTTCTAATAGAGATTTCTTTAAAATGACACAAATTATTTTAAATTATAATTTTATTTATATAGTGATTATATATATGGATATAAATTTGTATGAAACTTGACCAAAACTTACTGATTTTGAAAATCTGTTGTGGGAAACTGAATAAATAATATTGGGCTGAAAGACTTTTAGCCTCCAAATCTGAATCAACCCAAGTTTCAAAGGCTTCCTGGAAATGTTTATACTAAAATGTTGTGGGTGATATTAAGTTAAATACTGTATTGTATTTTGAGTCACATACTCTAAAAATTTAGTCATGGATTCTGAAATAAAAACCAGTACTCCCTGGTTCTGCTCCTAAGTCCACTGTAATTGTTACACGTGGTTAAATAGCATTTTGAGATTTTATGTGTTGAGTCTATTTGAAATTATGTGCAAAATAATAAGAAAAATAGTTAATTTGTTGACATTTTACTATGTGGTAAACACAATTCTAAATCCTTTTCATGCATCCATTAAATCTTTGCATTAAACCTTCTAAGTTTCTAAGAAGGCAATTAATTCAGCTCAAGACCTCACAGCTAGTTAGTGCCAAAACCAGGATTTCAGCAGACTCTCTGACTTGAGGGTCCATTTCCTTAACCATACAGCCTTTGTCATATCACATTATACATTTATAAATAAACGGTGTTTAATTTCAAAAGAGATTATTTTCTTTGCAGTAAACATTTTTTTGGTTGAGGATGTACTCTTGAAACTTTAAATCTAGATATTGATTGGATTACATTATCACCAAGGGCACCATCTTTAAAAACCTGTGATTTTCATATTATAAGCTATGAACTATAAAATCATGCTAGCAAAATGTACTTGTCAGAAGTTTTAATGGCACCACAGTCTTGTCAGGATCCGGGATAGAGTTTTCAGAGTTACTGGAATTTAAGGTGAATTTCTGAATAAAACCACCCAAGAAGAATGTTGTTCTGGTAAAGGTGACTCAGAAAGTTTAGTCAACCAGGTAAATAAATGTAATAACATTATGTCATAGAAACCAAGACTAGAAGGGAGTAGTCAATCACAGAATATTTCTGAGTGGTCAAGTATGATAAGAGGGAAAAAAGTTAACAATGGATTTGTCAATGACAGGGGCACTGTGGAGTTACGGGGAAAGAATGCCTAAGTAGAGTAGCTTTTAAGAAAATGAGAAGTGAGGGGCACCTGGGTGGTTCAATGGGTTAAGCCTCTGCCGTCAGCTCAGGTCATGATCTCAGGGTCCTGGGATCGAGCCCCTCTGGGGCTCTCTGCTCAGCGGAGAGCCTGCTTCCCCCTCCCTCTCTGCCTGCCTCTCTGCCTACTTGTGATCTCTCTGTCTGTCAAATAAGTAAATAAAATCTTAATTAAAAAAAAAAGAAAGAAAAGAAAATGAGAAGTGAGAAAGTATGGATTACTAGTATAGAAAATTCTTGATGAATTTTTCAGTAAATGTTAACACAAGATTCTTGGAGAATCTCTGAGATCTAGGAAGAAGGTTTTTTTGTTTCTTAAAAGTAAGGAATACTAAAGGGTGTTTCCTGATGGGAATAAGCAAATAGAGAAGGAGACATTGATGAAGCACCAGAGAGAACAATAATGAACAGGAACACAGTTTTTGAGAAGTATCAGGATGAGCAGATATGTTGGCTCTGTACGAACAAAGGCAATTCTTTCATTATAATAGGAGGGAAGAAATGTGTGTAGACTGTTGAAGATAGCTGATAGATTTGGTTTGGGAAAGATGAGAACATTTCTGTTGGTATTCTTGGTAGAGTTCTCCCAGGGGTGGATTCTAAGGCAAGGATTCAGCCCAAGCAATTTATTAAGGAAGTGCTTTCAGAAGAGATCAGTAAGAAAGTAAGCAGAAGCGGAGTAGGTAAGAGGAAGAAGCATGCAAGGTTGTCATTTTGGGTGAAGTCTGACTGACCCTGATCCCAAAGGGAGCTCTGGAGTGTAAGTTACACTTTCGAACTTTCCAACCTTGAGGCAAAGGAGCTGGGATTGCATAACTTCACACCTGTTAGTAACTGACTACAGGCTTGCTGTGGGGTGAGAATGGAATGCAAGCTCCCAGGCACTGCTGGCTGTGTGGGTATAATATCTCTGGTGCCCAAGGACAGTCATCTGTAGGTCACAGGGGGTAAGCCTTTAGCAGCTAAGCATGCAGCAGCTGAAGGATGAATTCAGGAGCTGTGCAAGAGATTGCGAGGTCTGGACAGCGCCCCATGTATTTGCAACTGTCAGATTGCTTCTGTTTTTTCAAGGAAATAGGTGACATCGTGCAGCTAAGAGGTTAGGATGAGAGGCAACGTTGAGGTTGAAGGAATATGTGAACTATTCCTTTTGGTGAATAAAAAAGCACATGTGCTAGGGAAGTATCATTGGCTTGTCAGACATTGTTAAGTGCCATTAGAAATTTGTTGTCAAGGCACCTGGGTGACTCAGTCGGTTAAGCATCTGGCTCTTGCTTTTGGCTTATGTCATGATTTCAGGGTCTTGAGATCAAGCTCCAAGTAGGCCTTGGCTCTGGGCATTGAGCCGGCTTGAGATTCTCTACCTCTGCCCCAAACCCCTCCCATCCCACCCCACCCCCATCCCACGCTTGCTCTCTATTTCTAAAAAAGAATGAAAGAAGGCAAGAAAGATAGGAAAAAAAAAAAGAAAGAAAGAAGAAGGAAGGACTGAAGGGAGGGAGGGAGGGGGGAAGAAAGAAAGGAAAAGAAAGAAATTTGTCACAAATTTAGCATATCTTAAGTAATCATGGTTGTGTATTGATTTTTGTTTGGTGTTCTGTTTTCCATTTTGTTTTTTCTAGCAATGCCCACCTATCAAGCGTTGGTTTTTGTTTGTTTATTTGTTTGTTTTGTTTTGTTAGAATCATTAAAGGTAAACGGGGATATAAGAAAATAAGAAGTCATAAGATCCTGGTTGGTTGCAGAGAAGAATGATCATGAATAGAGAGATGTATAGTAAAACTGTAAAGACAGAAAAATTGGAGGTCTGGAGTGATAGTAAACAGCTGATGGCAAGAACCTCAAAGAAGCTGGGGATTTTGACAGGAGAAATCATGGTCTGGCCATAGCACTTCTACTGCCTGTGGGTTGTGAGAGAACCAATATTTAAGTTTGCGTGGAAAGTACTGCTAATGGGGAGAATTTCTTTTAAAGCATGAAGATGACAAGAAACACCCAGAGATGAAGTTTACTGTAAAGGAGAATTTGTGGTTATTTGACTGTGACCTTCAAGGGACAGGATATGGAATTTTGCGAGAGGAAGGGAAATGGTGGAAAGTTGGATTAAATTAAGAGATTTAACCCCCCCCCAAAAAAAGTCAAAATGAACAGAAAGAATAAGCCTGTAACCAATTTTTTGTTATACAAATTCACTACTTAATCTTTTTGCCATCACTTACCATCTTAAACAATATTGTCCCCTTGATGGGTGACAATACTACTTACACTCGCCCTAGATAAACTCATATTCTCCCCAAATTCTAGAAAATACTGAGACAAATTCTAGAAAATACTGAGATACATATACTGAAATATATTCCAATTAATAAAAGGAGACTAAAATGCTCTATGATTAAAGGTAATAAATAGGTGGCCACTGATTGGCAAATTACTCACCACAGAGGTTATACACAACAAAGTTTGACTGAAAATCTTATCAGTGTACTCTGGATGCATTTCAGTATCCCCTCATTCCAGGGGTAAACCTCTCATTCAAGTAAAAACAACAGTGAGGGAAGAAGATAACAACACTCTTTCAGACTTCAACTTTTTTCATTTTCTTATTTTCCAGGAGTGCTTTCTTACAGGAGTGTTACCGTATTTTAAACCTTTTTTTCCCCCTTTAGCTCATTTTAAAAAGTGGTGAAAGCTTATAAGTCATAGTTACTTTAAATAAAGGATTATGCATTAAATCATTGAATTTGTAATTAAAATGTGCAGACAGTATAGTAGAATGCTGTGTCTTGAGCTGCTCAGTCCACACATGAAAATTTCCTAATCTAATTTTCTCTTGGCTGAGTCCCAATTGTTGTTGGATTTTTCCACTACATACAATTAGATATTTTAAATAAGGTCTGTCATCAGAGTCCTTGAAATGTTTATAAATGTGCTTTTTATGCACTGAGTATGCATTTTAGAATACTATGCAATGTTTTCTGTGGAAGTTGGTATTTTCAATCAGATCTTTCAATGTACTAATAGAAAAGTCCTCTCTATTCCAGAACTGAGATGGGTAGTCTAAGGTTATAATTTAAAACTGCTTAATTATGAGATTGACAAAACAAGCCATGAGCATAGAAAGTAATGATTTATCAGCAAAATATTGACATTATTGGATCATAATATATTACTTATACCAAAATGTAAGTTAAAAATGGCATATTTTCTTTGTAACAATCATTGTCTTTCTAGTCCTGATTTTTCTGCCTTCTTTGAATTTACCACATTCTGTTCAATTAACTATATAAAGGTGTCTAAAATTGCCAGACCTTCCATCCAGTAACTTTCATTAGTGCAATATAATGAAATAGCACATAGTCAACCTCTTCAATAATATTCAGAGGAACCCTATTAGTAAATTACTTATGCCCATTTGTTCCTACTAGATTTTCTATTTTTCACAAAAAGTTTAATGTTTTCCTATTTTTCCAATTAGTTTTCCTGTACACTTTATCCTTTACTTGGTGATACACAATTTGTATTCTTCCACCATTGTATATGTCTCCACTCAATCTGTCATTTTTCTATTAATTTTGCCTTTGTTACAAAGAAATACATATATTTAAACCATTAACTTTTTACTCTATAGTGTGTACGTTTGAGGTTTTTGGAGGACATTTTGAATTCTTTATCTAATGAGTCAGATTTCCAACATCAGTTGCTAAATATTCCATTTTTCCACCAGATTTGTGCTGCCACACTAAACTGTATCAAATGCTGTTTCTGTACTCTCTCTTCTATTCTGTGGACATATACTTTGTTACTCTACCATACCATGTCATTACCAGAACTTGTGTAATATCTGGTAGAGTGAGTCTTCCCATTTTGATTGTATCTTTCAAAATTGCCTTAGCGACTCATAGGCTTTTAGTACTTTCACATATTTTTTTCAGAATTGTGTTTTAAAATTCTTTTAATACATTCCTTATAATCCTGAAGTAAGTCTTAGTAGATCATGATGTTGATGCACAAATCAGATGTTTCTATTTAATAGCTTCTTTAGGATTTTTATGTAAGTTCTTGAGTAAAATGTCTTATAATTTTTTACTCACTTAAACTCTCCTTACCTGCTAAGTTATAGTAGTCTCAAAGTTTTCCTTCTTCTCTGTTCAGGCCTAACCTGGACGAGAAAAGAATTATTTGTTATTTGACTATTAGATAGAACTTGTTTGTAAAATGTTTTGGGGGCCTTAAAGCTATTTTGGATGTAGCAACAGATGGATAATTGTATGTATGGGTTTTGTATTAGTTATTGATTTCTAACTTAATTTCATTATCATCAGAGAATACATTCTGATTGATGTTGATTCTTAGTACTTTACTGAGGCTGCCCTTTGGCCTAAAATGTGATCAAGTTAAGATTTCTTACTTTGCTATTTGCAGCTTTTTATAAATCTGCAAAATTAGATTTATTTGTTTTATTGCTTAATTTTTTTCTCATTCACATAATTTTAAGAAGATTAGATTCCTAGTAACAAATTTAATTGGAAACAATAACATCTGATTAAAAGTAGAATGTGGTAGAGATCTTGGATCATTAATTAGCCTTGCTCACTGTGGAAGTAACTAGCTCTTGTGCACTTTGGGCCAGCTTCTTCAAATTCTTTACCAGTGGGCTTTCACTGTTCCGTATGAATGAAAAATTCAAGAATTCAGAGTGCTTTTCAATAGCAATTCTTTCTAACCGATAACATAAGAACTATAGACTATTCTATACTTGGTTCCTTTTAACTCTGTAAAGATCCTAGTAGGGTTATTTTACTCATTGTGGTGGTGAGTAAACCAAAGCTTATGAAGGTTACCTTACTTGTCCACAATTAAATGCAACTGGTCTGCTCTTTATTGTATTTCAGTCCCTCCCTTGGTTCCATTTATTGGAATCTTTAGTAAGTACAGACATGTTTTAAATACTCGGTTGTGCTTTTTTTTTTTTATGTTTTAGTTGTTCTTACAAGCAGTTTATAATAAGGTGTTTATTCACAGAAGGGGTATGATGAATGTTTCTATTACAAGTTGTTGAAACAAGAGGTGATGATACCATATGGCATGAGAAAGAGTATAACAGCAATTCAACCTGTCAAAACACATTTGGGAAGAATACAGAAAAGTTATTAATTCCCCAAGTTATTTTACTTAAATATTTGTGCATCTTCTAAGTTAAAAAAAGAAATCCTGAAAGTATGTAATATACTCTTTAAAGAATTTCATCTCCTTGCACTGCAGTGACCAAATTTGGTCAGCCCAGTAGTCACATGTTCTAAAGAATCAATAAATTCTAAGATTCTGTGTGAATCTAAAAAACACTGGCCCTCGGATAGTAAAGCAGGAAACATTGTGGCTTTCATTATAAGTATCAATAAAGAACAGATTTTAACTTGTTGCTCATATTTTACGGATCTTGAGATATTACTTATGAGAGTCACAGTTTTCATTGATTACAAGAAAAAAATTATTTTTTTAAGAAAAAAATTTTTGAAAAGAAATACAGTGCTCACTTCAGCAGCACATATACTAAAATTGGAAAGATACAGAGAAGATTAACAGGATTCCTGCACAAGTATGACATACAAATTCATGAAACATTCCATATTAAAAAAAAATGAAAAAAGAAATGAAAGAAAAATTTCTTTTTATATAGATACCATTTATTTCCTCTTTCCTATTCAAGGTTTAAAATTTTTCAAAAAATCATAAGTATTAATGAAGTCCAATTTTAGAACATATATCTCTTATGACTTTTCATGAACACCTCACATATGATTTTATGTCTTTTAATACAAATGATTTCATTTAGTGAGGCTGCCATTCCTTAGTGCACTTTTTGATACTGAGGATACAACATACTTACAAACTAAATTTAACTTTCTCATGTAATTCAGAGAACTCTGGGTTTCTACATTAATGTTCATTGGGAATCCAGATACATTCCATTTCAATTGAAAATGTAAAAATTCATAGTATTTACTAAGCCCAAAGAAATATTTAAATAAAATGTTGTAAAAACTGAGGCTTTTTTAAAGGTAAAATTAAGGGTCAGTTCAAGAGAGTCAGTGACTCCCTCATCCCCTTTGGATTTCTACTCAAATATGAATTTCCAAAATACTTAAAAGGAGCCCTAACGTAGCACTGTATTTGTAATTTTTTCTCTTTGGCCCATTTTTTGAGGGCAGAAGGTCAGTATACAATAGTAATTATAGCAGCAGGTATTTGTAATAGGTTTGTATATTAAAAATTTGTATATTTGCATTTTTGTTTGTGTTAACTAGTGCCAAACCCTTTTATTTAATATACACAGCAGCCCTATGAAAAAAAGTTCTGTGTGTATCCCCATTTCACAGATAAGGAATGTGAGGATAAGTGAGGTTAAATAATTAGCTGAAGGTTGCTGAGTTAGTAAAAGACTCAGCTGGCTTTCAAACTCAGGTAAGCTGATTCACAAGTCCAGGCTTTCAGTTACTATGATATATAGATATACCTCACTTTTCAGAAGTTTTCACTAAGCCACTTCACTTTTACAAAAGGCCTATGCTGGTAACTGTTTTCGTTAACTGAAAAAAAAAAAAAAAAAACCTGAAGAGGATTTTTGCCTTTATGGGGGAAAAAAAAAAGGCAAAAAGCGAAAGTAGCATTCAGCATTTGTTTTGCAGGGAGCTGTTATGGAAGCAGTGCACATCCTGAGCAACAGGAGTAGTGCTGTCAGGCTCTTTCCTTGGGAACTATACTCAGCATCTCAGCATCAAGTCACCATAAGTTTGCCTTGTGTCTGTGAGCATCTGTGCTTTATCTCAATTTATTTTGTGCATCTGTTAGCAAGATGTGTCTTAAGATATTAGAATAGCCTAAAAGAGGGGTTCCTGGCTGGCTCAGTTAGAAAAGAATGCAACTCTTGATCTCAGGATTGTGAGTTCAGATCCCACAATGGGTGCAGAGATTGCAAAAAAAATATAAGTAAACCTAAAAAAAAAATAGCCCAAGAGAGATTATTTTAGGGATCTAGAAATGCTAAAAAAATTTTACATATTAATTAATGTAACTGCTTTATTGCATAACACCTATTCATAGGAGCACTCTACTCTTGGATTGTGGGGAAAACCTATACTATCTTTCAGACATTAAAATTAATAAATTATCATAGGGTGATATTAATTGCTTTCACTGTAGGATTCCAAAATTTGAGATCTTATTTGCAAGTAACCTACCAAGTCATTTTTACAAATCTGGTAGATGGAGATACTAAGTTGTAATAAGACTGTAGCTGTCTATGTATAATATAATAGTTCATTTTTCATTCTCATAATTGATATCCTTAATTTCTTTCATATATAAATTAATTTTTGACCATATTATATTGAGTTATAAAAATTTGCATAACATTGAGTTGTGAAGATAATATAATTAAAGTTTTATCAGTCATTGATATCATATTTATTGATCCTGATTTATTATACTCAATTCTATTTAATTTCAGACTTACCCAATTCATCAGCAGTGTGAAATCTGTGGTTAAAAATTTAATATTGGTGGATGCTCTCAAATCTGCAATATTATTATAGGGACATTGAGGCATGGGAATGAAAATGTTCATGACATATTCGGAGCTACTTATTTTATTTATTTGGTTCATTTCATTCTTTTCCTAATAAATATTATATGAACAAAATGCACCAATATAGCTTTTAGTAGTAATACTTTAATAGCAATAAAATCCACAGTTGAAATATAATCATCTTCTCTACTGTTGATAATTTCTACATTTATGTTATATGATGTTCATATTTTTGTAAGAATTTTTATATCTTTAATACTTAGTGACTTAAACGTATGACCATAATGAAACATTATTCATATTTTACTCAGAAATGTTGCATTATATTCTAGATGACTTTTCTTTAATTTTCCTAAAGGAGTTAAGAGAGAGAATTGAATGTAATTCTTGGATAGTATAGTCCCACTAATATAAAATACATTTGAATGAAATATAAAACAGTCATGATTTTTATCCTGAGTGTTACAAATCGATTAAGCATTTTTAACACAGTAAGGTATAAATAGGAAATACTTAGATCTTTCTCTGATCACTACTCTGAGTTATGCTGTCTTAAATATTCTTTAACCATTGGGTAGCAGATCTTTTAATGTTGTCTTAGGTGTTGCTACTTGGCCAGGTTATTGTGGTTTTTAAGTGTCTGATCCATTTAAAAACGTGAATAACATATGACATTTAAAACATTCTTCCCCCATTGCCTGCTAACATTTGCTGCTGGGGAATTAGTGCAAGTAGAGGTGTTACTTTTCTTTCTCTCTCCACTATTTCATTTATTCTGTGAACATTGTAGTCTTAAAAGGCCTTGTCCTTCCAATTCTGCTTTTAAAGACTGGGCTCCCTGGATTGGGAGTTTGGCAAAGTATCATCTCAAAGATCACTTCTAGGTGAAGTCCGTTAGTTTGCGTTGCCGTCAGCTTCTTGTAGAACATGAGGAACTACAACCTGTCCATCCTCAGTTGAGAACTGATTAAGCGACAATAAGGAAAGCCTCACTACAGATGCTGAAGTATTTATTATTACTGTTTTTTTTTCTTCTATGAAGAATGAAGAATACATTTTAACTTCAGAAATTCACTGACATTAACCTTATCATTCCTATGGTAGCCCAAACCAAATTCAAGGGGAAATGTCTTTATTCCTTTGTTAGAATTAGTTTTATACCAAATTCAAGGGGAAATGTCTTTATTCCTTTGTTAGAATTAGTTTTATACCAGGGAAAGTAAATTCAGCTACATACTGAACCTGGAAATATTGGGGTACTAATCAGTATATCCACGTACACCGTGATAGCTCTTTCTCACTGTTAGACATATGGTTCAATTACCAACAATTAATTAACTACCCAACAATTCCAGAGGATCATAGAATACATTCATATTGGTAGGATGAATGGGATAAATGTTGATGGGATCTTCAATTCTGCCTAAGCCATTCATTTTCCTGAACATGCTGCGACATAATGACTGTATCTTTTGGCTTAGATATTAAATATATATGCCTTGCATTGCCCCATCTTCCTTCACACCAAACCTTACCTATCCCCCTGCTTTAAAAAAATTCTATATGTAAATATAATAGAAGGGAAAGTTTTACATTATTCAACTTATCTTCTTTATATCTTGAATTTTAGATATTTCCATCAAAAATTATGCCCCAAAACAATTCTATTTTGAACTCTTGAAACAGAGAAAGAATATCCTATAGCTAACTTGATTCATTCATGTTGTTTCTATCCATTCATCATCTGTCTATACTGATGTACTTATTATGAATTATGAATCTTTATATCACAGTATTATTAGTATGTATAAGTTAATGGTTTGGCTAACAAACCTATCCTCTTGAAGATGTATTTTGAGCTAAGTTTCCATGGAGCGGGATTTTAATAGTCCTTTTGTGTGCTTTGAAACTGTTATAGAATATATAAATATATGCATAATTATTTTCAATCTAAGCAGAGACCCCTAAAATTCTTATCTTGATTCTAAAGATCACTTTTTAAGATAATTTTGACATTAATATTTAAAGCTTTCAATTTTATGTTAGTTGAATAAAATAAGATAAAATGTTTGACCAAAGGAAAATATTTGCTAAAGAAATAAGGTTCCTTTTTTTAATTTGTTCCTTAAAAAAATTGTACTTATAGGGTATTTTACTTCATTTTCAGAGCATCACCACTTACAAGATAACCTGAAACTTCCCATTAACATCTGCCCAGAGCATCTTAGACCTTTGTGTCCAAATTTTTATAAAATCTTAAAATAACTGCAGTGAAATCATTTTAGTCATACAACCTAGGATGAGATTTTGTTTCAATAGATTTTCTTCAGTAAATCAGAATGAAAATTATTCAGCTTTGAGACTAGTTCTATAGATATATTTTTTAAGTGAATCAATAACAAATAACTTTGCCACCATAACTGCTGGCAACATTACTATCAATTTAACTTGAATTTAGTGGAGAGACTTTATAAAACTAGATTCTCTAAGCCAACAGAAGATCTGACAAAATGATGGAAGTCACTGCCATATTATAGGTAATCTTCAGTGATCCTTAGATTCTGAATTATTATATATTATTTATGATATTCTGGGAACAAAATTAATGAGTGGTTCTTTGTCATGGATTTCTATATTAAACATGAACTGGTGATTCTTATAGCTAAAAGAGACGTATTACATGCTTTCCTAATTATTGCATGGGCTAAGCAGCTGTAAAAGAAAATACTCTAAAATATAGTAGCTTAAATTGGTTATATAAACTTGGTTTTAATCTAATACCATGGCTCCACATCAAAAGCAGCTTGCATTTCTGGGTCTGAGGCTCTGTTGTCATTTTCTCCTAACAAAGGGGAAGGAAAAAAATGGTCAAGAGGAGCCCTATTCCAGTCCTTTAATTGGCAAGACCCAGAAAATGTCACAATTCACTTCTGTTCACATCCCAGTGGACACTACTTAAACGCATGACTATAGTTAACTGTAAGTGAGGCAGGAATTACAGTCTTTGTTCTTGAGTGGAACAACTGGCGTTTTCCCACAACTGCTCACAAAAACTGCTGAATTGTACCCTTTTTTTGCTATTTCACATTAATGGCAAAACATCTCACTCCAGCAATTACAGTACAAGTTTTGTATTTTTTTTTTTTTTGAAACATTTAGATAGCTCAGTACAATTTTGTACAGCATGTTTGGACATGTTCCTATAGGCTAACCTTTGGAACTTTCTTTACTCAATATCCTACTATATACAAATTAAGGTAGAAATAGTTATTCAGTCATGAACTTGGAGTAACAGATGGAGTAGACTGATGCCATGGGAATGCAGATGCTGAAATCAATATCATTCTATGACGTTCTATAACTTTTCAATATTGATGTAAGTACAAGATTTTCTTTCTAGGGGGGCACCTGGGTGGCTCAGTGGGTTAAGCCTCTGCCTTCGGCTCAGGTCATGATCTCAGGGTCCTGGGATCAAGCCCCGCATCGGGCTCTGTGCTCAGTGGGGAGCCTGCTTCCCCCTCTCTCTCTGCCTGCCTCTCTGCCTACTTGTGATCTCTGTCTGTCAAATAAATAAATAAAATTTAAAAAAAAAAAAAGATTTTCTTTCTAGGAACACTTCACAACTGTTATATATGAGCAATTCTTAGAAATTCTCCTCTGTTTACCTTTCACACATCCATGGCATTATTTAAATATCACTTGAAATTCCATTTTCTGGCTCAAAACCCTCTTTGAATGTCCTAGTCTAGCGACGTCCAGTAGAACTTTCTGTGAACACAGAAATGTTCTAGAACTACACTGTCCAATATGACAGCTACTGAAGCTTTTGAGTGCTTGTAATGTGACTGGTGTGACTAAGGAACTGAATTTTAAACTTTATTGCATTTTAAAGAATTTAAATTGAAATAAGCCCACGGGCCAGTAGCCACCATATTAGACGGCACAGTTAGTCATTCCCTGCTCCCTTTACAAGCCCATGTCTGCCACATTTATTTTGCTGCATAATATGGCTCCTGAAGTGTCCTCAAATGAATTTAACTACTCAACATCTATTATTTAGTGGTTTATTCTTTGGGTGACAGATTCTATCTTTTCAGCTCAACTTTACTCGTGCTTTAAATAGTCTAACAATAACAATATAATCTTTACTGGACATAAAACATGTCAGGCACTGTTCTAAGCACTTTATACATAATATATAATTTCATTATGACAAGGAACCTATGTATAATTATCACCACTTCATAGTTGTGCGAACTGACGCATCCATGGGTTAACTAATTTGTTGCCTTTAGCTAGTTAAGTGACTGATCGAGGATGTGAATTCCAGGCCAACTGTTTTAAATCCCAGGCTCTCCCTCCATTCTTTACTCTTTCGTCATTTTGTAGAGTGAGGTTTCTCTTCAGTAGTTCTCTTTATTCAAAAATACATCATATTTGGGGTCGAAGAGCTCTATTTGTGTATGTGTAATATTAGAAACTATTGCCCCTAGCAAGAAGGAAGAGAAAAGAACAGTTTCCCTTCCTTTCTGTTCTACAAAATAAATTAGTTAATGTAAGGGATAATGAACAGATGCTGTATGTTTGCTTCTATTACTACAAAATATTATTCAGATTTTGTTCATAGTACACTAACAGAAGGAATTTTAAAGTAGTCAGGATCGATTATTTTCAAAGGGCTATAGTGTTCAGATTTAACGCAGGTCAATCATCTGCAAGTTAAAATTACTTAGAAACGAACTGTCCATAATTAAGTAATCTTACCCACTAATATTACAGAATAAGGATACCTTTAGGTGACATGAAATCTGTCATTTTAAGTATGCCCCCAAGCCTTTTCCAGATTGCTCATAAGATTTCTCATTCTCTGGAGAAATGCGATCTCTAAGAAATAAATGTCTCTGTCATGTCGCAAGTAATATGAGCTCATGATGAAAAAATGGAATTTTTTAGTCTCATAAGGGATATTGCAGTATTGTAAAATTGATTTTATTTCTTGTTATGTGAGTTCTCATGGTCATTTTAGGATTTACCTTCTGAATAAAAAGGGAAGGTTATGATGCCTTTTAGGGAGGTGGGGTACAGAGGCCTTTGGGGACCAGGAGAATATTTTTCATATGAAATCTTTGTCATAAAATGCTAATGTTGGTGTTCTTGTCTTTATGTCTATGCATTCTTTAGCTATGAGGATAACAGACCCTTCATCAAGTAAGAATGACCTGAATGGCTGATAAATTCCATTTATCAGTGTGGTCCCACGAACCAGCTGTCAGATCAGTACTGAAAAATCATTAGAGCTTCTGTCATTCACATTGAGGCAGAAGAGCAAACTGTGCAGGAAAATAATCAGGCATACAACTCGTATGCAGAATAAATATGCTGCAGGTGTATTGCCAAAAACAAATTGTGCTTCACCTCTTTTAATTGGGTATCACCTGAAATCAGTGCCACACTCGTAGCAACCTCATGTGGTACAGACTTGCTTCGCTTTGAATAGCCTTCTCCTTTCATTGTGATGCGTTCCTCTGTGCCTCATATGTCGTCATTTCTGTTGTTTGTTTGGACATCGCTCATCCAAAATTATTTTGTGACTTAGCCGTGTATCTTCTGAATGATCCTAGGAGTACGAAGCTACCCAATTGCAGTGGATATTAATGAATTTCTATTTTAAATATTCAAAAAGGGAAAAAAAAAGTCTCCTTCACAAATTCAATTCGACGTATGGAAAATTACCTTTCAATTTTGACACATCACTTGATTAATGACCTGTTTATGAATACATCTTTTAAATTTCTAAAACAAAGCTACAAGTCTGTACTAATCTAATAAGAATACACTCAAATGTTGATATTTGAGCTTTTTTCTTTTATACGTTTTAAAATTATGTGTCCTGCCACAATAAACTTAAGATTGGGGCAACCTATAGGTGACCTTACTCTAGACTTTCAGTTTGTTCTTCTGGTGAAGAGTCCTTTGTTTTCATTTTCTCCAATGACATTTCACTTACTTCTTCATGCTCTTGCTTATATATTTTTTCTTTAGAAATTGGGCTCATTGTAGTTTTTATATCATTAACTCTTTGGCCCATCACGTGCTTTCCAGTGGATACTAGCTGACTTGAGTATTTTATTCTATCATTTTATTTCTAAATTCAAATAGCAATTTTGCCTTGATTTAATGGTATTCTTTCCATTTTTCCTTTTTCCGATGCCTGTAAGAATCTGAGAGCTTTATCTTGAGAGTTCCCATATTTTTCAGTTAAGTTATAGAAAAAATATTAATATCTAAGATATTTTCTGATTCATATAAGCAAACATGCCACATACAATGGCAAGCTTCCTTTAGGGATTCTTTGTTCAACAACATTAACGTTTTTAAATTGAACATGTTAAATTTAGGGGATATTCGAATAGGCAACATAATAGCTGATGGTTATAGAAGAAAAACAGTAAATAGTCATGATGAATTTTAATAAGAATTTAATACTAATTGACTACTTTGGGACCATATCTTTCTTAAGACATAGTGCTCTCTGAAAACTTTACACGACCCAGCTTTGGATTTGGTGAATACGTGTGTGGTTTCTTCTAACCCCTTCATTTTGCGAAGTTTCAATCCCCATAAATATTTCTTCCTTAGACAATGCAAGTGGCGGAGTATGGTCTGCTGAAAAGAAATATTTACTCTTTCAAGGAAGGTGTGCTGGGAAAGGAAAGGGTGGGTTCATGACTATATAGAGATCTAGCCTGGTTTGGTCCTATTCTCCTATATACTTAGAAGGATTCCATTTTCACTTACTGGATTCCCATTTATTGGAAAGATTCACTTTATGTTGATAGTCAATACAGAACACACAGCCACAAATATATGGACTTTTGTCACCCGTTGATTACTATTGCGAATGGCAGCTGGAGGAAATGAAGGGAATGGAGAGTGAGAATTGTCTTCCATTCTAGCCTACTTTGTTCATACCACTCCATCCCATCCTCAGCTTCATTCTCTCCCTCAAGTTTACAGACCCTTCCAAGTGATGAAGGTGCCCTGAGCTTTTAAGCCTCTTTTCAGCAAAGCTGCCAGTTGCCTGATTTTCAAAGTCTAGTCCAACTTAACCTAGAAGACAACAATCCGAAGGCCAAAACAACACAGATTGTGATCTAGAGTGGAACATTTTTTTCCATCCACTGTATCACACTTGTTTTACATAACTATAGAATCAGACAAATAGAACTTTTAAAAATTCATACATATATTCCATATACTTGTTCCTTCGAATCCAAGCTCTTTTTTTGTCAGTAAGCACTAAAATTTGTATGGAAAAAGAGGAAATTTGGAAAAATGGGGTAAAAGTGTATCAGATGAAGTACTAATGGAGAGAGTCCAATCAAACAAATGTTATCATAACAATGAAGCCAGTGGAAACTAACATAGTTTTATAGACTTTTCCCCCTTGCCATTCACCATAATTACATCTCCATATCATTTGCATATGTGCTGCAAATACATGAATAATTTAATAGTACAAATCTGCTTTTGCTTAAATGAATTTCTGTGTTCATAACATTCTCATTCATGTATATCTCCTCAAGTTTGAAAACTTGTAGTCCCCATTAAAATCTTAAAGTTACTTATACCACCTGTCCTACATTTTCTGTCAATAAAACTTACCGTAACATTTTTTTCAGTGTCAGTATTGTTGATATGATATGATTGTGCTAATTAAAGACCAATCATTTGATAACCCTTAATTTTCTTTTCTCTCTACAGGTCATGGGTTATAGGTGCAATAGCTCTTCTCTGCCTATTAGGATTGACCTGGGCCTTCGGACTCATGTATATTAATGAAAGCACAGTCATCATGGCGTATCTCTTCACTATATTCAATTCTCTACAGGGAATGTTTATATTCATTTTCCATTGTGTCCTACAAAAGAAGGTAAGCAAAAATTCTCTATTCAAAATAGGAAAGCAACCATAACATAAATCATTCCTGATGTTTTTGTCTCTAAGAAATAAATATATCACTTCATTAATTTTATCTTTACAATAGCAAGACAAAACACACAAAACAGAAGCATAATAGTTGGTGAATGTGTTTAGCAGCAAAAAAAAAAAATCAGAGTATTTTCTGATTTGGATAATAAACAAAAATTATAATCTTATCGGCTTGACCTTATAGTCTTTAAAATTTTATTGACAGACACATGGAATTTATGTATTAGAAATAGCATTTCTAAGATGTTATGGAGCTGTGGGGTGGATATATATATATGTATATATATATATGCATAGAAAATATATATTTTTTCTCTTTTTCTTTAAAAAAAGTTCATATGTACTGGAAAATATGAATGTTTATCATTTAATGATAACATTTATGGTTTTTAAATGAATGATGACATACTTAGTAAGGGTCTCTGTACTTATCTTTAAAAGCATCTTTTATAAAATCTATGAGTTCGATGACTAGGATGCAATATTTAATTTTTCATGCTGGTCTATTTTTGTGATTTTTCACATTTACAAGGACCTAAAATATTCATTTTCAAAGTTAATCTTAGCCACTAAATACTTTCATTGCATTTTTTAGAAATTTCAAGATTGATTTTCTCATCTTATAATTTTTAACTCTATTAAAAATGTGGCCATTAGAGTTCCAATCACATAGACTCCTGAGCCAAGACTGTCTGGGTCTAAATCCTAGCTTCTCTGTTTAAAAGCTTATATGACTTTGGGCAAGTTAATTAACCTGCTCATGCCCCAGTTTCTTCATGTGTAACATGGAGGTAATAAAAATAATTATGAGATATTGAGAGGTGGCTCTGAAAGTGAAATGTCAAAATGTGAAAATTTCTTCTAAGAGAGAAACAACACTTAAAAGTTTTCTTTGGGAAACCAAAAAAAAAAAAAAAAAAGAGTAAAATATCTGTGTCTGTGATTTTTGATTTGAGAGACTCATAGGATCTAAAACAATACTTGAGACGGGTATCCACTTGTCCAGATGAGTCAGTCATGTTCCGTTTCAGTTGTATGTGGTGGTAGATATAAAAAATGTGTTGACATAATCATAAATAAGGCTAGAATAGTAACGATGACTGAGGCCTATAAATGTAGGTTACAGAAAAGTAAAGAGGTTGTAAGGGAATGGATGTATTCTAACCTATTGAATGAGAATTAATTTAGAAAAGAGGTTATATTTACAATGGATGAATCTTCCCAAATATTTAGTGCACACCTCCCCTAAAATTGCAGTTGCTTAACCACAAAATACTTATTATTATTATTTTTTTACTTATGTCCCAACTGATGGTGGTATCTCATGGAAGGACACAGACTGATGAAGTCTTAGCCAACCTTGGTATATGATTTCCATAGTCATCTTGAGTATTGACACCGAGCAGGCAGTCTGAGAAAGAGGGGATCTTGTGTACAAGGTCTGAAAGAGGCTTCCATCACTTCTACTCACCTTCCATCAGATAGGACACTATCAATGGTACCACCTAAACTGCAAGGAAGACTAGAAAACATAGTCTAGCTTTTTTACCTTGGGAAGATGAGGAATTAGGTGTTATAAACAGCTAGCAGTCTACCACACTTGAGGGATGTAAAGAGTAGGACATGTGAATAATGACTAGGAATAGAGATGGAAAAAGAAGTGTCCAAGGAACAAAATCAGGATCAAGATGATATACTGAATTAAAGATAGGAGAAAATGTCCAAAAGTAGTGAGCAGCCAATATCGTAAAACTTTTCAGAGAAGTGAGGGAGACTACGCCTTTGGGGAAAAAAATCTTCCGTATTTTGATAGAAGAAAGACATAACTCGTTGTCAAAAGAAATATATATAAAAAGATGAGAGCGAAATTGAAGATTAAGGGAAAAAGTAGCATTTGTCTGTATAAATAAGGGACTATTGGGCCATTAAGCAATTTTAACGACTTCAAGTATAGTGAACCAGATTTACCTATTATTTTTATTTTAATCATTAACTAGAAATTTGGGCTAACAAAATTTTAAATTTTAATGTTATATAGAAATTTTCTTTAAAGCAGAAAATACTTTTTGTATTTTATGTGTTAATTATTTTGATTTTGAGTATTTCTATTAGCCAATATCTTTTAGGTTTTCCCAATAATTATTTTTATTTTTCTTATCTTACAAACATACATGGCTAGTATAACTAGGGATTCCTTTTGATATACAGGAAAAGATATTAAACCTCAGGATCTAAAACCAAGTCTTGAGTTTTTAGTATATTTAACATACGTGAAAAATTTTTTTTAAATACATGTCATCAAGCTCAATTTTGTGATTCATTAGAACAGACGTCAGCAAACAACAGGTCATGGGTCAAATATATCTAGCTGCCTTTGATTTTTACAGTCATGCAGCCAAGAATGGTTTTTATATTTTTAAGTGGTTACATTTAAAATATAAAATTAAGTACATAAATAACATCCTTAGTTGCCTCTTGGTTGACAGAGCCTGAATATTGACTATCTGCCCCTTCATGAAAAAATTTACCAATCCCTGCTTTAGAAGCTTACTTTTATGATTTATAATAATGAATAATAAGCATATTATTCTTTCATTCATCTTATGTTTTGAATTTTCTAATTTTGGTGGCATTTTTATTGGGTGTCAAGAACATGGCCAACGTTAGGAAATATAGAAAACATGGAATTGTTTACCTTTATCCTTACAAAACAAACAGATGATTTTTTTTTTAAATTGCAGAAATGTCTTAGGAGATTTTTCTTTTATTCCTTTATTTAAATTGAGATATAAGTGACATATAATATTGTATAAGTTTAAGGCCTACAGTGTGTTAATTTGGTACACATTTATTATAAAATGATTACTACCATAATATTAGCTAATACTTCCATCAACACATGGTTACCATTTCTTTTTTTGTGGTGAGAACATTTAAGATCTCTCTTAGCAACTTTCAAGTATGTAATACAGGTTTGTTTACTATAATTATCCTCCTGTACATTAGTGCCTTAGAACTTACTCTTCTTATAGCTGGAAGTTTGTACCCTTTAGCCAGTATCCTCCCAATTCCTTTACTCCCAGTCTTGGGTAACCACCATTCAATTCTGGTTCTATGAGTTCAGCTCTTTGCCGAATGAGTGGTATCATACAGTATTTGTCTTTTTCTATCTGACTTATTTCACTTAGCATAATGCCCTCATTTCATCCATGTTGTCGAAAAGGGCTGGATTTCCTCCTTTCATGGCTGAACAATATTCCATTGTATGTATGTACCACATCTTCTTATTCTATTCACCCGTTGATGGACACATGGGTTGTTTCCATGTCTTGGCTATTGTGAATAATGCTGCAGTCAACATGGGAGTGCAGATAGATCTTTGAGATTCTGATTTCATTTCCTGGGGATGTATACCCAGAAGGGAGATTTCTGGATCATATGGCAGTTCTGTTTTTAATTTTATGAGGAAATTCCATACTGTTTCACATAATAGCTCTACCAATTTCCATTCCCCTCAACAGTGCACAAGGGCTCCCTTCTCTCCACATCCTTACCAATACTTGTTATCTCTTGTTTTCTTTAATTTTTTCTCGTCTTCTTGATGATAGCCATTCTGTCAGATGTGAAGTGGTATCTCATCGTGGTACTGGTTTGTATTTCCCTGCTCTGTGCTGTTGAGCGTCTTTTTATAATGGTCATTTTTATGTTTTCTTAAGAAACAGATCTATTCATTTTCTCTGTCCTTTCGTAATTACATTGTTTTGTTTTTTGCTATTGAGTTATATGAGTTCTTTATATATTTTGGATGTGAACCCCTTACAGAAATATGATTTGCAAATGTTTTCTTCCTTTCTGTAGATTGCCTTTTCATTCCGTTATTTATTTTGCTATGCACAAGCTTTTTATTTTGATGTAATCTGACTTATTAATTTTTGCTTCTGTTGCTTTTGTTTTTGATGTTATGTTCAAAAATCATTGCTAAGACCAGTGTCTAGGAACTTTTCCCTTATATTTTCTTTTAGGAGTTTTATCCTTTCTGATCAAATGTTTCTGTCCTTAATTCATTTTGAGTCAAGTTTTGTGAGTAGTGTAAGACAGGGTTCAATTTCATCCTTTTGCATGTAGTTATCTGGTTTTCCTAAAACTATTTATTGGAGAGATTGTCCTTTTCCTATCAAGTATTCTTGGCTCCCTCGTCAAATATTAGTTGACAGTAAATGTAAGCATTTATTTTGGGGCTGATTCTGTTCTCTTGGTCTGTGTGTCTATTTGTATAACAGCACCATACCGTTTTAATTACTGCAGCTTTGTAGTATAGTTTGAAAGCAAGAAGTGTAATGCCTACAGCTTTGTTTTCTCAGGATTACTTTGGCCTTTGGTGTGTGTGTGTGTGTGTGTGTGTGTGTGTAGTTCTGTACAAATGTTCTTTTTTCTGTATATGTGAAAAATACCATTGAAATTTTGAGAAACTGCATTGAATCTACAGATGATTTTGGGTAGTATGCACATTTTAACAATCTTAATTCTCTTAACAAGTTTTTCTTAAGCCATCTGATTGAATTTCCGTAATGTGCCCATGCTGACGTAGTTGCTCATATGTTTTGATTAGAGAAATATGAAATACTCCATTTTGAGATATGTTGCCTTATGGGGGTATTTGTTGATTGATTCAGCTCATTAATAAAAATCCAACTCTGTGTTATCAGTCCTATTCTGAGTGTCGATTGCATGATATGACCAATACCAGTATTTCTACTGGTGACATTCAATTTTATCACCTTTTCTTTTGTTATGCACTCAATTATAAACCTCACAGGATATCATAATTATTTCTGATCTGAGAGTATAAAAGAAATATTCCATTGATAAGGTAGAGTTTCTTTCCCATCTTCTATATTCTAGAACAATACTAAAACAATAAGATACCATATCTGGTTGTGGTAGGATGGATTATCGTGCGAAAAAGTGGATTAGAATATGTAAATGACTGATTGATCAAATAACTTTTATTTAATATATTCAGAGATACAGTCCATGTTATTTACCTTTTTTCTTTTTAAGACACATGCTTAGCATTTCAAAACTAATCACAGGAAAATCAACTCAGTTAAGATTCAGAAAGTAATACACCTAAATATGGAATTTGGCATATTTGTCTTGGTTTGCTGGTCTTATATATAACCAGTTCAGAACATTTAACCTTTGTTGGAAAATGAAAATAATCCATGATGAATTCCTGTGGCTTATATAGTACAGCTGCCTTTGTGACAGGAATGAGAGTGGTTCTCTTTTTCTCTTTCTCTATCTCCCCCTCTTAAAATATTTGTTTAAGTTTAAATCACTTCATTAAAAAACACTTTCTTTTTTAGAAGAAAATATGCTCTTGAGTACATTAGGGAAAACAAAGTGGGACATAAGTTATAATCAGCATTTTGGTTCTTGGAAATACTTCATTAATTCAGAACTAATAAACTGTAATTGATAGTGCTTACCTTTGGGTAGAGATAATTTTTAGCTTTCTCAAACTCTAATTAAAGCATTTGTCCCTATTTTTTCTAGATACAGAGAAAGGGATAACTTAATAGATTACTTTAACAATAATGTTAACATATTAATTTTAGAAATGCGACCTCTTATAAAGAGCTTTCTGACCATAGAGCACCTATAAGATGTGGATTTTTTTCACATAGGGCATATTGCCTAATCTTTTCAATCTTTCAGTTTATTTTCATTGCTTAAGCTTTTCAGTGTTCTTATCTGTAAAATGGAGGTAACGATTATTTCCTAAAGTCATTTTGAGGGAGGGACCTAGCATAATTCCTAGGAAATAGCAATTAAAAATTAGAAGCTTTTTCACTCCATACTCCCAATCTCACATATCTATTAGACACACACACAAGTGGGTATCAACTTATTTCTTTTAAAATATAAACAAAATGTGAATTGGCTTTTAAACACTGAATAAAACTAGTATTTCTAATTATTCATAAATGTGCCCATAGAAGAGATTGGTTGGAAAACATAGCACTCTAATTTAAAATATATTAATGATTGTAATGTAGTGTTCCAGATCAGAGGAAGTCCTCAAAAGCTGCTCACCCTGTGCGCAATACCTAGAATGCCTTTGTCTCTCTCATCTAGCCTTACTTTCAACTTCATATTCTAACCTGACAGATTCTAACCTATCTTTTGAAGATTCTCTCAGAAATCCTCTTCTCTGAGAAGCCTTCCCGGGCCCCCCTCCTTATTGCCAGCAGGCATGCCTCCTTCATACTTTGGTAGATTGCTGTTCTGATCACAGAATAAGCATTTCATATATGTGAATTCTTCAAGCAAACGTGAATGTATTCTGTATTTCGTATATGTGAATTCTTCAAGCAAACTTGAATGTATTCTGTCTCCAATTCTGCTATACCTTTGGTAGAACGAACTCTCTAATATTAAGATATGGTAGTTTAGTTCTGAATGCTAATATTAATGTATCATTCACACTAACTTTTTTGCTTTTGATTCTAAATATGTCTCCCAAAAAAGCATGCATCTATAACTATGCTTTAAATAAAATTACATTGGGATATTACATTGTCCCAAATTGTGGAAAGGATGAACTCATGTGAATTCAATACGTAAAGAGCTAAGAATGATTATAAAGTTTTTTTTTTTTTAAGATTTTATTTATATATTTGACAGAGAGAGAGATCACAAGTAGGCAGAGAGGCAGGGAGAGAGAGAGGGGGGAAAGCAGGCTTCCTGCTGAGCAGAGAGCCCAATGAGGGGCTTGATCCCAGGACCCTGAGACTGTGACCTGAGCGGAAGACAGAGGCTTTAACCCAATGAGCCACCCAGGCGCCCCAAGAATAATATATACAGTTTTATTTATATAATAATATATATAATATTTATATTATATATTATATATTTATATTATATTATAATATTTATGTATAATATTTGCATATAATATGCATTATATATGATATTTATATATAATAATATATACAGTGTTATTTCATAATGAACATAAATTTGGAATGAATAACCAATAAAATGTCCCAAAATGTGTTTATATATTGAGGAAGACATAGTTGGAGATTATTTTTGTTGTTGTACATAGTGGAAGTATGATTTAGGGCAGTTACTGTTTATTTTTGTATGTCTTGTTTGGTTAAAGAGATAGTAATAAAAATTTTAAACATGATAAAAGTTTTCCCAGACATTGTTGATATGTTACCCTGCTTGGAAACATCAACTAAAAAAAAAAAATGTTTATCTCCTTTTTTCCCATGATTTTATACTCCCAGCAGGATTAAGAATTTAATAAAGAAAAGCAATCTGTGATTATTGAATAGAATTATTATGATGGAATAAATTTAAAAATATTTTGGATTTTATATTCTGAAGTTATAAATTTGATCTCTTTTAGAGGAAATAAACTTCAGAGAAATATAGATTTAAAGGAAATTTAACCCAACACATTCCTTTTTTCTGTGTTTAAACATTCTTTTTCTCTTTTCTCTTCCTCTCTCTCCCCCTGTCCTCTCCCTTTCTCCATCCCCTCTTCTCTCTGTGGTTTCTCACTATACCTCAATTCAAAGAATAATTGGACCAAGGGGCCACTTCAGACCAAATTTATAAGGCTAATAATAGTGTCTTAAAGAGTCTTAACTTTTTGTTTTTTGAACTAAGAGGTAGTAGTGTTATAGCATAATTGCATGTGTGTGTGCATGTGTGCCTATTTTAAAAGGTTCCATTTATGTGAAATTTAAGATGGTGGCTTGGATATCCTTTTATATTGTAAAATATATGCTGAACAGACTTTCTTATATCTGTAGGGCAAGGAAATAATTATATTAATGATCTAAAAATGAAACTCACATACATTTTTATACCATAGTTCCCAGGGGAAATGAATTACGTGCTAACAGAAGTTAATATTTAATTGGCTAGGTACGAAAAGAGTATGGGAAATGCCTGCGAACGCATTGTTGTAGTGGCAAAAGTACAGAGAGTTCCATTGGCTCAGGGAAAACATCTGGTTCTCGAACTCCTGGACGCTACTCCACAGGCTCACAGGTAAATATTTGTTCGTTAAAATGAAATATCTCTTACTTGTATTCTGTCATGAGTTGCTGTCCTTCCTTGATCAGAAATAGTTTGTATCCCAAGTGTTTAACCCATCACATTTGTTGTTGTTCTCTCAGTGTCTCAAATAGGAATGATTATGACAAATAGTCCAAAAACTACATTGCAACAAAATTATGAAATTTGAGGTCTTGGTTTGCATAATAATTAATGATTTCAGATTATTCCTAGTTGAATGAATACAGAAAGTGACAAAAGGAATTGGGCATTTTACCCAAAAATTCGAAGAAAGTAGTATTTCATATATATGATTTTTAAGGGAATTACCTCTTATACCCGATGTAGTAACTCTCTATCACATACTGAAAATGAAACTTATACCTACATATAATGGACAATTATTAATAGTTGAATTTTATTTATTATTTCTATAACTGACTGAGTTACAGAGTTGCAAATGAGGGGGAACAGATGTACCAGTTTAGGTGGGTTGAGTTTTCTGAGTGTAGGACTCCTAAATTGGCCAATTAGAAATTTGAAGTCTCACGTAATTGTAGGGTATGCCCAGATGACATTTCTAGTGTGAGGCCTTTAGATTCCACACCTTTATTTTCAGACTGATAATCCTTACTTCTTTTTTGTAATAATCTTTTCCACAACTTTTTTTTTTTTTTATGACTATATTTATTTATTTATGTGACACAGAGAGAGAGAGAGCGCTCAAGCCAGAGTGAGACAGGGAGCACAAGCAGGGGCAGTGGGAGAAGGAGAAGCAGGCTTCCCATGGGTCAGGGAGACCGATGCGGGGCTCGATCCCAGGACCCTGGGATCATGACCTGAGCCGAAGGCAGACGCTTAACCGACTGAGCCACCAAGGCGCCCCTATAATCTTTTCCACAGCTTTTAAATTGAAATTTCTGAGATCTTGTATGTCCTCCAGCTTGATTAGTTTCTATATGCTTTTCACATAGCTGAGCTCATCAACCACCATCCCATAGTCATTTGACAAATGCCATTAGTGAAACTATACTATTTGGAAGTTTATGGATTATGTTACAACAAACTTGTGTAATATTTAGCAATACTGCTAAGCTAAAAGATAGGGCAATGCAAGTTAATAGAATAATCACAAGCCTGCTGTGTG
Organism: Lontra canadensis; assembly: GCF_010015895.1. Lineage (NCBI taxonomy): Eukaryota > Metazoa > Chordata > Mammalia > Carnivora > Mustelidae > Lontra > Lontra canadensis. The sequence goes on along the minus strand of NW_022630995.1, from coordinate 17,716,075 downwards.
GATAGCTCTTGGTTTGAATTCTAGCCTCGGCATGTACCAGCCGGGAAACAAAACAATTTACCTATATTGTTGACCCTCAGTTTTTTCACCTGTAAAGTGATGGTAATGATACTTATTTCTTATGTTGTTAGGAAGATTGAGATAATATACTTACACTGAAGACAAATTATAAGTACTCAGTAAATTGAAGCAGCCATCACTTAATAGTGTCATTATTACCGAATATAATTTCAGATATATATCTTAAAGCTGTATCATATTTTTTCTTCACTTTTATAGTTCTCATATTACAATTCTAGACTTCCAAAGAAAAACCCTTACATTGTTTTCTTATGGTTAATATAGTACCAATTCTGATTAACTATGAAAATCCAATCCTATGTAAAGTTAACAGTTACTTAAATCCGGTCTATTTAGGTCAAAATAATCAATGTGTTTCATATTAACTATGACCTTACATAGTCCAAAATACTCACTGATATTAAGGTAAAATTTTGGGATTGTGAATGCCTTTTCCAATCAGAGAACTTGTAAAATAACAATCTCTATATTCTTTATTTTTTACTAAGAAATATTGAATATCCTTTATATAAGAACAGCAGGCTTCTAAACTCTGGAGGTACAGTTCTTAAAAGACAACTTCCCCTGTGATCTGGAGCTTTCATTCTAAAGGTAGAAGACAGAAAATTTATCAGCAAGCCAACAGAAAATATCAAATTATGAAAGTTGGTAGAAATCTAAACGTAGTGATTTGATACAGAAGGCCAAGGTAGCTGGTTACCTGGATTAAGTGCTAGAAAAAGACTCTTTTGGGAATGAATGACAGGAAGGATATTCAGGAGAAGAGAATTCCAGGTGAGAGAACTGTAATGCAAAGCCCTTAAGATAAAGGAGGACTTGCAAACTCAGGAGTGGAAAGAGTGTCATTGGTTAAATTAGGTGATAGTGAATTGAAGAGGAAGTCGAAGGAGAAGGCTAGAGATGGATCAATAATGGTTTGTAAGAGCACGCAAATTCAGAGTTTACTTTGATTACTTTAGAAAGCCAATGGGATGATTTAGAAAAGGAAGTGGCCTCAGATCATCCATGTTCAATAAAGATCATGCGGCTTCCATGTAGACAGTGGAGGAGCGTGATTGGGAAGACTGACACGTGAAAATCCTCTCCACCAGTGGCTCCCCCATACCTACTTCCTGGTGCTAATAATCACTTATTAAACTTGGTCATAATCATAATCACACAAAGAGATATTCACAGACATGTGTAGGATTGGTTTGTGTTTATGTGTGTTTATAAAAACTATGAACTAAAGTATTTCCACTTCAACCTTTCTTTAACCTATTTTTTACTTGTTTTATTGACTCTGTAGATGTATTTACATTTGTCATATGATATTTGAAACATAAAACAATACATGTAACATCCATTAAGTTATGAAGTAGGGTAGTAAAACGAACACCTGTGAAGTGAACATCGAACTCACGAATTGGACATTTTCCATATATTTTTCCTTCCTGAAACCTCTCCCTAATCAATTCCTGTGCCTGCAACCAGAAAACTTCTGCTTTTCATTTCTTTGACACATTCTAATAGTTTCCCACCTCCAAAAAAGATGTTTACTATCACTTTGTTTTTTACTATCACTTTTTAAAATATTTTTTGAAGTGTTATATTATTGTATTTAGTCTTCTATGACTTCCTTTTTTTACCCCCACATCATCCCAGTTCATCCCATGAACATTTAAGGATTGACTCTGAGCTGCATAATGTATACTTTTTCTCTGCTGCAATATTTTTTCTTTTTCTCCTTTTTCTATTCAACTATTATTTGATATAGTTTAGTGAATTGTTAAGCTCCTAGATCAGGAGCCAGCTGAGTGGATTCAAATGTTGGTTTTGTCACTTATTAAGTCTGTGACATTGAATATGCTAATTAACTTCTGAACATCAGTTTTCTAATGAATAAGATTACTTGCCTCAAGGAGTTCTTGTGAGATTTCAGTGAGTGAATACATGAAAAATTACATAGTATAGAGCCTAGAACATAGAAAGAATTAATTGAAGTATTAAAATTTTACATGTAACATGCATGTTTTACACATAAAATATATATTTTATGTATACATACATATTTATCTTATACCAGGTATTATTTCAGTGTGTGATACATCAATAAACAAAAGAGACAAAATTTCTTTTTTTCTGGAGCCTCAAATTTAATACAGACATTAGATATTAAATACTGGATATTATATATAAATATAAGAAATAAATGCATTATAATTTTAAGTCTGGTTGTATAAGATAATAATGACTACGGGAGGAAAACAGCAGGGTTAGGTGGGTGGAACAGCAGAATGAGTTAGGTCTCTCTTTTTTTTTTTAAAGGTTTTATTTATTTATTTGACAGAGATCACAAGTAGGCAGAGAGGCAGGCAGAGAGAGAGGGAGAAGGAAGCAGGCTCCCTGCTGAGCAGAGAGCCCGATGTGGGACTCGATCCCAGGACCCTGAGATCGTGACCTGAGCCGAAGGCAGCAGCTTACTCTGAGCCACCCAGGTGCCCTGAGTTAGGTCTCTTTAAGGAGAAAATATTTCAGTAAAAATTTAAAGAGATGGAGTTATTCATACATGTATCTAGGGGGAAGAACACTTCAGGCAGAAGAAACAATTGTACCAAGCCTGAGGCAGAAATATGGTTGACTTGGAAAGGAGTGGCAAGAGAACCAGTGTGTCTAGCTCAAGTTGGGGAGACTAATAGAAGAGGAGGTAGGGGGAAGCTCATGTAAATGTCACCTAACAACAATCATAATTCCATCAAATCTGTTAAGATGTCACTTCTTCAGAGTAGTCTCACAGAATTCCTAGTCAAGGATATTTCCCCTCATTATGTGCACTTAAACTTTTTTTAAATTATGTAATATAACAAACATTAACCAAAGTACACAAAATACAGGTGCATGCACATTGATTCATTACCCCTCCCTGGGTCAAATATTAGAATGTTGGGAGGACCTTAGAAACCCTTTGAACCTTTCTCCATCATCCACCTCTAAAGTAACCGCCATCTTAAGTTTTAACAGTACATTTTGTTTGGCTTGTGTTTGATACTAATTCACATGAAATCACCCAGTACCTATTCTCTTCGATTTTCTTTCTTTCCTCAGACATCTGTGTTGCTGCAGGGGGCTATTTGCTTTTTTATTATTATTGTTATATATTGTTCTATATATCCATCCTACCGTTGACATCACTTGCGTTCATAGTTTTCGGTTATAATAATTAATGGTTCTATGGAGCTTTGTACGCATATCGTTTACTTTGGCATTTGTTTTTGTGATAATTTGTTGCATCTATCACTTAACTAATCTAATAACTCCATGAAGACAAAGATATTTTTTTGTCTTTTCTTTTTGTATCTCCTAGAGTAGCTTCTGACATGCAGTAGAGAGCATTTAATATTTTTAATTAATTCACTAGTTGATTGATTAATTAATTAAACAAATGTGAGAGAATTGTTTCCAGTATTTCAGTTTGAAGCTTTGAAGTATTTTTTGATAGAAACATTTCTCAAGTGCTCAGAATTTATAATTTCTTATTGTTTTAATTTTTTTAAAAATTTTAATCTCTTTTATTTTATTTCTGTATTTTAAATAGGCTCCACACCCACCGTGGGGCTTGAATTCATGACCAGGAGATCAGGAGTCACATGTTCTCCTCACTGAGAAGGCGCCCAGCCAGGAGCTCCTCTAATTCTTTTATTAGTTTTATTCTGTGTGTGTGAGGGAGTGTGTCTCTGTGAATAGTTGCTAACCTAAAAAAACAATATAGACAATATTTCTGAAGAATAAACATGCCCCAAGATTTAGAAAACAAATTGCCTAGTATTTTAATATTAAATACTCCTATTATTGAGGGAGTTCAAATATATTTGGAACATAATCCATTTGTGAGCTTGGTTTTGCCAGTACCATTACTAGTAGTAATAGTTCTTAAAATTATCTCATCCTTGGAAAAGCTGAAGATAGGTTGTTTTCCTCCTCACAGGATTCTTAATACTTTTTTGTTCCCTAACACAATAAAATGGCAGAACTATAAGCCAGAAAAAAAAAAAAATCTCCTTCTCCCAAATGGAAAAATATTATATACCACTTTCTTCAGTTATCTCTTAGGAAACTGTGAGAATATAAATAATGATGTAAGAATTTTTGGTTCTTGATAAAACTACCTACTGTGAAGAAATGAATAAGGGTGAATGGTCTTCCTTTATTTCCTTCAAAAGAAAGAAAAGTCAAAATCTTACGTAACCTGTAAAATTACACTGGTCTCACAAAATATATGGAAGATGTTAAGTTTAGTAGCATTTTAATAATACTCTGTTCTTTTCTTACCAAACTTTTTCTTTTTGGCAAGTTTTTGAATTCTTAAAGTAAATCTTTTGTTAATAAAACTGACAATTTAATACATATTTAAATACCCCATTCTCATAAAAGTTACAATGAAAACAATTTGTTTCACTTTGGCAACTAAAATTATTAAACTCTAACCATCTAGAGTACACGTCTATATATCTTCAACATGTTTAAATTGGTATAGTACATTACATTTATTGCTTTTTCATAGTTACAGTTATTTTTGGTATAAGCATTTAGGAATACACTTAATGAGAACCAATTATTATCACTAATTTAGTTTTAGATGTTCTCGTGCTACTGTACTGCAGGCATGTAGAAGTTATATAGTTGCCAGATGCCAGAAACAAAGGTTTCATATAACTATGACAGAAAGAGAAAGAATGATTTGTGTGAAAATTTACTGCCTGGTGAGTTCATTTCCCTTTTTCCCTTTTCCCCATCCAGAGCCGAATTCGTAGAATGTGGAATGACACGGTCCGAAAGCAGTCAGAGTCTTCCTTCATTACTGGAGATATAAACAGTTCAGCGTCACTCAACAGAGGTAATTAGAAATGATTTTTCATATTTATTACTTTGGTGATTAAGAACTTCTTAAATGCATTGCTTTTTTTGCAACTTCTGGACCTTGTTCCATGTGATAGGAATATCATAAGGTTATAAAACTTGGTTGACTGTAGCAATGTGTTCCATTATTCATAAGCCTTTTTTTTTTTTCCAATTCCGAGTTTTCAGGAAATCTTTTCTGAAAAAAGTTAGAAAACGAGAACTTTCTTTTTCTAGTCATCTGCCACTGTAATAAACTGGTGAGCTGTCAGGCCTCATTGGAAGCAGTGAAAATGGGCAATTACGTGGTTATATAGTCTGCTAAGTATCATAGAGTTGCACATTGTCCCAGGCATAGAGCAATTTCGTAGTCTTTGTGAAAGTAAAAATATACTGTCTAATACGTACTTGAGGCACCCTGTATATTTGGGGTAAAAATCACATCTAATCTTAGTATCTACAAAACTTATCCAGCATATTTAAAGATCTAGGAGGAAAAAGGATATATATACATATATATCATGATTTTTGTGTGATTATGTTTCTGGTTATCATGTTCCCAGGGCATCGTTTCAATTTTTAAAATGAAGTTCCTTTAATCTACTGTTTTGTTTGTGGTTAATTTTTTTGTTTTTTTAATTCTTCTGTTTCTCTTTCTCCTTCCTACCCTCCACTTCCCTCCCTCTTTTTTAGTGTATGTGTGTGGGGTGTTGAGGGGGGAGTGGGGAAATTAGAATTAGGTTGATTACAGTAAAAATGGGTAGATGCTATATTTGTATAGAGTTAGGGTACCCTAGAGATGTTGCTGAGGAATACTTACGATACCATTTTATCTGTGAAGATGATGTTTGCATGAGCTTATTCCAATCACACTGTCCTAAAAAAAATATTTTTGATGCATATATTCAGTAGTGATTTTTATGATCAACATTGTTTTTTTTCCTATCCCCAAACTAAGATTATTAGTTCCACTTAAACCTGTTTCTGTCAGCTTTTTGTTACATTAAATACTACTTAAAACAAATAATTTAACAATCACAGCTTATGATTCAGAAAAATTCAGGTGCTGGTGCTGTTAATTACTTTTACTCAAGTGATTTGCATCTTATTTACATAAAACAAATTAGGACAGATAGTGTCCAAGCTGAATTTGATATAGGGACCCATGTTATATATAATCTTAATTGATTTTCATGTTATTTGGGACAGTGATATAATAACTATAACCTAGTGATAATATTAAATTTCCTATATCACTTTTGCCCAATATAGGAACAGTGAGTGCAAATATTCCTCCAAATATGAAGAAAATACTTCAAAACACCCACATTTTTATATTTTGTTTCAGTATCAGTCTTATTATTTTCTAGATTTTTATTTACATATGGCCATTGAAATATCCTTCTCTTTTTCAAGTTTAGTTTGAATGGTTAGTCTGTGAAAATTTTTTTAAATATGAATACTCTAACTTTGGACATACTTTCCTAGTCATTGAGAACGAATTACTTAAAAATGCCTCCAAAGTTCAGGAACTTGTTTGCTTTCATAGTGACAGATTTTGTTTATTGTCTAATCCCACAGATGGAAAGTTTACAGTATGTTCCTAGATAGAAAACTACCCTTATGAATAAGATTTATTATTAGGAGTATATCGTACCTAATAAACACAGCAACCATAGAACAATTGTTGCTTAAAGAAAAGATGAGATCATGTGATTTTAATGATGCACTGTTTATTAGCCTACTGTGAAGATAGTTAAAATATGTAAAATTATTATTCCTTAAAACATGTAAAATTATTATGTTGTCTAGCATTATGATGTAAATTTATGTGAAGATTGTAAGGTATGTGATTTTACTAAAAATTGTTTTAAATGGACACATTTTTGTGACCTTGATTTTGAGGTCAATCACATGTAACATCTCAGTGCCCTTTTTAGTTCCTTCTCAAGAATTTCATCAACTTAGAATATGTGATATGTGGATGACTGGTCAATTTGAAATATATTTAAAGAAAATAATAATATTTATATTGACTGATCATCTGTTTAAATCTGGTTTTCAAGCCTTTAGTTTTGAAAGTATTTCTTAAAGTTACTCTTGAAGAAGGGTATAAAATTTCTTGACATCCAATAAGTTACTCTAATGTCGACTTTGGGGAGGGGGTTAAATTAAATTTGTGATTTGAAGTGTGTCCAGCAGTGATCTTTTCCTTTAGGATAGGGATTCTTCCTTTCTCTCAGTGACTTTAATGGTGGTAGACATCACAGTGATCTTCTTGATTTCCCATATTAATTCCCTGTTCCCCAAGTCAGAAACTCCTCATTTTATTCTCATCTCATTATTTTTTATCTCAGATGTGTGGAGTACTTTAAAAATTTATTTCTTCATATTATATCTCTGAAGATAGTCTTTAACCTCCTTCTTTAATCTTGTCTTATTTCCCAGGGTCCTATCTTCCCTGCATTCAGGCGTGTGTATCATATTTAGGTAGGTGAAATCCAAGATTCACCTTTCCGGATAAACACTTCAGTCACCTTGGCAACATAATTATTCACCTCTGTTTAGTCGAAAGACTATATTCCCTATTATTAAACTAAAAATTCTAGGCACTACATCTTTTCATCTTCATATATTCTAACTTCCCATTCATTCTCAGTTTCTCACAGCTAGCAATTTTTTTGTTCATTTAAACCCCATTTTCCTTTCTCTCTAAGATCTATTAAATCTCTTATTTTTGTCTTTAGTTTTGGCCTTCAAAAACTATAAGAAGTTGTCTAAAAATTAGTCTTAAGTCTACTTTAGGTTTTCTTTCCTACTCATACCACTGCTTAGTTCATCAAAAGAATAATTATTTTACAATTTTGTATGTCTTAACATCTATTCTTCCAAACAAAAATTCATCATTCTCATCTTTGGGATCCATTAAGAAGAAAGCATCTACCATACAGTACAGAACTCCTTCTCAATGGTTTTTATTTTTTCAAACCATCTTTAATATTCTATCCTAGAACCAACTTGTTACAACCTACGTATCAGATTACCTATCTAGATTTCCCGCTGTGGCAAACTTGATTACTGTTGGGATTTTATTCCTTGGAATCACGCAAAACCTTGGAAGATTTATGGATAATTATTAATTCGTGTAATCATTCTTATATATTCTCTTTGGGATTTTGTTATTTGGTCACCTCATCTCTTTAAAATGTTCCATTACACATTCCATTCCATTTGTCCTTTGAATATCTATATTCATGAAGATGTTTTCCAAATGTTCCCTATACATTGTAAGATAATTTTTCCCCTTCTGACTTATTTACTACAACTCTACTCACTCAAGTAAATTAAGAATTCTTTGAGGCCAGTACCCGAGGACTATGATCACGTTAACTTCCCTGATGCCACTTTCATAACCAGAAGGAGATTTTCAAGAGCATTAATGTGATAGTCAATTATAGGAAGTTATAAGAAGGATTAACTCTTATCCAAACTCAAGTTTTTACAAACCCCACAGTAGGGTTTATTCATTGGCTCATTTAAATATTTACTATTTGCTCATAACTTGAAGTCAGTCCTCAATTCCCCCAAGCTTCTCCCAGACTTTTAGAAACTTTACCCAAATTTCTAGTAGCTCTAACTTCCCAGTAGTGGTAGGAACAATTTGCAACTAACATAATCTTTACCGCTCTTATCTCCAGCTCACAACCTCTACTGCCCAAACCTCATCCTGAACAATTTAGATTGACGATGGCTCTAAAACTTGCATTTGATCCCGAAGTGAAGCATTTGCTGAGAAATTTTTCTGGTAGTTCAGTTAATGGTTAAACATTTCTGTTCCTTTTATAGATCTATATAGAAATCGGGATATTTTCTGAAATTGGATTTTATTAGGCTTTATCTCATCGTGACTAATGTAAATGCATTGCTCATTTTCTTTTTATTTAATTAGCTGAATTGACACCAGAAATTTCAGTTTAAAATCAAGTTTTGCTAGGTAGCTACTGCCAATACGATGTATGAATTATGAAAATTGTTCCACCCAACCCCTCCCCAACTGTAGCGTCATTACAAAAATGTGACCCATCTTAGCAGCAGAATTAGCAAAAAGGCATTTCTTCTTCTAAAACAATAGCTTGGCTAGCGTAATGGATTTTTATCTATCTCCCATTCTCCGTCTCATCAACCTCCCACAGAAGTTAATGAGATTTACATTTTTATACAAGGGGATCTGACCAGTAAAGCTATATTTATTTAAGCCAAATCTAAGTGTTGTGTGCATGAAGACTGTATCTTCTGTAGATGTGCAGTCATATTCATTAAAGTGGATGGGTTCTCCTTTCAAGGTTCACATTCGTATTAGTCTGCACATGCATTCTCCGTAAATTTATGTAATCAGTACAATTATGATGACTTATGGCAATCTTTTCATAATTTTAAGGGTAAATCTTGGTTCTCACTGGCACAATAATGTACCAAAAGATGGCCTCCCCCATTAGGAACATTGTTGATAAAAAGGGGAAAGGCATCACCAAATAAACTTTGCAAATTGGTGATTTACTCATAGTAGTTTTGAGAATGGAATTTTAACTCTGTGACTTTTGGTAAGTTTTCTATATGCTCAGTGTATATGCAATGGGGATACAGAGAGCACTTCACAGGGACCTTGAGAGGACTGATTGAGTTTATATATGTTAATTCCTTACTACAGTGCCTGCAAATGATACGTCCTCTTATCATTATTTTGCTCAAAAGTTACCTTACATCTTCTAACAAATGAAAACTGATCCTTGCCAGTGCTCTCAGATAATTAGATATTAAAATTCATCATTTACTACTGAAGGTTTTCTTTCTTTTTTATTTTCTAGTAATAGGTGGGAGGAATAAAGTAGTTACCTGAATGCCAAGTAAAAGAAAAAATAATTTACCTAAAATGCTGCTACCCTTGAGGCTAACAAAAAGAGATAAACTAATAAAACTGAATTGTCTCTTCTAAATTAGAAACTAAATGCGCATTATATCTGCCTAGTTGTACATTCCACCTTTGATTTGTAACCGTATTTTAGCATTGAAGAAATACAGGTAAAATATTTCTTCTCCTTACCTTAGATAATGACATAAGCAAACACTGCCTTCTCTTCCCTCCAAGCCCTATCCTGCCCTTTAGAAGCTCAGAGAACACTAGTGCAATTCAGACAGCCCTGCTAAATAACCAGTTACATAGCAGAGCAAGGATGTGACTCATACCCATTTTAAACTCATGTCTTCTCAGAAGGTTGTCTTTCCCAGAAGGTTGGTCACCAAGGCAGAAGAAACTTTGCAATAAATCACCTGTGATCTCATTAATATTCAGGCTTCTCAACATATTTTGCTTTTGTGTTTTTAAAGAAAAATGCAAATGAAAAATTGTAAGTGATGTTTTGCTGCAAGTAATGACTTCTATAAATTAAAGCTTAAATTTTTTTTTTAAGATTTTATTTATTTATTTGACAGATAGAGATCACAAGTAGGCAGAGATGCAGGCAGAGAGAGAGAGAGGAGGAAGCAGGCTCCCTGCTGAGCAGAGAGCCCGATGTGGGGCTCGATCCCAGGTCCCTGGGACCATGACCTGAGCCGAAGGCAGAGGCTTTAACCCACTGAGCCACCCAGGCGCCCCTAAATTAAAGCTTAAAAGGGTGAAACCTTCATACTCATTCGCTGTACTTTATTAATCTCATTAAATATGGCTTTATATGCATAAAATATGTCATATTTCTGAAGAATCTTGCTGTTCTGAAGGGTTATAAAGTTGTTTATAAATATTAACCAAATCCTACTATAATCTGACATCTATTTGTGAAATTTGCATGTACAATGAAATAAGGATATCTTCTGTGTTAGGAAAATCAGTTTAATAACACAAAAGCAAAATAGGTACAGATTTTAAAAGCAAAATGCTATGCCAAATAGATAATTAAACAATGCTATTAATATCTTGATTCCTAACTCAAGGAGATCAAATAATTTTCAGAATGAATTCTCTATTACAAAATGAAATATATTAAATATTGATTTCTAGGCAATCAGGGGCAAATGTTCTTGCTATAAATTGCTGGCAGGAATTGAAAAATAAAACTTCCAAAATGCTTGCCCAGTGAGTCCTTCTTATGCTTTGCTTTTAACTTTGTCTTTTTGATATGACTCCTTTAAATCATCCAACCTCTCACAGCCAACTACACAATAGTAAAAATGGTTTGTACTTTACTATTATTACTATTACTATTATTATAGCTTTTATAGATACCTTCACAAAGAGAATTCTCTATGTAGATTCCTTATTATTATAGTTTATGATCTTACTGCTTTATATATAGTTAGCGGTATCTCTTATCTCCTTATTATAAATCAAACAAGCTGAAGTGTGTTACCTTACTAATTTCTAAATATAGTGCTATAAAACATTCCCACTTATTTTTGAAATATTCATATAAGTTGCTGAGGATGTAATTTAAAAAAAAAATCTATTTTTAAGAATTAAATATACATACTCAACTTCTCTTCAGAAATCCCTGGTATTCTTTTCTCTACTAGAACACAATGTGGCTCTTTATAGTTTTTGAATGCTTTGGGATTTCTCCTTTAGTGGGTATACTTATGATTTTATCTATTGTACACTATTCATTATTCATCCATTATCTTATATCCATGAAGAAGCTAGGTTTTTTGGTTACTTGTCCAAGTGGAATGGCTAATAAAGGATGAAGTCTAGATTCCAAACAAGATCTTTCTGACTGCACAGCCCTACTCAGGAAAACAAAAATGTTCATTCTTTTCTTATGAGGACAGTTTTTCATGAACCTGGCTAAGATTAGAATAAAGGTATTTTTCTCCCTTCCCAGGGAAATATGATATACTTAACCCCACAAGCATTAACATCTTTATTTCTTAATTTCCTTCACATACTATTCATTTCCTTCTACTTTATTTTGTGCTTTTTTCTTTAGTGTGGATTCATCCTACTCATTTAGGGAAAGAAAAGCTTTAAAACACTGTGAATATAGAGAAAGATGGATTGGTAATATTTTTCAGAACGATTTGATACAGAATATGCTGATTTGCTATACATTATTGCCCGATTTTAGGACTTAGGTTGTAAGATATTTATAATCATTCTTCTTTTCTTTGCTGGAAGTTCTCAAGGTATTTTATTGTTAGAATCTTTTATCTTTAATTTCTTATGTTTCAGTGAAAGGATGAACATTTTGGTCAGAGCAAAGATTGTGTTTAAAAATCAGGTAAATAGCTTCTGCCTATAATAATTCAGCATAGCACCAACCAAAGGTAAAACTTTGCCCAGATAGTTGTACTTTTGAATTTGATATTGTCCTCTGTCAGAACAACATAAAAGTGCCTAGAACAAGTAGAAAATCTGTTTGCATTAACTTCAAATAAACACTGATAATGCTATAAATTAAATTTACTATTTTTATGTGCTAATTCCAGTTTTAACAAAAAGTACGAAATGTCTTATAATTAAAATTTAAAAACAAGCCTGACTATATCTCTCATCTGGAAAAATGTTCCTACTATACTGTAAACATAAAGCTTGTGATGATATAAATGTAGTACACAGCATCCAAAGTTAACAAAGTCATTACTTGTTCAAATTATTTTTTTCTAAGAAATAAATTGTATTAATTTGTATCTGCTACTTTGAAAATAAATAGGAATTAATTACATGAAAAATTAAATCACAGAAGAGGGATATATGGTTAGGCAAAAGAGTCCTCATTATAAAAAAGATACTTGAATTGTCATTACCAATAATTGTGCAGTATCCAATTAAAATAGCTCCTAGTTTATTGAATTACATTGCATACAGAAGCATGCACTTTATATAGCTCAACCTTATATACTGCATGCCATTTAAAAGTGTTTATGTGATAGGTTCTCCTATGATTTTCATAATAGACTTTCTTCATAATTTATCATTATAAGGAATGCGGGTGCTTCAAAAACTAAGACAAGTAACTCATCACCTTCATAGAACATAATTTACAGCCCCAGAAAAACCACTGGAGAATTAAGAAAGATTGGAGAGGACACACAGATTGAAGGAAGACGGTTAATCTTATTGTAGAAAAGTAGAAACAATTTAAGTTTCCTGAAAGAGACTCAGGCTAAACAGAACAGAAGTGATCATGATTATATGATAAAACAGGCCTTCTCTGAATGTTATCAAGAATCTCTTTATTCATAGACACTTGGTTTTACTTTATTTTTCTCAGACATATCTTTTTAAATATCAGTTCCAAATTTAATATTCAAGTTTTAGCCAGGATAGGCCTGCATGTAAGCTGTGTAATTTGCTCAATATAGGAAATATGCCAATGTAGGGCAGAGCGTTATACAAAAAGTCGTGTTTCCTTCACGATGGGAAAGCATTTCATATTGTTAAGTAATTATATTATGCTTTCCTTCCCTTCCTTTTTTCTGAGTTGTGTTTTATTAAGTGAAAATGCACACGGAATGTGTGATTTACAAATACATGTAGCTGTGGGACTGACTACGTACCATTAACATATCAAGAGATAATCCAACGTAGAGAAAATTAATTAAGTAGCTATAGTGTGAATGGCAAAGACAAATATTCTTTTGCGAAATGCCTTTGATTTACTAAAAAGAACTGTAATTCACTGCTGTTTTGCCTGTGGTTGAGCAAACTTGGCTCGTAATCTTTAGGCCTAGTATTTTTTGTTTGTAGTACTACGAAATGTATTCAAAAGTGTCCAGATGCATTCAACAAGTCCCAAGTTAATAGCACACAGAAATACATGCCTTTGGCCACAAAGCATGAGTTTTAGAGATGAATGTCTAAATGGTATATGTTCATCATGTCAACTGCCGATTAACCACTTACACCATTGTGCAGTGAAAATTCACCAAGAATTCTGAGTTTTAATTTTGCCGCTGTTGGCTTGAGCAGTCAGAAAGCCAAAGATCTCCAAGCAGTTTTGCTTTCAGTTAATTATGTAAAATTATTAGATATAATTATACTATATAATGTAATATATGATATAATATAAAGTACATAAAATATATAATACAAAAAATAAAACTTTAGAGCATATATATATATATATAGATATAGATAAACTTTAGACTTTAGGTTAAAGGAGGAGTTCTTAAAAACAAAACACAGATTATAAATTATAAGAAAAAGGTAAATTTCTTGCCTCAAAATGTAAACAGTACTCATAACAGTAAGATATTGGGGGAAGGTGTAAACAACATAGCACAAACAAAATGTTATGCCATGTTGTATAAAGAATGTCTACAAATCAATATATATATCAGCAAAAGATAAGAACAGGCAATTCACAAAATAGGAAGCCCTTATGGATAATAGACATGAAAAATTACCGCATCTTTTTGATAACCAGGGAAATACAAAGTTTGACAGTAATATGAGATATCATTGTATACTCTGATCAGATTGACAAAAATGTGAAGCTTACAATACTAAGTCCTGGTAAGAATCTGAGAGATTTATACTGCTCGTAGAAGTGTGAATTTGTGCAAATACATTTGACAGAATTTTGGCAATATATTCTGAATTGAAATGTAGAATGTATGGCCCAGTAATTTGACTTCTAAGTATTTATTGAAGAAAAACTCATGTGTCTGAACAAGAAGACAATATTAAGCCAATTAGTGCAAAATAAAGGGGAATAGAGATAATTTATAGGGTTCCCGTATCTAAAACTCTGAGCTTATCTATTGAAACAGAGACAACACCTCTGCATTCAAAACATTTAATTTCATTTTGAACAATAACCCAATCTGTACTTTGAAGAAAACATGTCGTTGAAGTCCATATTAATAGATTCCCAGTGAATGAATTTGCTATTAAAAAAGCTGAAGAATCTCTGAACCATTTGAAAGAAATTTAATAGGGCAGGTTGATTAAAATTTAATAGCAAACTTGTTGGCTATTAAAAGTGCACAGTGTGATAAATCAAGATGTCAGCTCTTCAATTTATGACTTTAGAAAAAAATGCTGAAAGGGTTCTTGGCTTTCAATGAAGTATTTCTTCTTTGACACTTCATAACTTCATTAATTATTTGAATAAAAATAGTACAAATTATAAAATTATATTTTCTGCAATTTTTATATTTTTAAGGATAGCACGTAGATTCTTTTAGTTTTGTTCATTATTATAAACAACTTAGTCTTGATTCAAATGGCTGTTGCTAGTTTATAAAGTAGCCCTTTAAAATTGAACGTGGTCATTTTTGCACTCTTTCTATAGATTGTGTGTGATGTTGATATTGTATTGTTATGCAGACAAAGAAAAAATAGGAAAAAATGCTTACAATAGATAATATCTATTGAATCTGTTCTCCAGAGTTCTGGAAGTCTCTTTGTTGATTAGCTTTCATTTTTGTTTGTTTATGTAATATTAGTGAATACATGAATATGGAAATTAAATAATTGAGCATTACAGAAAAGCAGATGAGAGACAAGTAATGCACTCCTATAAGGCTCCTGATAAAATTTCACTGAAACATATTTTTGGGAGAGGATGCTAAAAAACGTTTGAAAATCACTGATTGAAATGTGTTTGAATAAAATTACCAGAGTCAGGTGTGACCTTGAATAAATTATCAATGTCTCTGGGCTTATAAATGTTTCTTTATGTAGTAAATGATGATAATAGATTAAACAATACTAAAATCTTACTCACTTCTAAATTCTAAGTTATAACCTTTCTCTATTACATTATACAGCAGCTCATCAGATGATTCTTATAGTCATAAGATGTATTGGGGGGTACTTTTGATTCACTTTTTCCAGTTTTCTTGTTTATAATATAGTTCACGCGCTAAAGAAAAAGACTTATCTTTTTCTTTTTCTTTCTTTTTTTTCTCTATACCAGTGTTCTTAGCTGTTTGTAAAGGAAATCAGAGTCATGGGACACTTTCACAAGAAAGAAATGCAGTCATGTGTGCACATATAACTAACGACACAAACATACAGTTTTACGTTCAATTTTAAGAGTCTCACGCTCAATATATACCATCTTTTGGTAAAAGATCCCTTGCTTAATACCAAAGTTAGTATTATAATTCCATGAAAAATGCCATCTTCAGTGAAACTAGTCTTTACTTGTATGAAAAGTCTCCATTATGGGCCAAAGTCAAGTTCTGAAGACCGAAGCAGAGCGGTGTCATCCAGTAGTAACTCTGCTTTCCACAGAGCTCTGATTTATATGCATTAGTCAATATATGTTTTGGAAACGACTTCATAAAAGCAAAATATGTCATGTCAAGGGAGAGAGAACCATGAGGGAACAGAATGGAGGACAAGGTCTATTAAAGAAGAAAGACCTATCCAGGTAAAACTGTTCTATTGGAATGAAACGAATATTTACCATCCTAGATATTCATAAATAACAAGAATTTAAAAATTAGTAATGTTGGTGTGCAACTCTCAAGAATGGTGTATTCAGCTGGTTCATTAAAACACCAAGGTCTAGAACTAGACAACTTGGCTTTCCCCCATAAGAAGAAATAAGAATGAAAGCACATTTAAAAAAAAAAAAAAGTGTGAGGGGCAGAGCAGGGTGACAACTCAAGTTATTTTAAGAGCTTTTCAGTGTACTTTTGTTAGCCTGCTGTCAAGAAGAAACGTTGTTTGAATTAGGTTTCTGAATGATATAATATGGATTCAAGTGGGATTCAACTGTCATCTCTTTTTCAGATCTATTTTTTTACTTCACAGTTTCAGAGCCTGCCGCTCTACGTTCAATTTCCAGGCCTCAATTACACGTATCACACTGAACCAACCTAGACAATCCTGTTGTTCAAGGCCTCCCCGTGTCAAAACACCTATTTTATTTTCATAAGGAAAGAAATACAACAGTTTCGTGGTAAAACTATGGATTTGAAAAGAGTGTACTCGTTATTATTCCATTCAAATTGCACTCGTTCAAAAACTTTTCCATCTTCAGATAGAAACTAAGTAAAAAAGAAGAAAGACTCTTCTTAAAAGATCTGTGATTTTACATTTAGTGTTTTTTAGTGGCTTTAGGATCCGACTTTCAAATAATCATCAGAAAAACTTCCCAGAGTTTTTCAGGATGGAATATGAAAGCCCTTTATGCTTTGTGTCCCATTTTTGCCAGAAAAGATCTCGTGTTAGGCTCTCTGTGGACAGCTTTATTGATGATTCGCGCATATTGAAATTTAACTTAATTCCTTTTCCATGGTTTTCTTAAAGAGCTAACCCTTGTTTGTGATGGTAAAGGAGCAGTTTTGACTAGAATGTAGCCAGGATTTAGTGAATCAGATAATGAAGGAGTAGTTATTCTTACATAGTCACTTGGAGATTTTTTACTTTGAGCTCTTTTCAGCACACTGTGCCAAGCTATTTTCCCCCTCTTATCATATTATCTGCAGTTAGCATTCAGGTAACATTTTGAATTTCCAAATAATTATATGAGTGTCTATTTCTGCTTTAAAATTTCAATAGTATAGTACCTGGTACAGTGTTAGAAGGAAAGGAAGAAATTACATGGGGATTGGACGATTGATGCTCCTAAGAAATTTGTTCAAATTATAAGACTGCTCATAATTGATAAAATTACTTGCTTTAGTTTGATACATGAAGGTTGCCATAGAGTTCACATTTTTTTTAAAGATTTTATTTATTTATTTGACAGACAGAGATCACAAGTAGGCAGAGAGAAAGGAGGAAGCAGGGTCCCTGCTGAGCAGAGAGCCCGATGTGGGGCTCGATCCCAGGACTCTGGGATCATGACCTGAGCCGAAGGCAGAGGCTTTAACCCACTGATCCACCCAGGTGCCCCAAGTTCACATTTTTTTTTTCATTAAATAACAAATATTGCTGAGCCCCAGGAACTATTCTAGACACTTGGTATAAGGGTAGTAATTAAACCCCATGTGTTGCTTGCTTTCCTGGGGCTTACATTCCAGTGAAATTTGCACATAAACGTTCTTTTCCCATATGCAGTGTTGTAACTATCTTTTCCTCAACCCCGCAACATCAGCCTATTTGTGTCTTCAGCCTGACTAACCAGTAAGCTTAACTTTCAGCTGAGAAACAGTGACAGATGGTCTGTAAACACTTATCTTCTTGGAAGTCTGCCGCAATTTCACAGCTATTAGAAAGGAAGTTTACAAATCAGGAGTTAGTCGGAGGGAAGAGGAAGAGACAGGATGGACAGAACCTTGGAAAATAGTATCAGAATTCAAAGTGACCTGAGTAAATCGGGGAAACAGCCAGAAGCAAACAGCATAGGCTTCAGCACAGACAAGTGAAACACAGTGCGGCTATAGGAAAGGACAAAAGTAACTTGGCACACTAAAGACCCAAGAAGACAGGTCTATACAAGTTTTCACTTCAGAGTTCTAGACATTGGCAAAAAGCTCGTGTTTCTGACACAGTAAGGGCCACCTTTCAAAGGTGATACCATTGATGTGACTAACTGTGAGTGGGGACTGTAGGAACCATGTGATAATGCCTTGTTGCTCTTGTTTGGAATGGCAACAGGAAAAATGAGCTCTTGCAAGAAGCTTTGAATGTCCATGGAAAAAGGATCGCCTTCTTACACTAGGGGAATCAAATGATAGATAACTGATTGGTTACTCAGACATATCCCTTCTTCTTTCAAAGTAGCAAATCCATAAACCTGATGCATAACTGATTCCCTTTCTATCAGGAAAAAGGCCCTTAATACCAATGATAAACAGGTGTATTTTGTTGGAAAGTTTTAGACTGTTTTTATAAGCATTTGTGTGGTTGTAAATTTAAAGGCAGGTGGATCTCTAATTATGACTGCATGTCACACATTTGGCTGTAAGATCACTGTCTGATCTGGATTGTGCCCCGATTTGAGGAAGCCACCTACCAAAGCCATGTGGCTGGGACTGAACGTTGTTCCGTTTAATCAAGATTGTGTCACAGCGTGGCTGTGTACCAATCGCATTTCTGTGATGGTTGCCGGCCTTTCCAGATTAGCAGGAATTGATTAAAAAACTCAGTCTTCCTACGTTAGTAGTTTGATTAATAAAGGTTTCTTCAAGTACAATCGAAAACGAGAAAATACTATTAAAAAAACAAAAGAGAACTTTATGGTAGGAAAGCTAGAACCAGATGGATTTTCTATCACAATTTTGATAGCTTCGTTAGAATTCAATTACAGAACTCCATTTTTGTATGATTAAATTTTATGTCCTTATATTTTTAATTTTTTAATAAATAGTGATAAAGAGAACACAGAATATTGATTCACCTGCTTTTTGCTTGTGATTGGTTCTTCCCAACTCCCCTATTTCCTTATCCTAAAGCACTACAGAGTATATTCTTTTACACTGGTATAGAAAAGAATACATATATAGACAGATATGACAAAAGAATATTTTCTTTTGTAATCTATATGAAGCAAGGAGGGGAGTAGCAGGCAATCTTTGTAGCTTACTTGTTTTTTATTTAGTTCAAATTAAGTCATATGTAGTCATGAAAGAAAATGTAGAGAAATACAGATATAAGCCCCAGCCACAAAGGTCTAACCCTTATTTGATCTATGAAGGAATGTAATAATTTTGAGCAATTTTTTATCTCTAAGGTTTTTACCCTAGTTCATTTTAAGTTGTTTGCACCTTTCACTTTCTATTGAAATTCTTAGAATAATTTTAGAGAGTAATTATTTGTTTTGGAAGACTCACTTTCCTTTTTACTTGAAAGAAGCTATAATAATAAATATTTAGGTAGCAGGTACAATTTACAGGTAATTTGCTTTTTAAAAATGTTGTACAGACCCAGCGTAGTCTCTAACAATTTTAAATTTGTGTAACATCAATGATACACATGCTTAAGATTTACAGTATTCCATTTCTTACCTGAAAGGCACTGTAGCCAACTCTTGGTAGTTTTTCTGCTAGTATTCTATGTATTTATCTGTGGAAAGTAATAGCCTGAATGACCCACTGTATGATAAATTAAAGTTCTGCCATCTCAACTGTGTTAAAACCATTTGAATGTATATGTTGTACAATTTCAGCAAATTCTCATTTAATAAGTGAAAAATTCTGTGCTAATTCTTTGCAGGTTATATAGAATACAGGCACATGGCTTATTTCCTAAAGGAATCAATACGGCTCTAGAGATCTGAGAAGCTATATTGTCCTGTAAATCTAGAGGTTACAGTATGTGTTATTTGGGCCACGTGGCTGGCCCAGTAGAGCACGCAGCTCTTGATCTCGGGGTCATCATTTCAAGCACTGTGTTGGGCATAGAACCTAGTTTTAAAAAATTTAAAAATGAGATAAAGTATGCATTATTTGACTGATAATTTACTGTATCACAAAGAGCTTTGATTTTTGAAAAAAATAAAAATAAAAAACTATCATAGCCAAGCTTTTTCTCCTTTTTTTTTTTTTTACATTTTTTAAAAGATTTTATTTATTTATTTGACACAGTGAGAGAGAGAGAGAGAAAGAGATCACAAGTAGGCAGAGAGGCAGGCAGAGAGAGAGGAGGAAGCAGGCTCCCCGCTGAGCAGAGAGCCCGATGCGGGACTCCTTTCCAGGGCTCTGGGATCGTGACCTGAGCCAAAGGCAGGAACTGAGCCACCCAGGCGCCCTTTACATTTTCTACAAGTTACTAAACGTTTTTGTTTCCTTCATTCAATATAGATTACTTATTATTTTGAGATAATCCTGGATCCGTTTGCTGTTATATGAAATAATGAAGCAATTGTGTACCTTGTGCCCAGTGTTCCTCAATACTATCTTTGTAAAACTGTACTACAAAATCATGGCGAAGATATTGACCAATATCTAGCAATCTTGTTCAGATGTCTTCAATATTACTTATACTTAGTTGTATTTGTGTGTGCGTGTGTGTGTGTTTAGTTCAATGCAATTCTATCACAAGAGTAGGTGGTGGTTACAGCACCGTAGTCCAGACACAGAGTAGCTCCATAACCACAAGGAAGCCTCAAGTTGCCTGTTTATAACCATATGACCACATCCGCTTCCCTCCCCCTTGCATCTTTAACTCTGTCAACCACTAATCTCTTCCCCGTTTCTATAATTTTGTCATTTCAAGAATGGTATCTATATTAAAAATACTTAATATTTAATAAAATTTGTATATATTAATAAATCATAAATATATACTATAAATAAATAATCTCCATATATATGGAATCATTTAGTACATAACCTTTTGGATTGTCTTTTTACTCTCTTTCCTTATCCAGCAATTCATCCAGTTTGTTATGTGTATCAGTACCCGTTCCTTTTTATTGCTGAGTAGTATTCCATTGTAAGGACGTGCCACAGATTGTTAAACCATTCACCAGCTGAAATTATGGGCTGTTTCCTGTTATAGACTATTATAAATAGAGCTGCGTGAACATCCACGAATAGGTTTTTATGGGGACATAAGTTTCCATTTCATCTGGGATGAGTGTCCAAGAGTACAATCGCCGGGTGGTACCGTAACTGCATGGTTAGTTCTATAAGTAACTGCCAAACTATTTTCCAGAGTAGCTGTACTCTCTTACATTCCCCCAGCGAAGTGTGAATGATCACTTTCTTTTCATCCTCGCCAGCATTTAATTTTGTCACCACTGAAATTTCCAGTGTCTAGTGACATCATATTGCTGTTTTAAACTGTATTTCCCCTATAGATAATAGCAATTCTTTTCATGGGCTTGTTTGTCACCTGTATATCCTCTGCTGTGAAATGTCTGTTTATGTCTTTGGCCCATTCTCTAATTGGATTGGGTTTTTTTGTTTGTTTGTTTGTTTTCTGTTTTGGGGTTTTTTGTTGTTGTTGTTTTACTGTTGACTTTTGAGAGTTCTTTCAATATTCCAGATACTCATCTTCTGTTGAATTGCAAATATGTGTGCATTTGTTAGCAAATATTTTCTTCTGGTCTATAGATCATATTTTCATTCTCTAATGTATATATTAAAGTAACCATTTATTTGTGTTCAACCCGACTATCCCCATACAATTTACCTTTTCCTGTCCTCAGTCACATTTTCTTTATCAGTTAACATAAAGATGCATTCTGCCTTCATTTTATACATGACCTAATTATATTTAATAAAACTGTTACTGTGATCTTTTGGGTTTTTTTGGTTAAACAGTTTTGGAAAGTGGGAGGTTGCAACTCATACCGATGATATGTTTGGAACTAAGTACCTCTATTCACAAAGAGATGAAATAATTTTACTCTGCGACTTTGCTGTGCCAAAGATCAAACAACCAGTTGGAAAATGGAAAATGGAATTATATATGTGCTGGATGTTACAGAGTGCATATTTTTAAAAATATTTTAAAATAACATCCATATGATTATTTTATCAGATTTGTAAATTCACCTAATTAGTATGCTTACTACAGTGTACTAATAAGAGTGATTATGTATTATTTTATTTCACCTTAAGGAAATCCTTTCCGTAGAATTTTAAGAAATGTCAAATTCTTCTGTTGTGTCAACAACTGCTCTCCAAATAAGTGTTTTATCGTAAATGTTGCCTTTTATTCTTTTTTTAATTTTCATTGAGAACAACCCAGTGGTTTCTGTGAATGAGGGAATGTTTTGTTTATTTCGGCTTTTCTTTCTGTGCTTTAATTTTTTTTCCAGCTTTTGTTTTGTTTTGTTTTGTTTTGTTTGTATGGAAGACTGTATTTTGCTTTTTTTTTAATTTTAATTTTTCTTTTTAATTTTTAGCAAGCATGGGAATAAATTCTTGCTTACACTTTGGGAAAGAGAACACCCTAAATGTGGCTTAATCAACATTGTAAACCATTTTCTTTCCCACTGACTCTCGGATATGTGCATTATTGGAAACATGTGTGCTTTAGTGGCATATATTTTTGAGTCTAATTAGCTGCCTGCCTGTAATCAGGACTGTATCAACTGTTGTCATTCTAAATGTTTCCTTTCTTTTTTTCAAACACATTTGCCTGATTGACCTTTTTTTTTTTCTCTGTCTTTCTATGGGGCTGCTCCAGGAGCCATGGCTAATCATCTTATAAGCAATGCTCTGCTTCGTCCGCATGGTACTAACAATCCCTATAATACATTGCTTGGGGAACCGGCGGTCTGTAACAACCCTTCTGTCAGCATGTACAACGCACAAGGTGTGCTGGAGTTTATCTTAATTTTTTCAAGTGAGAGTCCCATTTTATGTAGCTTTTATGGCCACATTCTATTTTTCTTTCCTTCCACCTGCCTTTCTTTCTTTTGGAAGCAGACACACAGACTCCTTTCGTCTTCCACCCCTCTTGGTGCTTTTATTTTCCATTTTCCTTAGGTTTTCCTTAGTAACAGCTGGATCCCTTCCTTCTGATAAACAAATGCTTGATTCATCAATCTGTGTTTGTAACGTTATAAAATGTATTGTGATGTGTCAGTGCTTTTCTTGTTGTTGATTAATTTCTATATTAAATACCTATGTATTTATTTTGAGAAATGAGACATTTGCTTAAGGTAAGTAAGATAAAGGAGGACTTGATTCAAGAGTCTCAGTGTTATAAGACCAAGAAAATGAGCTTACGTTATTAAGCCATGACGCACACTCTAGGCGTGAGGCATCAGTATTGGTGAAAGCACTTAGGCCAACTCCATGGAAAATTACATGGAACTAAGCCATGGAGAAAGGAGCCATTCAGTTTGCTACTGAACTGAACAATAGCAAGTCAGGTTCCACACTAGCTTGCCATTACCAAGGTGAGCTGGCTTAGGAAGGTCATGATTTTTTTTCCCCCCCTACTGTGGCTATGTGTGAAAAACAAGGCTTTGGGATATAGTTCTTCTGAATATCCTCCAGCTTTAAAGGATAAAGAAATTTAATCGCATGTCAAATAAATAACCATAAATCTCTTTAAAACCACTTCTGTTCTAAGTGTTTGGACATGACTCTACCTTTTCTAAGAATAAAAAAATGTATTGAAGCGCAAGAAATTTAAAATATCCATATCCTATGGAAGAGACCACAGGAAGGAACTATTCAAATAAACGTTTCCTAAAGGAAAAGCCCTAGTTAGGGATCCAATTATGTAATATTATATTTGAAAGAAAATTCACTGTAACAAAGAGGCTTAAGTGGTTCTTTGAAGTTGGATGTGATAGATTAGCCGAATTTAGCTTTCCAAGGCAATTTTGAATAAAATTCCTGTTATTCTCAGTGGGCATCTTTGTGCTTTCTTTTCCTTCTCAGTCAGAGGTGAAATATGAGTGTCGCGAGTGAGTAAAACTCGGTGTGGATGGCTGTTCCATACAAGTGTGTGTGTTACAGCACTGCCATTGGGTGTCTAAAACCTGAGTTTCCTACGTGACACCTTGTCAGATACGTAGGATGATGTTAAATTATCTCAAAAATACTGAAGTCAGTAACACAGAAGTGACTTCAGAAATATGGTCAAACTGTTTCTCACTAAGATGAAGTAATTAAGGGAACTTTTGATTTATCAATTCCATAAGGCCTGCCTGTCTTAGAATCAAAAGAAGGAACAGAGCTCGTGGATCCTCTTCACCATGGTGCTGACGTTCTGTGAGCCTGTGTGCCTCTCTGATGGGACCTTTCTGACCTCAGGATTTCAGACTTGCAATGGTTGAAATGCTGCATTTGTTACATATATTTTTTCCTTCCAGTGAGCTGAAATTTGCCTCTGGGCAGGACGCTTTGATTTGCCCTCTAGAGCAAAGAAGAGCAAAATATTCTTCTGCTCTCAGTGTCAGTCCTTTTAAATACTTTGAAAGCAGCTCATCTGGCTTCTTCCGGTCCTCCATTTCCCTAGTGCCATCAGTATGAGATAGCTTCTGGGTCCTTCTTCATGGTTCCCCTTCGGAGTCGTCTCTCCTTTGTCGATGTCCCTGTTTCACTGTGGCACTCAATGAACTGTACATTTCACAACACAATAAATGTGGCTGGACGGAACAATTTTGCAGACCTTTGAACGCTTGTGTTTTTTTTTTTAAATTAGGCTAAGTGACAGATAATTGTGTCATTATAAACATTTTACAATGTACTGACATATCAGTAAGTTTTCAGTAATGTTAGGTGAAGATTTGCATCGTATCTGCAAATTAAATCTATTCTACATTCACTTTATGCAAAGAGTTGTTAAAAAACCATAAAAATTGTTTAATTTATTTAATATTGTTATAAAACAAAAAAAAATTTAAATAACCTTTTCTTCAGCTTTTTAATCAGATATAATTTCTAATGCCTTGTGTAATGAACAACTAATAATTATTAATCTATGTTTTCCCTAATTCAATATCTGCCTTCGTATTTTATTTTTACTGGTATCATAAATTAGGGGATTTTTCTAAGGATGGAACACTACTATAAACACTATGAAAGTGAAGTTTTCTCAACACAACATTTAAAATAATACCATATAGGTATAGAGTTTTATTCCTGTGAAATTTATTACTGAATACTGCTCTTAAGATTATCAATAAATACACAAAGGATTCTTCTGAATGGATTTATTGTGTTTGTCAGTAAATTAAGTCTACTGACTTTTCTTAAAAACGAAAGTAAATAATTTTATTCATGTTTTTCAGTCAGAAGTGAAATTGTTTAATTGTTTTATGTGTAAAATTTGTTAAGATGTTAAACTATAGTAGTGCTTAACGTAATTCTTTTTACCACTGACCAAAAATATATCTTAGTGATTGTCATGTTGCTACTAATCTTATGCTTTCAGATGAATGCACTTAATATTCTTACTGGCAAGGGGAAATCTTACATGAAATATAGGTGGCTCGGTATGTACTGGAGTGGTTTATGTTGAATTACCACTTGGTTCTGTTTTGTGGGTTCTCTTAATTCAGTTGCACCAGTGCCATCCAAGCAAAGAAGCATTCAGATTTAAAGTATCCATATTTGTTTGTAATACCTTTACTTAAAATATGTAGAGATGTGTTTATAGAGTTACTGAAGCATATGGAGTTAGGAATAAAGATGACTAATATACTTTTATTATATTGGATTCAGAGTCTGTCTGTGGAAATATTTAAAACTTCATGCATAGTATTTCTGGACCATTATCATCTTGTCAGTGCTAGAGAATTCAATTTTTGTAAGATAAATCTTGCTATAGATTAACCTGTCAACAAGACATAAAATAGAGAGGAAGCCATGATTTTACAAAATAATTTACATTTTAAAGTAATTTAATTCTATCCTCCAACTTAAAGAAAGACATACCCTTAGGACAGGATATAATGAAGAATATGTTATAGTCGGTAAGATTACAAGATTATATTATAAAATATATAAATAAATATTCTGTTATGGCTTCAAAGCCTACGGCGGATACGAAGAGGACATAGATGGCGGTGCACAGAGGAAATCTTTGAGATTTCCTTTCCGATCTCAGTTCTGCCACTATTAGCAGGTTGGGGTTAGATGGGGCTCAGCCTGTCTTGGCTGCAGTTTCTTCATCCCTGAAAAGCAGGAGCTGAACTTCAGTCATCTCTCATGGGCTTTCCAGTTCTAAAATTCTGTCATTTAGGGAAGGAGCCATGATGAGCTTACAAATGATTTCCATCTGTTAATATACTGGTTTGGCTCTTCAATTCAAATTATGTTTCTAAAGTTATTTGGAAACTTTAAAAGAACTTTCCTCTCCATTTTGAAATATTGTTGGTCTTTTCTGAGAAACAAATCAACTTCTAAGTCCAAAAACCATATCTCTAAAGCAATGGTTAATGTATGATCAGCCGGGATCTCCTGAGATGAGCTAGCCCAATGAGCTTCCTGGTTTTTATGTTTGTGATGATTTAACCTTCCTGTAAACAAATTCAGCAAGAGCTGTCCTTTAGGACCTGATTAAAATATGAGTGTTTTTTTTTTTTTTTTCAAAATAATTTTGCTAGGATTGTTTTTTAAAGGATTAACTCTAAAATTGTTTGATTGCAAATGATTATGCAACAATCCAGAAGAAAATCTGGTATTGATGGTGGTATTTTTCTTCCCCTCACGTTGTCTTGATACCGAATAATGGTTGGATTTAACCTTTTTCTTTCTCCATAGTTACACAACTTTTGAATAAGAGTTCCAGAAATGACAGTTCTGATCAGTATTATTCACAAATGATAAGAAGCATTTGTATAGGTACAGTGGGGGAAAGATACCTTACATGAAGAGAAAAGATACATAAAGGAAAAATACACAATTATGGAAACCTACAACTGTTTTTTTTTCTCTGTATACAAGCTAAAGATTTGATATAATTTCACTGAAAAATTTTAAAGTTAAATAACATTCCTTAGAATCAGGTATGTTCAGATAAACATACACATAATATACGGATTATTGAAATACAGTTGTGGGAATTGTCATGGCTTGCACTCAAATCTTTACTCTCCTCGGTTGGTGTAATAATCTTAACTTTAAAATAAATGTGTTTTTGTTTGACATTTATAAACTGTACGAACGATTATTAAAGTCTCATTTTATTAGCATGTGTTAAGAGGGGTTTCTTATTTTCTGACTAACATTTCAGTATTTTTAATTATGATAAACCATGTAACACAGACTCATAAATTTTGGGGCAGTGGAAATTATTTCCTTTGACTCTTTTTTCTGCATATCATCAATTTGCTTTTTACTCATGTTTCTTCTACTGTCGCTGTAAGCTTACTTGTTGTTTTTTCTTTCCTTTTCTTCATGCTGTCGTTTAGAGCCCTACAGAGAGACAAGTATGGGAGTAAAGCTAAACATTGCATATCAAATGTAATTTTTTTTAGTTCACTTTTATTGCATCACATATAGATGATGTAGTTATTAAAAACAGTTCATCTCACAATTTAAAAACTAAAGAGCCTATGAATCGACTTAAATAAATTTATGTTAATAGAGATTAGACGCTTTTGTTGTCTGATTCTTTTACTGTGTCACATGATCAACATAGTTTTTAAGTCTCATGTAATGTTTGTGTGAGTTAAATTGTTTTTAAATTAAGCATTTATTTTTGCTAAGTAATGCATAAACTTTTAATTTTTATTAGTACATTCCATCATACAATTGTATGTCCCATGCAGCATACCCACTTTATTTTACTATGGCTGTTTCCAACCTGTACCAAATGCATTGACAACAGAAATAATACGCACGTTTCAATGCATCGGTCACTCAACCATAACCATCCAGCATACCATAGCGCCCTCCACAGCAGCAATCACCCATCACATATGGCCCTTTAAAGAGCATTTACTTTTATTTTTCTTAACATTGTGGATTTGTCTACAAGATATCTTATAACATGAAAATAAATCGCTTCACCCTATGTCTGTGATGGCTGCTTTTTAATGAATATTTTATGCATTCCTGTTTTGGGGAACTGTTACTTGAGTACGGAGTATGCATCAGAAGTTCATATAAAATAGAGTCCACACTTTATTTAAACCAGCCATGAACGAGTTCAGTTTTGATAAACATAACTGCATCACAGATATAGAATGAATGCTATATTTTCACAAGTTAGTAGTGTATTGAGAAGTTTAATAGAATTCTTCTATTAATTGTTCTGTAAAGAAATATCCTTTCTTATTTACGAGTATTGGTTAAATGTTTGTGTTTTATTTTCTTTCGTGGTTGCATTTGAACTGACTTTGGAACTATTATAGATTCTTGGATTTCTGTTTATTCAAGAGAATGCAAAAACCTTGAAGAAGCATGTGGTTAAATTTTATTTCACTGCAACTATTTCTTCCCAGAATAAAATGTTTAATCTCCTTTAAATTCAAAGTTTAGTATATGCACACAAAGTCATCATTCATTATGGCATGGGATCTTTAATACCAACACTATGTTTTTAGGAATCATATCCCTGTGTCTTTACACATTTTCTTGTAGTCTTACCTACTGACCCTAAACAATCACTAATGGGTTTATAGGTAGAAAAAAATTTAGAAAGTAAATCCAACTAGTTTTGTTTTGAAAGTTTCTATGTGCAAATTATTTTGATGTGCCACTTACCTGACTAAGTATTATTTCATGACTACATCATACTGACAAATTTAACATAATCCTTTTGTGGTTTTGTGTGTAGGAATTAATTTGAATATCACAAAATTATATATCAAATTGTTAGAAAGTGCTTGATTCTTTTACTTTTGACAGTATATTCAAAGCACCACACATGAATTATGTTAATATTATACCTATTTTTAATGTTAAGACATGTAAAATTAAAGGTAATGAATTATTGAATTGACTTTGATGTGTATAAATTGAAAGCAACGAGTGATTACACCAAAATTTTGTGGGTTTTTTTTTTTTCCTAAGTTATAACCAGATATGCTTCAGATAATATCAGGCAATGTTTGTGTGGAAATTGCAAATTGATAGGTTTTTAAATATTATTTTAAAGATTTATTTTAGATAACTATCCATTTCTAAGGTTTCTATCGATTGTCCAAGTGTATATATAATATGTACATATAGACTTAATAGTATTTCTTGTTTACTTCCAAACATTTTATTACTTATTTAAACATGCTAGCAATTTATACATACTTCATAGTCGAATGTTTTTCTTTTGTGTTTGTGTGTGTGTGTTCTACGGCCAGTTGGATGTAAATGTCATAGTGTTCTGTAATCTTTTTCAGAGGGGCTTCTGAACAATGCCAGGGATACAAGTGTCATGGATACTCTACCACTGAATGGTAACCATGGCAATAGTTACAGCATTGCCAGTGGTGAGTACCTGAGCAACTGTGTGCAAATCATAGACCGTGGCTATAACCACAACGAGACCGCCCTAGAGAAAAAGATTCTGAAGGAACTCACTTCCAACTATATCCCGTCTTACCTGAACAACCACGAGCGCTCCAGTGAACAAAACAGGAATCTGATGAACAAGCTGGTGAATAACCTTCGCAGCGGGAGTGAAGATGATGCCATTGTCCTGGATGACGCCACCTCCTTTAACCATGAGGAGAGTTTGGGCCTGGAACTCATTCATGAGGAATCCGATGCTCCTTTGCTTCCCCCAAGAGTTTACTCTGCAGAGAACCACCAGCCACACCATTACACCAGAAGGCGGCTCCCCCAAGACCACAGTGAGAGCTTTTTCCCTTTGCTAACCAACGAGCACACAGAAGATCTCCAGTCACCCCATAGGGACTCTCTGTACACCAGCATGCCGGCACTGGCTGGTGTGCCTGCCGCGGAGAGTGTTACCACCAGCACCCAGACCGAACCCCCTCCGGCCAAATGTGGTGATGCCGAAGATGTTTACTACAAAAGCATGCCAAACCTAGGCTCCAGAAACCACGTCCATCAGCTGCACACCTACTACCAGCTAGGGCGTGGTAGCAGTGATGGATTTATAGTTCCTCCAAACAAAGATGGGACCCCTCCAGAGGGCAGTTCAAAAGGACCAGCTCATTTGGTCACTAGTCTATAGAAGATGACACAGAAATCGAAACCAACAAAACTGCTAACACCTGGTGGACTGTTCCGAGTTGATATAAGCAGTGGTAATAATGTGTGTACTCCTAAATCTTTATGCTGTTCTTGAAAGACAAACACAGACTTTCAGACTTTTTTTTTTTTTTTTAAACTGGGATTTATAGGTCAGCCCAGGGGAGAAAGATAACTGCTGAAATTCCCCTGTGCCCTCTCCTTTCCTGTCTTTCCCCCTCAGATGGAGACTTCATTATGTTAATGAACGAGATATGAAGAAGATGGCGCTCATTGTGGCCTTGTTGAATTCTGTTGTGTTTGTTCTAGCATCTCTGATGCTCTGTTACGATAATAACAAGGACCTGATTTTTAAAAGGCCAGAATGGTTGTTTGAAATTAGTAACAATGCTGCATCTAGATTGGAGTGCTGCACAAACATAAAAACAAAGGAAAACTGTATCACGTAGTGGTTTTTAGTCACTCACAACCTGAATTCACCACAGCAGGAATAGCTGTGGAATACAAAATAAAACAACAAAATAATGAAATGGAGGGGAATTCTAGAATTATATGCTAAATGCATATTTTATGATTTGCTGTATTAACTGATGATAAAACTAATGGCAGAAAAAAAAATGAACAATTTCTATGTAATGTACAGATACTAGCATTGCACATATAGTCAGCTTTCTGTTCCTCCAGAATTTGAGTCCTGTTAATGTAGTGGAAAAAAAAGATATTTTCTTTTTCTTTTGTGCTGGTCTTGCAAGTTTGTCTACCAGTAAGAGAGCAAAGTTTCCTTCCTTTCTTCTTTCTTTTCTTCCTTCCTTCATTTTCTTTTCCTTTTGTTCTCTCTTCTTCTTTTCTTGCTTCTTTTTCTTTCTTTCTTTATTTCTCTTTCCTTTTTTATTGCTTTTTGCTTTATTTTTTCCTTTAAAATTTCACCTGGCAAAAAAATAAATAAATAAATAAATGAAACTATCACTTTATAAGAATCATTTTCTAGTAATACAAACAAATTATTTTTTACAAAAAAAATAAAATAAATAAAATTAGACTTCCTTCCCTCACTATATATCTTTATTCAGTCAGAGTATTTCCAAGAGCATTTTTGCAAATTAGAGCAGGACGAACTTTTCTGTTTACAGTGCACATTTGTTGTAATGCAAAGCATATTTGGCAAGCAGTTCATCACCAAGACAGTAGCTATGATTCTAGAAGTCAAGAGGTGTCAATAGAACTAGTGGGGCTTCTGCATGTGAAAAAAAAAAAAAAAAAAAAAACTAAAACAGTATCCCATAGGCGTTTAAATGCTGAATGCTCAGTCCGATCCCCAAGTGGGCACCTGCACTATCAATTTTTAAAGGAAATTCACTCCCTTGTAGTAAGAATCAAAAGGTCAAGTTATTTTGAAGTGATTTTTTTAAAGCTCTTCTGTTTATTAACAGGAAGATTTATTTATTTGACAGGATTTTAAGTAATGTAGGAATACAAGAGGTAAATTAGCAGCACATATAATTTTTTTTTAAATTTATGATCCATTTTGTATGGTCTCAAAGTTGGATGACCTCATTACTAATATTTGTTGTAAAAGTGAAACTTGTTTGCCAACCAATAAACAACTGATTGAGATTTAGAAGATACTGTTTTGCTGTATGTACTATATGATTAACTACTCTTTTCATTTTTCTCGTCTTTCCTTCTGTTTTCATTATATATACTTTGCTAATCCTCTACGGCCCAAATGAGCCATGAAAAGAAATCAAATCTGCCTAGACGGATAACCTAAGCACAAAATTATACCATTTTTTCAGACAAAGTAAACCAGAAAAATGGGATAGGCATGTTTATGTTGGATGAAATAAGATGTATAAATTACTTTAAAGCAGGTTAATATATGTTACTATGTCAGCTGGAGTCACCATGCCTACTATAAAAACCAGCTTCAATCAGAGATTTAAGTACTGAATTAGAGGAGAGGGTGCATCATGTATTTTCCTTCCTTGTAAGTCCCACTTCAATGTTTGAAATTCAAAGCCACTCAATTGGCTTAAAAATGCCAGAATAACGGCAAAATGATTATCCATTTTATAAAGATAAGATATTTTTATGCTAATTTTTTGTTCCATATATGGAAAAAAGTCCTTTCAAAGAAACTTTCTAGATCTTCAGTAACTGAAGAACATTTTCCAGCAGTGTCTAAGCATGGAGTCCCTTCTAGAGCAAAGCCAGAATGAATTTGCCAAATCATAATTTCCTGGAGTATATTTTGGTGATTTCTTTTTTTTTTTTCTTTTTTTCCTCCAAATCTAAGCAACACCCATGTATAAATTAATTTTTTAAATTAAGATGAGAAGAAGTAGTTTACAAAGTAGCCAGTAATCTATATCCAGTTTAAAAATAAATGACAAAAAAACAAAATTCTGGGCTGGGCCAGAGTACATTATAACCTTGATATCACCTCAGAATATCTTATTCATCATACTTTTTTGGTCACTTAACATAAGTATTTTTTAAGTCTCCAGATTTTTCCTAAGTTGCAGGAGAACCTCAAGCTTTAATGGTAATTAGGTTTTTTCAGACCACACTATTGGCAATATTAGCACCTGACAGGTGGTTAGCCTATCTGTTGCATAGAATATGTTTGGTAATGAAAGAACCGTTTTTACACAAGTTTAAGGTAATTTCAGAAACACAGAGGTCGGTCTGTGGATTATGAACATTTATGCTTGTTTTGCCAGTTTGACAGAAATCTATGCGAAGGCAGCTCTGTCAGTAAGAAACTAGTTTCACAGAACAATGGGGAAACTACCTCAACTCAGCTTGCTGATGCTGCCAGTTCTGATTTTCAGATATCGCTACCTCCCTGCCCATTATCTTTTATGTTTCATTACAGGGAAATTTGAAACAGGTAGCCTCCCCAGCTTTACATAGACCAAGCTGAAGAAAATCACTTGAATACACAAACTGGTGCAGAAGGCCATTACGTACTGTCAGTTACTACCACACTCTTGCATCAAGATGAAAGGATGAGATTCTCGAATTTGAATACATCATAATTGATGTGCTTTCAGAAAAACTTAAGATCCCAAAGACTTTTACAGAAAGAGATTGTTCCCCAAGTTTTATGTGACTATAATAAAACAAAATGGTAAAGGAACTAATTATGTATACATTTCAAAAGAAATGTGTGTATAATCTAACATGTATTCATTTAGTCCATCTTACACTAGCAAGGGTTGAATTCCTGAACTTGACTTTTCCCCCCATGTATTCCCTTGTGTAGCTATTGATAAATTAATAATTTTAAAGTTTTTCTTGTTTTTTTTAGCACCTTTGGTTGACTCTATTTTAACAACCTGTGCCATCCATGACCTCCTTATCCGAATATTTCTGATGTTTATCTGATTTTCTGTAAAGTAAATTTTCACCAAACAGACATCCTGTACATACATAGCACATTATTTCGGTAGCTGCAAGTAAAAGTTATGCCAATGAAACAAAACAATAATTATTTCCTAGTAAAATAATGTTTTCATAATATTTTACTCTTGAACTTTTTTTTTCTTTTCTTTTTGAGGTCTATTTCTTGTTACTTTATCAGGACACTAGCTAATAGACCTCATGTTTAGCTGATTCACAGACTGTTGGATTGTTGCACAGCCCATGTTCTTAACTGATGATATTTATGGAGAAATCTAAATTTTGTGAAGGAGAAATAGATTTGATTTCCCTTAGTTTTTTTTGAGTGTCCCTTTGGTTCCACTCTACTAAAGTCAAAAATACTAAAACTAATAAATTGCTATGCTAAAATAATTACAATGACAAAAATAAATTTGTGTGATAACAATTACGTTGAAATGAAAATAATCAGGAAACTGTATTGATCAAGTGCAGATAATGGAAATACCCTTAACTTCCTGTCAAACAAATTTACAAAAGACTCTAAATTAAAAGTGTAGTTTATGATCTATATTTTTAAAATCCCCATTAACCTAAAAATGTCAACATATTGATAAAGGATTTTAAAATTAAGTGTTTTTTTTTAATTTGTTTTAACTTAGTTGGTATGATGAAACTTTTCATGGTAATGGAGATAAACATATAAGAGAATTAGTAATATTCATATAGAACCCATAGACGTAATTTTAGGCACTATCTTCAGCTTTTTCCCCCACACATGTTCAAATCGAGTGACTGGTTTGCTCACTTCAAAAAAAATGACATTAAAAACTTAAAAATTTACTTTCTGCATTATAGAGACCAAAAAAGGGAATGGAAAAATAATTTCTGCATTGTCTAAAGGTCAACTCCAAACTAATCAGTAATCATCTCCTATTAGTGAAAGAATAATTTGTTTTTAGAAGCTGTTCATTGGTACTGTACCAAGGTGCTACTGCTTGAGATATTTTTGGAAAAAAATAAACAAAACAAAACACTATAGGACTACTGTGTCAATTCAGATTAGAGAGAAAGAGCTATACAAACTCAAACCCTAATTTAATTTTGAGCAATTCTAAAAATGGTGACATTAATGTCTTTTCTTCTCTAACAGAAGTACATGAGATAAAATAACAGTATGTATGATCTTCCTAGTATACTGTAGTACCAACATATTAAGATTTAATAGCTCATGTTTAGTAATTCATGATTATAACTTACTGCATAAATAATTACTATGCATTTCTAAAAATACTTTAAGTGTATCTTATGTTATATTTCTGCACATTAATAAATTAGGAACATGGAAGCACAAGAATGAAGCAGCAACATTACAAATTAGCTTATGGAAGCATTTTGGTGCAAAAGAATTCTACGTGGAAACCTTCCTGGAGATCATAAAATAGATTTGATGTGAATCCCTACCATAAATTCAGTTTTGGAATTAGCAAATACATCCTTTTTAAACCATCTGAAAAATATTGATAAATAATCTAAATTTTCATTTCTAATTAAAAAGTGATGGTAGCTGCTTCTTTCCTGCTTAGGCCATCAGAAGAATCTCTCCGATTTGCTAATTAACCTCATTACTTCTACTTACCCTTTGCTTCAAAAGTGAAATCAATCTAACTTTCACCTATACACACACTTACATATTTTGACTCCTTTTATTTACAGCTTGCAGAGGAAATAACTTTGTGATTTTTGCAATGAAACAGGTAGTTATTATGGTTTTGCCTATTTCATTTTCAATAAAGTTATTGCTATACCCTCTTTCAAAAAACTTAGAAGTCAACATGTCTTTAACATCCAGGACCCTTAAGTTATTATTCTAATGTCTTCATTTCAGCTATGTTTTGATTTTTCTTCCTTTCCTTTAGTAGTATGTCACACAAATTTTTCTCATTTATGTCCCATTAGAGCATTTCAAAGGTAAATGCAAACTATGATTTTTTAAGAAGGCATGTGAAAGAAGAACTTTAACTTATATGAAGAAGTCAAGGAAGACTATGCATGGGGAAAAAAACCTCTATTGGGATAACCAGGTCTTTTTAATCACAGTATGACTAGAAAAAGGGGAGAACCAAGTTGGTAGACTTACGGTGAGGTAGCAGGACCTAAATTAGAGTTACAGAGAAAAAAATTCCAGGAAAAAATCATGAAGTCATTCAGAGTGGTAAAAATCTTAAACAGTGTACCAAATGCAATTGATGTATTAAAGCAAAAATTGAAGTACCATATTATAATTTTATCCTGCTGATTCCACAGGAAACTCTAAATACTTTTCACACTCTTTAGGTATTCCTTGTCTAGCCACACCTTGTCTCAAGGAAACATCAATATTTTATAAATGTTTCTTAAATATAAGTATTTTTGCCTCAATTCACTTTCACTCTCCAATCTGCTTACTCTTGTATGCCAACACAGTTAATGCTACTAGTAGCTTTGTACCTTTTGGAGCTTTATTATGAATCTTTCTAATAAACATAAAATTAATATTAAATTGGAATTATGTACATTGTGCAAGATAATTCATAACCAAGCAATATTCATATTACAGGATAATTTATTATATCTATGAATATTACATTGAGACTGAACAAATAATTACACAGCTGAAAATATTACACTCAAGTCCTCTCTCTCTTCAATTATTATAGTCAATTCGTAAAATTCTGCCGACAGTTGTATGACATGTTATCAAAGTACTCCATAATCCAAATGTGTCTAAAAGTATTCCCACTGCTTCTTTCATTCTAGAATGCTAAAGGAAAGAACTTGAAAGAAGAGGAAAGGAAAGCCGACTTCTAAGGATCTAATTTAGATTAACATTGCCATTCAGAATGAATAATTTTGAAATGAGAATGTTCCACTCTGTTATCTAAGGTTATTAAAGATTTACAGTTGGTCCAATATTGGAGGATTTTGAATTTTAAAAGAGTTAAGTTTTTCTCAATGGCCCAAGAATGCAGAATTTCACACTACATTGGCAAGGAAATGTGTTTAAGTTCCCTACCTAAAGTAGCTTTTTAAAGGTTAAAAATTCCCTGATTCTTCTGAAGGCAAAACTGGCAAAATGATCCTGGCTTCAAAATGAAATGGCTTGGTTGACTTCGAAAAACCTTTGGCAAAACTCATGAACGTCATCAACTCTTAAACAGTAGGCAGAGGTTTTTGGGGATGGAACTCAGGATACAGTGACTAGAACCCAGTGTCTTCTTAGGCTGATCACTGCCTAGTCTTCTAGAGCATTTTTAATGCCCTGAATTTCAAGCCGTCACAATGTCTTATGTTTTGGATAACATCATGAATCAAGAGAGATGAGGAAAAACACTTAAAGTTTGTTTCCATGCCTCATTTCAGAATAAAGATTTCCTTTACCATCCTAAGTAATAAAAGATGATATGTCTTGAAACAGCTGTAGACAATCAGAATGTGTTCATTTATAAACAAGTCTTCTTTGTATATTCTCACAATAATCTTTGCCTATGAACTACAAAATCAATAGCAGTAGAGTCAGCTTGATTTCCTTTCATTTGGCTTCTGTGGATGTATTGGAAGTAGAAGGATAATCTGGGAAGTTTTTCCATACTGTTTTCCCACTTGCCAAGCATTAAATCTCATTCAAGATAAACCTTTTTTAAAAATGATAGTTTATTTTAAAAAATAACTAATTAAGTTATTTCTCATCGATAGGAACAATTTCTCTTTTTAGGAACAAGAATATAGCTATTGCAGGCTCTGGTCTCTTACCATTCTCATATATTTACACGTGGAATTAATCTTCTCATATACACCTTCCAGATTTCTATCTATTGGATTTTTTTCCCTTGTAAAACCTTTCCAACCTTTTTTTTTTTCTTAAATGCTCTGTACAATCACATGTAAAATCATGAGCTACAAACCTCAATAAAAAATGTCAGTAAACAATAAGTGATGTAGTCACTTTTCTTATATGGGAGTGCTAGAACTTTGGTTTGGGGACAGTTTTTCGTACTACAGGATAAATGACACATACACTGCTAATAGATTTCCTTGTTATCCCCATACTCTACCCACCTTTTCTTCACACATTATAAGTAAAATGCAAGGGCTTTTTATTTTTTTAATGTCTTCAGAGAACTGCTGCCATCCAAGGTAACCAGAAGGTGATTTGCTCTTTCCAGAAGGATAAGAAGTTAAAATAAGAACTTACCATTTTCTCTTAAAGTTTGCTAATACTGAGATATAATCAAATGTAGCCTTAGCTGTCACCTAATCTTATTTCTCCCCCATCTCAAAATGGGGGACTGGTGGATTAGAGGTAAGGACGGTCGGTCACTGGTGAACTTCTGGTGCGAAGGAGATTATGGAGTTTTGTGCTGGGACATGTCTTTCTTCTTTTGAATAAAGGACACAATCAATATTAGTATACAGTGGGGATCACAATGATAGACATTATAGAATCACCATTTTGTAGTGTCAAGGACTCCAATTATTTTATTTACTAACTCTTAGCATCACAAAAACGAACACATATATCAGCTGGAATAATCCAATTCAGATACTTCTCCTTTGTAATATTGAAAACACATTTTCATAGGAATTATTTGCAAAGGACATCAAGAAGAATCGTACATTCTGACTGCTCAGGATTTACCTGGCACTTTGAATAGCCTCATTTAGTCTTTCTAATAATATGGTGAAATGGATTTTTTTCATGCTCACTTCACTGAGGAAATTTAAATTCAGATTTTACGTAATAGAGCTGGTGAATTTTGAACTAAAATCTCACAGTCTAGAGTCCATTCTTATTATTAACAATGTTATATTGCATCAACCAAATGACTAGTAAAAAAAAACAATTAACCCACCCCTTTTCATTTAAATAAGAAGAGGGTTGGTTAACAGACAGCCAAGTGAATGTTGAAAAAATATGGCACCCACTTTTAAGACACTCAAAGTATTTAAAATCCATTTAACAAGGCAGTTGAGAGATTGAGGTTTCACCAATTTACATCTTTGAACAAATTATTTTTCTAAGAATAGGTTCCTCAACTCTAAAGTAAATATAATATCTATTTTGTATGTGAAATATATATAAAAGTATATTATATATATAATGTATTATATATATATATATGATATACTTGGCACACATGAAACCCTTATTTAGAAAATTTGGAAACAGATTCTGACTTAGTATTAAATAGATGGTGTGTGTGTGTGTGTGTGTGTGTGTGTGTGTCTTGTTTGTATTATTACTCCTCCACCCCCACCAAAACACATAATGGACAGAGGATAGTAGTATACTTCTAAATCAAATTCCAGTTAAAGTTCCTCTCCGATCTATAGGACTATTTCATCCCATTATCAAAGCAGCATAATAACCGCAAGTTTCTTGGTGTTTATGTATGCAATTTCTCAATATTTAATCTTTACACAACAGTTTTACCAACTGAACGTCTAGCAATTAAGTACAGCATTTTATAACCTGCCTTGAACAGGTCTCATTTGATGGAAAAAAATGGCTCTAAGTTTAATTATATCTGAGAGATGCCAGATTAAACAAAGTCACATGGGTTTTTGTTTCGTTTTTGTTTTTTTTTATTGTGGAATTTCAGAGAATACACTGCAAAACTCCAAGAGTAGTATATATTGTACCGTTTCTTAAAATTATCTGGCTCTGGGGTGCTTGGGTGCCTCATTTGGTTGAGCGGCTAATTCTTGGTTTTGGATCAGATCATAATTTCCTGGTTGTGGAATCGAGCCCTGTGTTGGGCTCCTCAGTGGGGAGTTTGATTCTCAATCTCTCTCTCTGTCTATCTCTCCATCTCCCTACCCACTACCCTAGTCGTGCACACATGTGCTCTTTCTCTCTCTCTAAAATAAATAGATAAATCTTTTAAAAAATTTATCTGGTCCTGAAATTCTCAAGGAACATAAGGAGAAAACATTGAACACTACCAACCCATGGAACTCAGTTTGTGAAACACTACCCAAAACATTTTTCTCACAATTGAGTTTGGGCTTTTTTCCCGAGTATTTTATGTCTGTGAAATGGTGGAGGTGTGACTCCTCCAATATTAATTTATAACTGTATAGCTCATGATAAAGTAATAATGACTGTAACAGTATTTCTGCTAAATGTCTGTTTCCAATCCGTAGGTGGAAGAAGAACAATTAATGAAATGAATACTGCTTTAAGAATTCTGCCCTAACTATTGAATCCCTTCATGTTAGTATAGCTTTCTATGTTCTAATCTCAACTGTCTATTTGGCTACAGCAACCGGAGACAAAGAATCTATTCTCAACAACTGCGTTTCTCATTTATAAAGTGGCTATGAATAACACGAGAATTTTGTTAAGAGGCAAATTTTGATTTGTGTTAGCCTGGAAGTAGGTCTGGGGTCTCAATTTCAAACAAGTTCACACCTGTCTGCATGGCCGCTCCCAGTACCAAGCCTTTTACACTGCCTCTGTCTCTTCCTCAGAAACACATTATGCCTTACTTAGGGTCTTTTGCCTCTAGCTGGTTATTTTGGGGCACAGCGGGACTATATTATAGGAAAGCATTAACAGAGGTTCTCTTTGCCTCAGGACAACCCAGAAAGTCCTCGATTTTACAAAAAATAAATCTATTAACATTTTGGAAAATATATACAGAGTCTATTCTCAAGTTTGGGATGAATAGGGTAGATCTGAAGCTGATGCGTGACCGTTTTACTCCATCATTTTAAGTCTAAAACAACATGGGAAAGGGGGAGACTATGTGTTTCTGTGTTGGTGTCTATGTGTAATTGCATGTGTATGTAAAAAACATATATGTATGTAGTAATTGCCTATATGAAAGATTTTAAGAAAGTGGAGTTTGCCTCACTAATATTTATATGTAACACATTAGAAATATTTATTAGAGAAATTTAAAATAATTTTTGAGTATGTAAAAAATCTAATTATTGCAATTAGAGATACTTGCCAGTCTTCTATTTGTATGTAAAATGGGATATAATCACATAGGTAGATATGACAAAAAGTGAAAAATTAAAGAATGCCCAGAAAGTTATATTATTTTGAATTTTATAGATAAATCTATTTCTAAATATAACTGTTATAATTATTTGTTTCATTGCAATACTAAAAAGTTTGTTGACAGTGAAGAATCTTGTCTCAGTATACTATTTAATGAGACGGAAGTCAGCTCACTTTTCTCTACTAAAACCTAAAATGATTCATCCAGGATTTATTCCCAGTCATGGCATCAGAAAATATTAACATCTGATCCAAAAGTATCAAGAATGTTAACAGGCTCCGAAGATTTTATATAAAATAGAAATAAAAGATCTTGTCTATACTGGTGATTGTGTGTTAAGTGTGTTAAAGTAAAAACACACCATGGTATTAAGCACAAATGCCTGCATACTTTTATTAGATAAATCCTTACAATGAACATGATCTTTTGCATAATCACAATTCTCTAAAAACAAGACTTATGTCTGAATCTCTGAGATAATTTTCTTTGTATATCCAAATGGTAAAATCATCTCACTAAACCTATTACTTTTATTTTGATTTTCATGCTTTGCTTATATAAGATATGAAAATAAGCATTTTATATTTTGTATATATACTGTTAATCCTACCAGTGAAGTCATATTCCAGAAATTAACAGTTGTTTTTAAATTGGGGGGAAGAAAGTTAAAGTGAATTAAATTATAAGCCTCTTGTCTTGCACTTGATATGTCTTAAAGCTAATAATTTCTCACATTCTTAGAAACTTTCTAGCATCGTGGTAATTGCCACCATTTCATTGTAACTGAGGAAAACAGAGTTCCATTGATTCTGTTAATGCTGAAAAAGACACTAAGAAGATACACTAACTAGGGGTACTTGGGTGGCTCAGTTATTAAGCATCTGCTTTCAGCTCAGGTCATGATCCCAGGGTCCTAGGATCTAGCCCCACATCGGGCTTCCCGTTCAACGGGAAGCCTGCTTCTCCCTCTCCTACTCCCCCTGCTTGTGTTCCCTCTCACTGTGTCTCTCTGTCAAATAACAAATACAATCTTAAAAAAAAAAAAGAAAGAGAAACTGAATAAAGAATATGAACCTTCCTTTTAAGCTCTTTGTTTTAAATTTTAAGTGTTTCATGCTATTTTTCTATAATCTAAAATTTCTAATGTAATTGTTTTACAGTTATAACCTAAACACATAGTTTATGTAGTTTATAAATTGCTTAAAAGGTTAAAAATAATAGCTAATAATGTTTGGTTTTAAAAATTCAAGTTGCAAAAAGAAAATTTCAAATTGCAGTAGTAGCTAACATTGAGGAGTCAAAACTAATTCAAATCCCTGTGATTTGAATTACACACTAATTCAATGTAACATTTTAGTCACTTTTTATTTCTAAAAGATTTTATTTATTTGACAGAGAAACCGTGCATGTGTGTGTGCATGAGTGTGTGTACGTGTGTGCACACACGCTCACATGTGCACAAGCCGGGAGAATGGCAGAGAGAGAGAGAGAAGCAGGCCCCCATCACTGACCAGGACCCTGGGATCACGACCTGAGCCGAGGCAGATGCTCAACCGGCTGAGCCACCCCGATGCCCAGCCACTTATTTTAAAGAGAGAATATTAACTTATCCTGCTGTTTTTATGTGTTACTATGAAAGTCAACAAAACAGTTCAGCGTTTGGGGCTTGGCTTCAATTAGAAGCACCTAGAGCATATTAAAAAAAAAAAAAAAATAGCCCATGCCTCACTCTACACCAGTTAAATCAAAATCTCTTGGGGGATGAGGCCCAAGTATAAGTTAATTTTAAAAACCCACAGGAGGAGGGGCGCCTGGGTGGCTCAGTGGGTTAAGCCACTGCCTTCGGCTCAGGTCATGATCCCAGGGTCCTTGAATCGAGCCCCACATCGGGCTCTCTGTTCCGCAGGGATCCTGCTTCCCCCTCTCTCTCTGCCTGCCTCTCTGCCTACTTGTGATCTCTGTCAAATAAATGAATAAAATCTTTAAAAAAAAAAACCCAAAAAGCCCACAGGAGGTTTAATGTGTAGTTTGAGCAAAAAATTGCAGAGTTAACCATTTAAAAAATATTGGAAAAGTATTTGCATTAATCATGTTTAAATATTATACAACTTTGTTTTTCAGCAGGAGATGTATGGGAGAGACCAAAATAGAAAAACTTCTTTACCTTGGTTGAGTCTAGTTAATCACCTAATTATGGTTTTCCTCCCAATTTATAAAGATGGATAGTGTACTGTTCATGTAAAATTCAACTAGATTAACAATATGTTTCATTACTTAACTCATGGAAAAATATTATTCAAAATTTGTGGTTCCTATCATCAATTTCAGAGTCCATAAATGTTATCATCGTATTAAAAAGTCACTTATTAATTTTA
Organism: Lontra canadensis; assembly: GCF_010015895.1. Taxonomy (NCBI): domain Eukaryota; kingdom Metazoa; phylum Chordata; class Mammalia; order Carnivora; family Mustelidae; genus Lontra; species Lontra canadensis. Next base: position 17,672,841 of record NW_022630995.1, on the reverse strand, counting down.
CATCAGGCAAAATTCACAGACATGTATTAGGAATTATTTATAGGAACAAATCTTCTTCAAGTTTTCTCTGGGCATTTGACTATCATCAGGCCATATATGTACATGGTTTTTGGCAATGTCACAGCTATCTGGAAGTCTACTTCTTGTTAAAGTGAACTGCCTATAATTCCAGAGAGCACAGTTATAAGTTGATGAAAGATTTTTTTTAATTATTATTCAAAATGAATAATAAATAATAACTCGAGTTACTTCAATATGATTCCCAGCTTAACTTTAACTTGTATAGGCTACCCAATTCACATTGTTCTTTTCAAATTTTAATAAAAAATTAACCTCAATACCTAAAAAGTTTCTCTAAATAGGAAGAACATGGAGGACTCCATGAAAGGTAAAAGAGAAACTTGAAACAATTCATTAGAGAGAATAACCACCCTTGTTGGCTGTCATACCCTCTAGTCTTCTTCAATGGTTAGCAGTCATACACAGAATTAATACATCTTAATTACCTAGCCACTTAACACATAACTTTCATGGGAAGAGTGATGGAGTGCCATATAAGTTACTCTAGTGACAACGGATCAAATGGTAATAGGTTTGGAGCGCTGTCTTCAGTAGGCTTTACCGAAAATTAGTAAAAAAAAAATTCCATGATGGATCATGTAAGTCTGTTACAATCACAGAAAAAGACCACAGAAGGAAATGAATGATCAATTCATGTGCAATTTATATTTCACCCCTGCTTCAGAAGTTTTAAATTTAAATATCTAAGACTCATATTTTAGAAGAATCTAGAGCCCTAACTACTTAAAAAAAAAAAAAAAGGTTATTATTGGGGCACCTGGGTGGCTCAGTGGGTTAAGCTTCTGCCTTCGGCTCAGGTCGAGATCTCAGAGGCCTGGGATTGAACCCCACATAGGGCTCTCCGCTCAGCAGGGAGCCTGTTTTTCTCCCCCCACCCCCGCCTGCCTCTCTGCCTACTTGTGATCTCTCTCTGTCAAATAAATTAAATAAAATCTTTTAAAAAATGTTATTATTGAAGTATAGCTGGCATACAATGTTATATTGGTTTCAGGTGTGCAACATAGTGATTTGACAATTCAATACATTTCTCATTGCTCACCAGGGTAAATGTTGTCAGCACACAACACTAGTACAATATTATTGACTATATTCCCTATGGTGTACTTTTCATCGCTATGATATATTTGTTTTATAACTCGAACTTTGTACTTCTTTTTTTTTTTTTAAGACTTTATTTATTTATTTGACAGAGAGAGATCACAAGCAAGCAGAGAGGCAGGCAGAGAGAGAGGGGGAAGCAGGCTCCCCACTGAGCAGAGAGCCTGATTCGGGACTCGATCCCAGGACCCTGCTATCATGACCTACGCTGAAGGCAGAGGCCTAACACACTGAGCCACCCAGGTGCCCCTGAAAATTTGTACTTCTTAAACCCTTTTGCCTATTTTGCCCATCTCCCACCCCACCTCCTTTTTAAAGACAGCTGTTTCAGTTATGCAATGATAAAAATAGTTTACAAGGGAAGCAGAAAAATTATTTATATCATTCATTCCACTCCTTTCACACGTTTGCTTTGTATAACCTACTGGGCCAAGTTTAGAATGATTTTCCTTCCCGTTATTTTTCACAAAGCTATACCTAAACTCTCCTCAGCTCTGGCCAATCATCGCCTCCAGCCAACCAATCCCTGACTGGTCTCCCTCAGATTCAGGCTAAATTCCATCCAATCTCATTGAAATATGGAATCTCTTTTCTCTTTTATAATCTTTCTTACATAGCAACGTCAGTCTTAGCCTTCCTCGTATACTGAATCTTAACCTTTCCTAACCCCTCTTGCTTCTGTGTTTTGCAAAGGTCGTTTACATATTAACCGATATTTCTCTGCTCCATCAATCACCATCTTCTCCTATTCAGCCTTGAGATTTATTCATCAGTCAGTCCTCTCTTCGGTTTCCCTTCTTTCTAAGCCATTTCTTTCTTTTGTTTTTTTTTATTTTTTTTTTCATTTGTTTCTTTCTGTGCAGTGTACATGCACAGAATTACGGATCTGAAACTTCCTTTGAAATCATTTAGTTCAATCCCTTTACTTCACAGGTAAGTAAACTGAGGACAAAAGGGAACATGTGATTCAATTGTTCAGTATCATAGATCATTCACACTATGAGCTAATTCTTAGATCAGAATATCCCAAAGAGCTCATTTTACTACATTTTTTTTTTTCATATTGTACTGGCTGAGTCCTCCTGTTGCAATATATCTGCCTCACATGTGATATAATTTCTCTTCTGCTACGAGTATTTTTTTAAAGCTTTATTTACTTATTTATTTGAGAGAGAGAGAGAGAGAGAGAGAGAGAAAGACACAGCTCAAGAAGGAGGAGTGACAGAGGGATAGAGAGTGAGAATCCACTGAGTGCGGGGCCTGACTCCACTGGATCTCAGGACCCTGAGATCATGACCGGAGCTGAACCTAAGAGTTGGACACTCAAGCAATTGAGCCACTCAGATGTCCTTACTAGAGTATTTTTAAAGATCCTTTGGTTTTAAGTAAAGAAATATAATTCACATTTACTTAAGCTAAACAAACAAAAATACAGACTACCTTTAATGCTATTTACTGATTCACCCAATCAGAGAGGGAAAAGGTGAGGCAAGCGCTGACTGGACAGTGACACTAAACACAACTGGACAGGACAATGAACACAAAGACTTTCCCTGGGGCATCTGGGTGGCTCAGTCAGTTAATCAGTTGCCTTCCGCCCAGGTGGTGATCCCAGCATCCTGGGATGAGGGGGATCGAGCCCCACATCCAGCTCCCTGTGTAATGGAGAGGCTACTTCTCCCTCTCCCTCTGCAGCTCCCCTTGCTTGTGTGCTCTTTCTCTCTCTCTCTTTGCCAAATAAATAAAATCTTTAAACAAAACAAAACAAAGACTTTCTATTTCTTATTTTTCTGTTTTTCCTTGTTTTCCTTATGTGCCAGCTTGATTTCCCCCCACCCCACCCCAGGGAAAGTTAGTATCTTATGGTGGTTGAGTGCCCAGACTTTGAACGTAGACTGCCTGAGCTGAAAGCTTCCTTCCGCCATTTTCTAGTTTTGTGATCTGGAGCAAGTTCCGGTCTGTATCTCAATTCCCTTCTCTATAAAATACAGATAATAATAAAGTCTACTGAATAGGGCTATTGGAATAATGGAGTTGAAATCATAAGTTACTAGAGTGCTTAGAACAGTGCTTGACATATAGTAAATGCTTAAGAATCATTCCCTGTTCTTATTGTAATAACAGCCCAGTCTCTTGTGGACAGAGTCATGTTTGGTTGCAGCTTCAGATTTTCAGTCAAATAGCGCCTTGGAAATATAAAACGGCTCTGATTAGAATTATCCAAGGAAGGATTCAGATTCACCAAGACTGATTCTTGTTTCTTACTCTGGGCCTCTTTTGGCCTGGGGGATTAAGTACCTATGATTTGCACAGCCTAAATTGCTGTTTACATCTCTAACGAGGGCAGCAAAGTCCAACCAGAAATGGATGTGAGGGGGAAGCTGGGCAAACACACCCGTGTTAGTATCAGTCCTTACAATGCTGTAGCTTGCTGGGTCCATCTGAGACGTGAGCCTTGTAAACATCTCTCTTTCATGCTACATATCCAAATGACCTCCATCTATCTTTACCTAATTCCATTTCTATCTCATCGGTGTCTTGTTAATCAAAATCAACTATTAATCTCACAATTCAGTCATATTTACAAAGCTGCACATTTCTATCATTTACAATTAAGTTCTATCTTCTCCTTAGTAAGATTTAATTATAAACATCTGAAAAGCAGAACTGAATGTTTAGTTTTTCTGTGGACTCTTCTCTTTTACCAGCGTCCTGAATTTTACTCTGTAAGTTTGAAAATTTCAAGTAGAGAAATACTACTTTTACACATAAATACTTATGTGTCCTTGAAAAGCTAATTAAATTCGTTTTGATGAAAAACCTTCCTGAAAAAAGGGTAGAAATGAAAATGTTATTAGGTTTAATCCAGGATTAGCAAGAGATAGCCAGAAAAGCTGTTATTCTCACCAAGCCGGAAGGCTTAGAGCTGAGGGATACACCCCACCACAATACATACATCTAAATAAAAGAACAGTTCCTTTAAAATAGTGCTGCCACCAGTTATCTTTCAGATAACATTGTGGGGATTTTTTCCAAAGGTACACTTTGTACCCAAGCATTTTTTTTTAATATGGATTGCTAGTCTTATTTTCCAAAATACACACACACACATACACACACATACCCCTGGGGCAAACAATACATTATATGTTAATAAAAAATTTTTAAAAATAGATAATTATATATATTATTATATATACATATATATATGTATGTGTGTGTGTGTATTTCTAGCAAACAGAAACAAGTCTAAGCATTTCATCTCCCCAATTTCACAAAAATTTGAGGAGGAATATTTGTGCAATGTATTCTGGGGTCCTCCACCTTCTTGAGTCAAGGATAATCTCCAACCTTTCACGTAATGCCATAGAGTTTTCAGCTCTACCCAAAGAATGTCAGAAGTGAAAACTAATTACAGTTCTACCTCTTTTGCTCAATAAGCCATATGTATGTAGAGTTGTGTTTTATTTATTAATATCCTCAGTTTTATTCTAAGTGGAAATGGTTAAGATTTTTGTGAATAAACAAAGTAGAAGTGCACTAAATTTTGAATTTTCTTTTGAAGCATTTCCAGCATTTCCGTAGACAAAAATGAAAACTAATTGAGTGGTCTCATTCAAAATGTAGCTTGAAGTGTTCCAAATCTGAGATGCAGAGACTTGGACATACATCAGAAGAAATTACTTATTATTTCCAGTAGATTTAACTTAAAACAAGCTACAGGGGAGACCATCATAAGGAAATGATACAAATCTTTAATTAGAATAATTAAAGACTAATGGTGATTTAATTACAGATACAATTAAATTTTGCCAAGCTTAAAAACAAAATTCAGTTGAATGGTAATGCTTTGTTGAAGGTTTGCTAGATTTAAAAGCCTGGATTTTGGAATTGTGAAACTCGGTTGCTAAAAAAGGGCTATTCTTTTGTCTGTGTGTAGAGGGTTTTTGTTGGAACAGTTGCATAATTTAAGGACACTAAAGTTTTTAAGGCAATTGGATGATCAACCCTTTCTCATCATCCTACATAAATGCTAACAACATACAAAATACAACATATACTTTCACTCTTCTTAGAGATATATCAACTTCAAGAATAACCCAAAATACAGAGGATTCAATCACATTTGGGGCTTATATACATAGTCTCATGCCCAAAGTGTCTGAAAATGCTTTTAAAAGAAGGGAGCACTTAAAAGGATTATAACTCTCAAAAGACTATTGTAACTAAACATGTTGTGCTACAAATAAATCCTGATGTGACTGTTCCAGAAAATAGGTGCTCCAAAGACCATTCTTTAGAGAGAGAATATAAGCTGTCTATCCACATAATAAAACCTTTTTGATTCAGTGAGCTGAAACTCTGATAGCTCCAGAGTTTTCGTATGCTATTCAGCAATTATGCCCCTATTGAGATTTAATAATCCCATTAGATATTTATTTACTACTCCATATTAAGTTACAGTCTACCATTAGAGTCAGTGGACTAATAAATACATAACTGCTGCTAGATGGAAACAGCTTAGCCAAACAATTATTTCCAATTATTTTATGAACATTTAACCTTATGCCCCGAACAATGTCTTGCCAATAGTAGGCATCCAGTACGTGTTTGTTTTTTTGTATTTTCAAAGGACAGGATAGATGATCTGACCTGCATTTAATTCAGCTGCTATTATCCGATCTCCTTTGTAATACACCTGTTAGTGATCCACTTAGTACTTTAACTTGAACCCCAAGCTACAATAAGCAGGTTTGGGGAAGAAAAGTAACATAGAAAAATAGAAGAATATGGAAGGTTGCTAGCAAATAATAGGTGTGTTTTTTGTTTTGTTTTGTTTTTAACACATCCTGCTAAGGTTATTTTCTCTCCCCAAATCTACCATAGCTTGGCAAGAGTGTTTACTGTGTTGAAAACTGAGACACAAAGGACTAGAGATAAAGCATTCGGATAACTACTTCCATTTTGTAGTTCTTCAAAAGAAAAGGAAAAAAAATAATCTACTGTTGTCAAAGGTTAGTGGTTCCCCAGTAAATTGATGTTTATATTATACCTCTTATTTAAAGAGTTTAGAAGAAGTTATCGAGCCTTCAAAAAATGATCTCTATCATGATGACATTTCCACAGCAACGAAAAATAAGGAAGTTACCAAGATTTAGGTCAATGTTTCCCACGGTACTCTGATAAACTTCCCTTTTGAGACATATTTTTATATTTGTGTGTATGTGTGTGTGTGTGTGTCAGGAGGGGGAAGTAGGGGTGGGTAGGGGGCTCTCTGCAGGCCGGTAAATTCAGGAAGACTAGATTCAACAAATTTGAACATGTTTCTTAACCACAAAATTCACAAACGCTTTAATATACTAACCTTCATTGTGATCTCCTCAAAGAAAGCATAAACTGAATATTTATTAGGAGGATAAATGATAGGCTATAAAGAAGGAAATCAAGTTAGAATGTATATTAGACATCCATCACCAAGTCCATGAACCAGTGATTTCTAAACTTCGTTCTCGATCAGCAGGATTTAAATCATGCTCTATTTTATATGTCAGATGTTGGAGACAGAGTACACTCGCTTTTTGGTGAACAAACAATTGCGTGGTACCTACTCCGTCATCGTCCTTCTTGGAGAGGCAGGATGGATATTTACCGGGGATGCACACAGTATGGCCAGCAGCTCTTACTGGAACACAGACACAACCACTCCTTTTGTGGCATCCGTGGCTGTTTTTAAATTACAAGGGGGGGGGGGGAGTTGACTAGCTGCAGAAAGACCTTAGGGCTGACAAGCCTAACATATTTAGCATCTAGCCCTTTAAAAAAAAAAAAAAGGGGTTAGCATCCTCTGCCTTTGTGGTTAAGAGGACACACTTCAGAACCAGAAAGCCAAGCTTCAAATCTTAGCTCACATCTGACTGTAAGCAAGTTACTTAATCCCTCAGTGCCTCAGTTTCCACATCTGCAACATTGAGCAATAACTTTATCTACTTCGTGGGGTTGTCATGAAAACTAAACAAGTTAATCTATGAAAAGCACTTAGGACTCATGATACAAGTTTGTGCCTGACATGCATGCAATGTTTATAATTAAAGTACTATAACTATTACTCATAAAACCTTGATAGTCTAGTAAAGTTGCAATGTGCCCAGCTAAAAGTCTCTATTACCCACCCATTCTAATAACTAGACATCATCAGTGAGAGACAGGCAGAAATCAGTGATACTGCTTCTAGGAAGTTTCTTTAAAGGGGTTGCCTTACCTGTTCAGTGTGTATTTTACCCTTCTTGCCTTACCTCTTCATTCTTGTTGGAATTTAACTATAATGGTTAGACCTCTAGCAGGCACCTTGGACCACTGGGTCACCTTGAAAAAGAAAGCAACATGCTACAAATGGAAAAGCAGAGAGGCTGCCAGAGGATAAGTCCCTGCTTCTATGGGCTTCTGTACAACCCTGAATTGCCTATCTTCAGACCCATGTTTTTAACCTGAGCAAAAATAAATCACAATCTTGTTTTAGTCATTCTTATTTCGACTCCTCTGTACTTGTAGCTAGCCATAATTCCTAACTGATAGGGCAGTAAGTCCATTGAAATTTTGACCCAAGTGGGAAGAGGTAATAGTAATGCCATTTTTTAAAAGGCAAAAGCAGGCAGATTAATAAAATTAGCTGAGGTTGGTTGTTTTTTGTTGTTGTTGTTTTGTTTTTGTTTTTGGTTTTGGTTTTTGGTTTTTGTTTTGGCATTTTGGTGCTTGCCCATTCAAGAAATGTTTGAAAATAACGTGGGGTACTTCCGAAGATGATGATAGAGAGGATGGCAGACACCCCAGGTACAAGCCAGTCATCCATATATATTTTTTAAACATAAAAGCAACAGGGCTTTACATTTCAACATTAAACTGCAGCTTTGCACCAAGGTCTCATCGTAGACTACCATAGATAGACAATTTCATTTAATTTTAAACCCCTCATGGATTATGTATTATTGTGGGGAAGTCTCAGCTATCATTTTGGGAGCACAGCATGATTTTTCATTACTAGCCCACAGTTATCAGAAGAGTTTCCTCTCAAGGTTGTAATCATTAGGAAAATGGCAATGAAGTAGTTAGTCAAAAGATACTAAAGTGTGCTTCAATTAAAACCTGATAGCAACACAAATCTTTCTTTTCTTTCTTGACTCGCGTAGAAAATCTGTCCGTACCACACACTTAAGCAAAGTCAGCTAGAAACCAGTTCTAGACAAGGCTTAGCAAAAGCCATAATGGTGACACACCATGAGGAGGCATTTAAAAATGCTGTAGTACCCTATGAGGGGGTGGATGGCTACATCTGTTACTTAACTTCTCTCTTGATAAGGCCATGTCATTTGCTGTAAGACTTTAGTAAAGCATAGCTCTCTCTTCAAGTAACACAGGACACACGACATATCACTAATAGGTGATAAATATTTATTGGTAAAATCACGTGGTAAAATTGGCAAAATCACATTGCTTAGAGAGACATTTTTGATGTCTCCACATTCTCCATTTTTTTTTGTCACATGCACACACCTCTGTTACTTAGATTTAAAGGAGCAAACAGGGAGAGTATAATTAGATGTTGTGGCAGGTGAAACTAGTTTTAGCAAGTGGTTCCAAGGAAAAAATGGTGACAATTGTTAAAGGTAAACACATAATATTTAAAAATGACTTAAGGTTTGATTTGATCGGTTCTTAAAGAGATGACTGCCAATTGGCAGGCAGGCTAATGCTTTCCTTTAGTAGAAAATGGTTAGACTTCCAAATTATGTAAAGACAACTGCAGATGTCTTTGTTATAAATATTTTCATGTGGAAACAATACAAGCTTAAATCATCACCACATGACTACATAAGAAAAATCCCCAAAGCTAGTGTTGCAAAAACATGAAAGACATCTGATGGCCTCTTCCCTCTCACTCAGCATCCAAAAGTAAGTCTCTGCTAAGACCCACGAGGCCACACATACTGAACTGCATGCGGTTCCCTTTGTGTTCAGCGACTGCTACTTTCCCCTCACCCTGTCCTTTCAGCCCCACTTCTCTGTGCTCCTGCCAATGGACCTTGCGACGGCTGCTGCCTCTGTTGCAATGCTCCTTCCCTGCAAAGCCCTGGGGCCTCTTCACACTCTACCTGGGTGAGGCTTGGTGCTAGCCAGTCCACAGATCCAGCAATCCCCCCACACACTCTCTTTGTTTAACTTTCCTTATCACATAACATTTTCTCTTATTTATCTGGCATCTTCTCTGTCTCTCTGGGTTCTATTTTCAAGAGGATAGTGGTTGATGTCTGTGTTATTCATTATTCCCAGTATCTGGAATAGCACATGCCACAAAGCAAGCACAAAATAGATACATGTTGAATGAATGCGTGGATGAGTGGAGAAGCAATAATCAAAAATTTAAAAAGAGCTGGGGCGCCTGGGTGGCTCAGTGGGTTATGCCTCTGCCCTCGGCTCAGGTCGTGATCTCAGGGTCCTGGGATGGAGCCCCACGTCTGGTTCTCTGCTCTGCAGGGAGCCTGCTTCCCCTCTCTCTCTGCCTGCCTCTCTGCCTACTTGTGATCTCTGTCAAATAAATAAAATCTTTAAAAAAAACTAGCACTTTATAAAATTTGTCACTGGTGTCAATTTGATACTTACTATTCTAAAAACTTTCTGGGGATATGCCAACCTGTGTATATTCACAGACATGTACTCATATGTTTTCATGCATATATATATATGTGTGTGTATATGTATATATATATATAAACACATACATACACATTTTATATAATTATATATTTTCACTGACTCACATTTATATATACAGATTGAATATGTTACTTATGAGGAATAATTTTCTGCAAATAACTTTTTTTAACATAAGTAGTCCATAGACAGCTTTTAATGCTATATATATATATATATATATATACACATACATACATACATATATATACATATGTGCATATATATATATATATACACATACATACATACATATATATACATATGTGTGTATATATATATATATATATTTTTTTTTTTTTAATACCAGTAGGCTTTTCAACCAGGTTCAACCTCCAATTTAAGTTAATTCTAGCTTTCTGATGTCCTTGCTACATATGTTCTTTACACTTATGTTAGCATATCTGTAGATAAACTTCTAGAAGTATAATTACCAAGTTAAAATTACATGCATTTTTAAGTTACTATGGAACATTTTTAACATATACCGAAGTGGATAAATATAACCCTGCCGTATACTTACCATCCACATAATGCTTGAAGCAAACATTATGGAAAACTGTTGGTGTTGTTTCATTTATATAATTATCCATCTCCTCCCTTCCAATTTCATTTTGGAGGAAATCATCTTTATGATTTACATTCCTTTTTACGAAACAAATCATGTCATTTTGTCCATACAAATTTCAGTATGTATTTCTAGGAGATCATGACTATTTTAACTTAAACATAACTGGGATACCATTTGCACTCCTTAAAATTAAAATACTTATGGAGCATAAGGAATAACATGGAGGAATTAGGAGAAGGAAAGAAAAAGTGAATTGGGCAAAATTGGAGGGGAAGATGAACCATAATAGACTGCGGACTCTGAGAAAAAAACTGAGGGTTTTGGAGGAGTGGTGGGGGGTTGGGTGAGCCTGGTGGTGAGTATTATGGAGGGCACGTATTGCATGGAGCACTGGGTATGGTGCATAAACAATGAATTTTGGAACACTGAAAAAAAAAAGTTTATGACCAAAGTCAGAAATTCTTGAAAGAGTTTGGCTAAAAGAAATCATTGACTCACATAGGCTTTTTGAATGTGTAAAATATGATAAATACACTATCCCTGTGTGTTTCGGTATAAAATACAGTTATTGAAAATCTGATGACATTCTGATTTTCTTTTCCTCATAAATAACTTCGTATTTTTTGACTTAATTTTTTCCCTCTTTTTCTTCAAATATCTATAGAATTATTAAAATATGCCCTCAATGTTGGCAATTCTGGGTCATGTTTTCCAGTATCCATACCTTCTCAATATTGTTTGCATTTAGTGATGGTTTTCCTGAACTATAATTTTTAATGCTTTTTCTGTTTCTTGGCATTGGTATTCTTGTTTGGGGACATAAATATATATATTGGAGTTAATTTTCCCTCTATTTCATTTTAGTGGTTTTTTTCCTTCAGAGATTACTGTTAAAGATATATTATACTGGAGCTTATTTTTGCATTTTTTAAATCTATCTTCCCCTCAAAATTTCTTATTGCTTTCCTCGCTTTTTCTGTTTTTACAATTGTCCTTTTCTTTGTATTTCTTTTAAGATTGTCCGAGTTTATTAGCTTACCTGTTTTTTATAGTTATTTTTTATTACAGAATTTTTTTTTCTTTTATTTATAATTTTTTCTGAGTTCACTCATCTTGTTTGAACTTTTAAAATTCTCATCTATATTGTTATTTTGTAACTTTTTAAATTTATTATTTCCTTAATTCATTTGAAACTTTTAGTTAATAATTCTCATCTCTTTTGACCATTTCTGGCCTGGTTTCCTATCTGTAAGAGAGTTTCTGCTCCACATTCTTTTGTTACTTCCAAAAACTTTGCATGGGTTTCAAACCAGTGACCTTCTGTAGTCTGTTTCCTATGTGAAATTTTAGTTTTCCTGAACTGTTAGAAAGGAGAGGTAGGTCAGAACATCTTTTCTTTTCTCTTTTCCTAGCATTTTTAAAAAAATATTTATTTATTTATCTTAAAGACAGAGAAAGCAGGGGGAGGGGCAGAGGGAGAGGGAGAGAGAGAATCTTCAAGCAGACTCCCTGCTGAGTGCAGAGTCACAGGTGGGTCTTGATCCTAGAACTCCGAGGTCACAACCTGAGCTGAAATCGAGAGTTGACAGCTTAACCAATTGAGCCACCCAGGCACCCGCACATCTTTTCTAGCTTCATAGCTCTGGGGCTCCTTCTTGTTTTACTGAAGTCCTAAAATATATGATTTTATACTTTCTTAACTCTCCTGGTCACATCCTTATCTGGACCTTCTTTTTCTACCTAAATTATCTCTGTCTTGCTCACCTTGGATCCTATTCCCAATAACTTTCTCTCACGGAACTTTGTCCAGGATGGAAGTTTTTACTGATGGGTTTTGAGTGCTCACAGAACCAGACTGGTCATCCTATGAGACCTTGCCATGAAACTCATGTACCAGGATTAGGTTGTACAAAAAGCTTTTCTACGTTCCACTGCTGTGCCTTCTGGTGAGACTGTGTTGGAATTTTGGGGTTTTTCTTTTAGATTTCTTTTAGATTTCTTTTAGATTCAGATGCCCATTTCCTTCATTCCTATTTCTCCTATAAATGCTATACAATGCAATTTTATGGTTGTTGGTGGTTTATCTCCATCTTCTTGTATTTTGGAGCCCATGGAGATACTTTGTCATCAGTTTTACTCTAGTTGCCTATAGTAAAAGATCTTGGGAGGTCTAGGTTTTGCCATCTTACTTTTTAAGATCTAACATTATGGCACCACAACCATCTTTTCAGTATTTTCTAGAATAGTGGGTGTGTTGATTTTTAATTTCAATAGACAATGGCAAATTTCCCTTAATAAAGTCTACTTCATCATTTTCTTACATACAGTTTATGAGAGTTCACTTTCTGACAACATGGCTAACATTAGATATCATCATTAGCTTTGATCTTTGGCAGTCCAAGAATGAACAGCTGTACAACACTGTTTTATGTTGCTTTTCACGGATGAATTTGAGAAGGAAGAGGTAATTTAAACTCTTTTCATGGTTGTATTAGGCAAATCATCTATGTTTTCCTATGAAATAATGTTTTCTATCCTTTGAACATCTTTATAACAGGTTGTTTGTATTCATTTATTATTTTAACCTGTTAAGAAAAGAGATTACTTTTTTCTGTTAACATCCATTTATAATGATTATCTTTATAATATATTTTAATATCTATAAGAACTATGTCTCCCTTGACACATTTTCTTAATTTTTTCCTTCTCTCAGATGAAATTTAGGTGTAATTACCACTTTCTAAGGAAAAAACTGACTTGCCTGAGGTCAAATAATGGGGTGAACAGAGGCAGCATTTGGAATAAAATCTGCTGGCTCCAAAATTTATGTTCTATTTACATAGTTCTTTTAAAAAAATCCAGTTGTTTTCATTCAGCAAGAAAAACAAATGTGCACTATGTTCTGTGTGCCAGATTCTGTGCTAACTGCTATGGCTACAAGGATAAATTACTTTGTTTCTGGACTTGAGAGCTTATAGCCTAATATCCTATGGTTATCCCTTTTTATTGCCAATTTTCCTCCAGAATATCATATATAAATCTTTATAAAGCCTTTTAAACCCATAGAAGTAGTCATTTTTAATATCATAAATACATCAGTTGAGCACAGAGACAGCTTCGGAAATAATTTTTGTTTGGATTCATTTTTTTGGAAGAAAAATACTTAACAAGGAATAGAAACAAAGTTTATATATTAAAAAAAAAAACAGTGTAGGTGTAATCTCTTTTACAAAACAGTTGTTTTTGGAGTTTATACGTTAAAACTCTTAACTCGTGTTCCCCAATTCTCTTTTAAAGATTATTTGAATTATTGGAAAACATCGCTCAGTTTTTAAGTCCTTCCTCCTTATGTTATTTATAGCTACATAAAATACTACTCTGAAATTCAGTGGCTTAAAATAACAATATTTATTATCTTGCTGTTTCAGTCGGTCAGCTCTCCAAGTGAGGCTAGGCTAGGTGTTCCGTTTCAAGTTGCAATCAATCAAGATGTCAGCCAAGACCATAGTCATCGCAAGGTTCAACTGAGTAAGGTTTCACTTCCAAGTTTGCTCACCAAGTTGTTGCTCAGTTTTTCACTGGCTGTTGATCAGAGGCTGTCCTCAATTCCTTGCCACTTGGGACTCTCTCTAGTACAATTCACAACACGGGTCGCTTGCTTCATGAGAGCAAACAAGGAAGAAGAAAAGTAGAAGGTGTGCTAGCAATGGCAGTCAGATTTTAATCTAGTCATGGTAGTACCGTCCCCTTTGCTACACTCAATTAGAAACAGATCACTTGGTTCATCCCACACACAGGTAGAGGGGATCATAAAAGGACATGAATAACAGGAGGGAGGAATCATTATAGATCATCTGAGAAGTCTTACCACAACTCTCTGTACTGATTCTGCAACCTTGGCTCATCTAGATAACACAGAGTCATAGATGAAAAGAAACATTTGTAAATCATTATCAATAAAATTAAATCTAGATATGCATGGAATACAATTCTGCCAACTATTTTTAGTAATATTTTTTACTATTTTCTTTTTACTATTTTTAGTAATATTGTTATGATTACTGATAATAGTTAACATTTACTAAACTCCAATAGGGCTGATGCCAGACTAAATGCGGTCCATGTTTTAGCTCAGTATTCACATAAGGGTACTAGCAGAATCTTAAGAGTTACGTGATTCTTTTTTCCTTGTGTTGTATTTGAGAATCTCAGTAACTTGCCCCAAGTCATACAACTAGTAAAAACCAGCTGGCCTAACTCCAACTCCATGACTGTCACCACTAGGTTGTAAACAAAACATTCTGATTTTTTTTTTTTTTAGTCTCTTTTTCAATCTTGTGAACAGGATGTTCTCTATTTCATTACTAATGACTAATTTGAGATAAAATTATCTTCCAGGTAAGACTTTTCAGTGTCTTAAAAAAAGGAAAGAAAAGAAAAGAAAAAAAGCCAAAGCATGATGCAGTGAGGCTTTGCTGCACAAGAATTTTATAAGCCTGCAGCAGCTATTACCCTGAACTGTGAAAAAACCCGAACAGACACAAGCCATTTGCAAATAATTGTACTGACATTCCTACTTCATTACTTTTAATAGAACTGAATTTGTGGTGCTCATGCCAGGCTACATGAGCTCTACCTTCAGGAGGAAGACTTGTCAGATGTCCTTATTCTCGGTTGAATGAAGTGCTTTTGGCAGGAGGTCACTTTGCAGCAGGAAGGACATACCCACTTCGCTAAGGGACCAGCCTTAATTAAAATAAAATAATTTTTTTAAAATGGTTTCAGATGATCTCTTGCACGCAGCCTAGCGACAGGTAAAAGAGATTAGATGGTGGAAAGTAGCTCCATAATGAAGCTCTCTGTGCAACTTTGGTGCTAATTCCTGTTTCTGTCAGGCATCTCCTAGATAACCCAGTCTTTTAACTCTGAGGAGGAATAAAACGTGCCACAAGCAGATCTGTTGCTGCAGGTTACTTTTGCATTCATTGAGTAATGAGATGAAAAAAAAAAAAAACCAAAACTTTAAACTGTTTTATTGGAAACAAATTTACCTAATAAAACTAAAGAGTTCAGGGTACTTGGGTTTCTCCATTGGTAAAGCATCTGCCTTTGGCTCAGCTCCTGATTCCGAGTCCCAGAACCAAGCCCCACGTCAGACTCCCTGCTCCATGGGGGGTCTGCTTCTCCCTCTGCCCCTCACCCTGCTCTCATATTCTCTCTTTCACTCTCTCTCTCAAAGGTATCAAAAAATTAAAATCTTAAAAAAATAAATAACCTAAACAGTTTAACCCAGTACTCAGGCTTCTTTGCCTGTCCAAGGGAACTTCCTGACCACCAAGCCAGTCTGTTTTCTGTGCTGTGACTGTGAATCTTCAATTAGTCATTCAAGTTACTTTATTAAGTGAACATCTATTGAAAGGAGGTTATGTATCACCGCGTTCCCTCTTTTGACTACGGATTGTGTTTGCTCCCCTGATGGATGGCAATAGAATGACCATGGAACACTGGGGGTTTGGAGGAGAGGATAACTACTTCAGGTGTAGAGAGATATGTTTACAGGATTTATGGAGTCACTTTCCTCAATATTTAATTCTTGTTTGCCATATCGGTGTAGGGATGCCTCCCAGAAGCCCTCCGAGCATGAGGAGCGCTGACTCGCCTGGCATCAGGGGACACAACTTCAGCCCCTGAACCTAAGCTGTCATACGAACTTTTCCTACGGCATCTGGCACCGCAGACGTGTGGGACATGGACGAGAAAGAAATTTTGAAAAGTATGAATGCAAGAACTTGTCTGTGGAAAATTCTTCTAATCAAAGGGGTTTAAAATTGTCAGCCAAGAATTTGGTTCTCCCACTCTTTTGTCTTTGTTGTTGTTCTTCTTGATGCTCAGTCAGAATAGAAGCTCTCTATTGTCAGGTGTAGACTCTGTAATGCACATGTACAATTATAAATATGCACTTCAAAAAATATTGTCTTACACAGTAGAATTGATGAGACCTCCCAAGTTTTGTAGGGCACAAACCTGCAGGCATGCTACAAAGAAGCCCATCATTGTGTTCAGTCTCCTGCTGTATGTTTCTCAACATAAGGGAACACATCTTAGAATATCTGATCTATCTTGTCCTGTAAGTTCCAAATGGCATGGTTTATTAAAAAAAAAAAAAAAAAATTTCCCTGCTAATGTCACCCACAATACTAACACTGATAAATATACCATACAGTGAGTCTATCAATAATAATTTGGCTAATGAATACATAAGTCTTTAATATATTTCTCTGCACAAGAAAATTTTAAATTCCCTGAAATTTTATAGCTCACATATGAACCAAACTTAGAAGTTTTCCTGATTTTGATAGAAATCCTCAATAAATTGACATATTACTAACAATAACTCGTAAAGCTGAAACATTTCCTACACTCCAGATATTAAAAACAAATCTCAATCACACTTAAAATATTGGAAATATCTTTCTTTTCTCTTTACTGAAAAGTTTCCAAAATTATTATTATGGAGAGCCCTAAAAAAGTATGCAGCTTCAAGATTTAGGGAAATACTATTATGTGGGTGTGTCCAAAAGGAAATTTTTAAAAAGATTTGTTTTGGTTTCTGGTGTTTATGGTATTTATCAGCTTTTTAAAACTTGTAATTTGTTATGATTTCTTTTCTCATTCTAAATAAATATTAAATTTTGCACCTACTTTGATATCATTCTTTATTTCTTTTTCTTAGAGAAATTAAATAAACATCTGGCCTTTTACCAAACCTGGATTTGTTTCTATCTCTGCCTCTTGAAAGAGTCATTTATTTCAATCTTTGTTATTAAGTGTGTGTAAAATGGTATTTCACTGTGGTCTTATTTTGCGTTTCCCTGGTCACTACTCATGTTCTTATTTAGCCACATGAATTTTTCTTGGAAAAGTCTCTTTATCCCCCTTTGATCATTTCTTTTATCATTTAAAAGGTTTCGTATTGATTTGTGGAATGTTTTTTAGGCATCTCAGTATTGTGTTGTTTATGTATGTCATAAATATTTTTCCATCTTATATTTCTCACTTACTTTAATACATCTTTTGCTTTAATAACAAGTTCTCAATTGTGATCTAGTCAAATTTTGCATCTTCTTATTTATGGTCAAGTTTTTTTTTTTTTAATGTACTTTTAAGAAACTTTTCCATATCCCTAAATCAAAAAAAAAATTTCAGATAGGTTTTTCTACTAGACATTTAAAACATTGCATTTCTGACATTTACATCTTTATTTCTTTGCACTTTCTATATGGGGTGAAGTGGCTTCAATTTAATCTTTTTTCCATATGGATAGCCATTTTTTCCCCCAAACATTCTTCCTTTCCCAACCGATCTGAAATGTCACCTCTGTCATATATCAACACGTGTGAGTAAGTTTTTGAGTTTTCTATTTCGGTTGTCATTTTCTTTTCCTTGTGCCAGTTTACACTGTAATAATTACTGGTGACCTGGTGGGCAATTCATTTCTTCCATTCTCTGGCTACTATTGGCCCTTTACTCTTCCATATAAAATTTTAGAGTCATCTTACCTTGTTACATATTGAAATTGTAATAGACATGGTCATGATCAGGAAATACACTATTTCTAAATATCAGTTTTTCCAGCCAAGAGCATGGTACACCACTCCATATATTTAGATTGTCTTTTAATAAAACCTTAAAAATTTCCCCTAAGCAGTCTTGAATATTTTTAAAGATTCTTGATAGTCTTTGATAATATTGTAAATTGTGATAAACTGTTTAATTACCTTTTAAGGTTGTTTCTTACTAGTAGTTAGAAATCCAACTGATATAAATTTCATATTACTATTTAATTAAATATTAATTTTACATGTTGTCAATTTTTTGATTTTCTATATAAATCATGATATAATTTCTACTTTGCATCTTTATATTCAATTTTGTCTTGTTTTATATTTGCAAAGATTACTAATACAATGTTGCATAAAAGTACTAGATTATAAGAGAATTCCTATGTTTCCCTTTTCAGGATGATATTTACTTTAGGTTTAACCTCTTCATAAGATTAAAGACATTCTATTCTATTCCTATTTCCTAATATGGGTATTGGATTTTATTAAACATTTTTTTTAACCTTACATAGATGATTACTTTTTCCCCCTTCTTAATTTGTTAATGGGTTAAATTACATGTATGAATTGAAAGATATTCACCTATTCTTCTATAACCGGGATACTATTTTGGCCAAGATACATTATTTTGAAAAATACGCTTGGATTCAATGTGCTATTTTGTTTAGGATATTGCTTCTACATTAAGTGAAGAGCTTCTGTAATTTTACTTCCTTACAGCAATTTTTTCTGATTTTAATGTCAGATATATCCAGGAGTATTAGGATGAGTTTAGAGGATTTCCTCTTTTCGATTGTAATATTTGGCATGATTTTTTCTTTGAAAATTTGAGACAATTCTCCTATCTTCTGGATTCAATTTTTAATGTTAAAAAGTTAACTATCAGGTCCCTGGTTGGATCAGTTGTTAAGCACCTGCCTTTGGCTCAGGTCATGATCCCAGAGTCCTGGGATCAAGGCCCACATTGGGCTCCCTGCTTAGCAAAGAGCCTGCTTCTCCCTCTCCCACTCCCACTGCTTGTGTTCCCTCTCTTGCTGTGTTTCTCTCTGTCAAATTTATAAATAAAAATCTTTTTAAAAAAGTTAACTATCTTTTATTCCTTAGAAAATAACCTGTCCTTTTCTCTATCTCATTTTAATATTCTTTTTATTTGATGTTTTATGGTTTCATTAAGTTGTTTCCGTGTATGGATTTTTAAAATTTGTTCTACAAACGTGACCTAATATTTCTTGAATCTTTTTTTGACATTGTACACTAGTTATAGAATATTTTTAGCTGTGAAAATTTTTACCAATTAATGTCCTTCTGTCTAGCTAGATCACCAAATAGAACTATATTAGACTTTCTCAGTTAATTTCATCTCCAGCTTCTTCATAGACTCTACGTTTCTTCTCTCTGCTGCACTATGTATAGCTTCTTCTATCTTTCACTCTACTAACTCTCTTTGTTGTGTCTAATCTGATGTTATAACCGTTCACTGAGTTTTTAATTTCAATTTTCATATACTTTTGAAAATTAAAGTATGAATTTTAAGTATGTTTTCTTTCATAACTGCTTGGTTTTTATTATTTCCAGTTCCTTGAAGATGGATTCAAACTAGTGTTTTGTTTCCTTAATTATAGCCAGCATAATTACTTGTTATTCTAATAATGTGACTATATGATGAATTTATGATCTATTTCTGCTACCTGTTATATAAATCCACTGTCTGATATCTGCACTATATACATATATATGTAGGTATATATATTTGTATATTGTTCTTACACATAATTTTTTGAGTACTTTTTGATTTATTTTTATTAGTGCTGCTCATATTTTGAAGGGAATTTATTCGTGGGGGTTATTTGAGTCCAGGATAAAGCTTTGCTCTTCTAGAGAAGATTTTCTTTGCCTCTTCCAGATCCCTGGAAGTCCTAGCAATCTCCAAAAACTTTACTGTAAATTTATGACAAGTTTTTATGTGTTAACTGTACAGTGTGAATTTTGGCTGTAAATTGACCAGAGGACCAGTCTGAGCTACTGTTTCACAAAGATAATTCTATAGATTTGCTCCTGGAATTTAATGTTGGTGATTTATTCAAACAATGTAATTGGTCATGCTTAGGATTAACAACCATAGTTTGAGCTTACGTAGCATTGAATATAAATATTTGGGGAAAAACAAGTCTTATATTTCCTTTTGATCCTAGTTTCTGTGATAGCTTTATAACACCTGTGTTACTGAAATGATCTGATTGCTACAAATGTGTGGATTCAGTGTATGATCTAAGGTTAGATGGGTTTATTGGCTATTCAGTAACAGAATTCATCATTAAAAGCTTACAGGAAGTTGATTTGGTCAAAGCCCCGAACTGGAGATATTTTTATGTCATTGCTTATTTGTAAACATTTTGCTTAATCAGGCCAAACTTCTAAGCAGTTAAATATGAATAGATACTGTGAATAATATGTAAGCACTAGAGTAATTTAAAATACCTTTATCTAAAGGAAACTACCATTCTGGTGCCTTTGTTAGCAATCAACATATGTATTTAATGTACAATTTTTCATCCTTGTAATTAACTACTGAGCTTTTGAAAGGAGAATTGCATACATTTTTAAAAGGCAGTTTGTTTAGCTTACGGAATATAATAGTCACCCATATATATCATTTAATAGATTTTTCTATCACTGCACATCTGTAAGTTTAATGAGTGCTATGTTTATTTATTTCGAACCAAATTCTAAAGTAACAGATGTAGTGAAATAAAATATTTGATGCAAAAATTCATTGCAATAATGTCCAAGTGTATAATATATATTATTATATACGTACTTGTGCCTGCTTAGTGCCGATGCCTAGCACTTCACATCAATGAGACTGTGATTATGGATCCCAAGCTCATGTGCTTTTAGATGTAGAAAGATAAAGTACATTACACTTTAGAGTGTAAAGTTAGCACTCCTTAGGTTGTATGAAATAGAAACCCACTCAGGTTGAGCAAAAAGGTAATTTATTAGGGCAGCAATATACTTGGGCCTCGGGAATAGAATTTGAATGTGAACACACTAAAAAATCCATTAAATTACCCCCCTCGTGCCTCTCATGTCTTTTTCTCTCTGTATATTGTGTTTTATTTTTCTCCTTCATTACAAAACTGTTTTTCTCTTTCCTTGTCCCCTAGGTAGAAAATGACCACAAGCGCTTGGTCTAAAATGTATGTCAAGTCACGAGGTCATTGAGAATTACTAAATTGACTTTCTCCAGGTGTCAGGTTTCACCATCTGAAAGCAACTGACTTGACTTGACTTGACTGATCAAGTTCCGGGCATACCCCCCAGGTGTGAATGACAATCGGAGTATGATCTTGATGACTGCCAGTGTACCAGTATTGAGGGAATGGAAGGGAAATGTTCCCGGAAAAGACATACTGGAAGACAATTTATTAAGGGGCTCTCGTATGTGTTCAATGGCTACATTCTCTAATTCCTTGCCATTCAAAATGGGGTCAATAGAACAACAACCCTGGTATGACCAGGGAAATTGTTAGAAATTAGGATCTCACACCTGTCCTATCCCTTATGAATCAGGATTTGCATTTAATAGATTCTCAGGTGATTTGTCTGCACATTAAAAATTAAAAACATGATTCTAGTCTGTTAAAAAGTCAGGACCAGGTACATGAAAATTGGTTTCATTTCAAGCTACATTTTACTCCTAACCAGAAATAATCTTTTAGTTTCTTGAGTTAACCCTTCATATCCAAGCAGAATCCCTACGAACTGTTTTTGTATATAATTTTTATATATTATTTAATTATGATATAAAGGGAATCTTGAGAATTGTAGATCACTATAAATTCATTCCTACTAGTGGAAAAATCAAACAATTTAAAGTTCAGATCTTAATAATTTGGGTCAATATTTCCAATTTTATGTATGAACAATAGCATAATATATTCATTGACAATGTATTTCTAAATTTTATTAATATGACACATTTATATTAACTAACAAAAAATAATAGCTGATTGGACAACTCAAATGGAAACAAGTAATCCAGGTAATCCTGATGAAACTAGGATAATGGAAATCCTCAGCTTTTAGGTAAAATACACCTAAATTTTTATGTAAGCATATTTTACAGAGTAAAACATTAGTAGCCAGGCTTTTTACATGCCAGGAACTCTTCTAAATAATTTACACAGATTTTCTGGTTTGTATTTGGCTATGCTAAAATTATGGCCTACCATAATGGAGCTTTTGTAAATATAATTGTTTTTAGTTAGGCTTGCTTGCCTGCCTTACTTCTTTCCTTCCTTCCTTCCTTCCCCTTTTTCTTTCTTCTTTATTTTTGTCACCATGGTATACATTTTAACTTGAGTTGGGATATGAAGTTGGACTGCCTTGGATTTGAATTTGGATTCAACGTTTTACTAGGTGCATATGTTTGGACTACTTACATCAACTCCCTAAGCCTCACCTCTCTGTCTGTAAAGTGGACATAATAATTACAATACCTTTATTGAGCTTTGCGGATTAAAAGAGAAAATGTAAATATCCTGGCATGAGGTTAACATCAGTAAGGATTAATTATTATCAAAATTATTTCCCATATTATATGCTCACCCTTACTTAATTTTATTTGGTTCATGACAGCAAGTTTTCTCATGTCAGTTTTGGAAATAGTTTTACTGTGTCTATCATCTTACAAAAAGAAGTTTTCTTCTTTAGTAAGTCTGTTTTTACTGAGCCAAGTATGGCTGGTTTAGGTTAGATATTTATTGCCATTAGGTCTCTTTCTTGAATGGGAACATCAGAATAGTGCATATTGTTTCTATTTGATTATAAATTCCACTTGGAGTTTTAACTTGAACCTTTGTTTAGTTTGACTTCATGTAATCATATACCCTTGTATATGTACTAGTCAGAAACAGGTAAGCAGAGAAAAGAGAAAAACATGGAAGGCATTGTTTGATGATGTTTATATATTTTTTGCAACACTTCCTTCCATAAATAGAACTGTAGCTTCCTGATTTCCTGATTCAATATTAGATTTGCCACAGATAATTCATGTAACATTTTAGATGTCAGAACATCCAGGTTAGAAGTTTTGTGGTAAATTTATGCCTTCCTATAATCATAAAGGCAATTCTTGATCTCATAAAAATTGATTTTAAAGAACTTTGCAAATATCCTTTAATATCTCTGTAAGACATGGGGTTAGGTGGAATATTACTCTGATTCAATATTTTGATTCTTTTTTCTCATATATTTCATAAGATGAAAAACTGAGGTAGAGTGTAGCTTGCATAAAACACATTGAATTCTTTATTCTTTTCTCAAGTTTTATTCTATTCTCACGTTTGGAACCAACTGGGAGATAGATGTCAGACAAGGGGCAAAAGGTCACACTCATTTCTCTCATGACTAATTGGAGAAGGTGAATTTAGATATAAGCATAAGCTGTCCTGTCAATATTTAATCTCTATATTAGACTAACTCACCCATTATTGGGAGAATTGCACTATCACAGAGTGGACAAAGTAGAGCTCCTCCCCAGCCCTTATGAATAAGACAGCAAACAGACCAGAATATGTGCCTCCTACAGCAAAGATAAAAGCACAGAAGTTGTCAAGAGACATGTTCAGTTTTTTTCTTCCAGAATCGCCGTCAGGAAAGTCATTTCTCCTTCTAAGATCAAGGTAATTCGAGCTTCACTGTATTTTTTTTTTCTTCCCTCAAGGTAATGCAGTGAGATTCCACAAAATTTTATGTTATTATGGAATTGAAGACAATTAATGACTGGTAAATAATGGCATTCTAATATACTGGGTAGTTTTCAGAATCTAAGCATATACTGTTCACGTGAAATTTTAATTGTCACATTATATATTTTATGTAAGATTAAGTAGTGATTTATGACATCCTCATGGAAGTAAAGTGTAGCCCAAATTTTGGAATTAAGAATTCAAACTTATTTTAACTTTGACTGTGTAATTAAAATGCTGTTAATTTCCTCTTACCATTTACAATGAAAGGATGCGCTTTCTTTACTAAAATTCTTCTAACTTCATCTATTTCCCTCTGCTTAAATTCCTTTCAGTATTTCAACTTTCAGGGTAGGAGGAAGCTCATTGGGTAGGGTATTAAGGGTAAACGATTAAGTACAATGTAATTGCATTGACAAAAATCTCAAGTATCAAATTCAGAATTTACTTTTACTTTTCTTTCTCATTGGATCAACTCAATTTATGTTGATTCCTTGAGTTCCAACCTCAAGTAGACTTATTCTATCATCATAAGACTCAAATCTCATCCCACGACATATTGTATGTGAAATGGATAAAAAAAAACCATGGAGACAAGATTTATTTGTCAAATATCTAGGCTCTAACTTTCTTGTGGAAAGAGAATATTGAGTTCTGCTTCTCCTTCCCTATTTTCTCTTTTCTTGTTTGTTTCAATTCCAAACTTCTTCAGGATTCTCTTTTCTTTTCATTTTCATTTTTTTTTAAAGATTTTATTTATTTGACACAGAGAGAGAGAGATCACAAGTAGGCAGAGAGGCATGCAGAAAGTGGGGGGGGGGAAGCAGGTCCCCTGCTGAGCAGAGAACCCGATGCGGCGCTTGATCCCAGGACCCTGAGATCATGACCTGAGCAGAAGGCAGAGGCTTAACCCACTAAGCCACCCATGGAACCCTCTTTCCACTTTTAGACATGAAAAAATTACAGCTATTCATTTGTAGTATGGCACAAATTTTAACGTTATTAGTTTTATAGTATGGTAACAAAATTGCTAGCCGCTATACAGAAATCTTATATCTTAAGGATTTTAAGATTTTTTTGTTTGTTTCTTCTCTTTAAAAAATCCTGCAAGGTTTATCATTTAGTTTAACGGAGAATTGTCTGAAACAGATTTGGGACATCAGTTTTTTTCAATATAAATACCCATTTAAAAATACACATGTTGGGTATTAGTGACATTCTTTGAGATTATTAAACTATTCTCTCTGGACAGTTTAACAGCATTCTTACTGCATACACATTCAACCATCTGGTTTACCTAAAGAGAATTTAAAGGATGATGTCACCAGAGTACCTCATCTACATTGAAAATACTGCACTGTATACATGAGAGTGTTATTAGAAACATATGTTTGGTTTAAAAACGCCTGCCATTTCATTCATTGTGAGCCAGATTCTATCAGTGACAAAAATTTCTCGGGAAGTTAGCTGGCACTTGAATTTATTAAATTACTACTAAAAGGCATAGCATCTTAAAACTTGTCTCGAATATCTTGCACCAATCAAAATACTTAATTTGCTCTGAAAATATTCTCCTCTTAAAAAAATAGAACTGTGTATTATACTCGTAAAGACACAGAGAGGATTTAGAGAGTCTACAGAATTTATATTTTTTTACATTTAAAGACAGGAAGGTCAACATTTAATCTCACATTGAAATTGTTGACCTATTTCCACTGATGGTTAAAAAAAAAAAACAACAACTGAAAAACTGTCTGATTTCAGAGAGGAAATGCAAAAGACATATTATGGGTGAATATTTAAAAAGAAATAATCAAAACAAAGTACTATTTTTAGTTTTTCAAAGACTATTTTAAAAAGGAAAACTGCTCATGATAAACCACCGTTAAAGTACAGGGAAGATAGTAACAAGTGACAGCAATAAAAAAAGATTAAGGACTTTTTTGTAATAGTTCTTTGGGTTAGAATGAAATAAATACAGGACATTATACATTTATACATTATACATTTTTTCATGGAATTTTAAGTTTTACTTTAGAGTATTACTTGAGACATTCCTCTTCCTGTCATATTACTTCTTTTAAAGAATCTTTTTCCTGAAAACAGAAACCTTTAGCAAAGTTCATTATACTTACTTTTAAAAACAGCAAGAAGGGGGCTGTGAATGCCAAATAAAATCAGATTTCTGAGAACAAATTGAAGATAAAATGGTTTTTGGATAGGAAACCAACCACAACCGCTTCCAAGGTCTTACTTGAAATCAATTTTGATGTAGTCAAATTATTCTGCATACTTGAAGTATAACATTGCATTGCTACCTTAATGTATTAATTGCTGTATTGCTTGTGAGAGTTAAAGCTCTCAAAAACCAAACCAAAACAAAATTCTATGCTTCCCAAAGTAAAAATATACCTTAAAGTCAATGAAACTGATACAATGGATACAGAATATAAATGACCTAGAAATAATGTGGTTTCCTAAAATCTTATTATTTGCTTTTGTTTGTTTCTTGATGTACCAGATTACATATACAGAATGGCCTTGAATTTTTCAAATATCACAAACGTAAAGTCATATTAAAATCTGGCTTATACTCTAGGCTGGTGAATATGCATAAAGTTCAACAACTTCTAAATTGGGATTCTGTCAGGAGATAATACAATATAACAACTAGGGCATGAGTGTTGGGGTGGGGGGTCAGCCTGATTTTTAATTTCACTATCTTTATATACTAACCATGTGATTCACAGTGAGTCGTATAATCTCCGGCTCTGTTTTCACTTGTGTAAAGTGGAAAAGTTTTAAGCTCTTCTGTACATGATACATACTTACTCCAGTTGCTGGGGCTTCCAAATAAATTATTCCAAAACTTATTGGGGCAAAACCGTCATGTTTGTGGGTTCTGTGGGTCTAGAAGTACATTAGGGATGGTGTGTATCTCTTCTGCAATATTCTTAGTCTCTGATGAAGATGGAAACTGAAATTATCGAGGAAATCATCAATTTATACATCTAGATTTGATGCTAACTGCTCTCAGGGGCCCGCAATACCTCCTGACATGAGCCTCCTTGTGTGTGTGGACGAGTTTGAGCTTCCTCACAGTGTGGTGAGTGGGTTGCGAGAACAAGTGTCCTGAGAGGGTGTCCAGGGTCAGCTGCATCTCTTAGGAAACCTAGCCTCAGAAGTAACATAAAATCATCCCACCATACTTTGTTATTTAAAGATTTAAAGCACCCACAATCCACTGCCCAGATACAATGGAACCCCACATTTTGGTAGGAAGATCTTGAGTCACATTTCAAGAACATATGGGTGGGGGTAGGTATATTGAGTAACCATCTTTAGAAAATAAAAGCTTCTACAGTGTTTGGCATACAGAAGCTATTATTACTTTTATATCGTATAATATGGAATTGTGGAAAAGGCAAAGATTCGGGATAACGATATTTGCCACTTATTAACTTAAAAATCCTGACAAATTATTTAAAGATTCTTCATCTATTAAATTAGGAGGATATACCTTTTTGGGAGGGTTATTGCAAGCATTAAATAGATAATATGCAAAAGAACCTAATAGATGCTAAGGACCCAATAAATGCTTCACCACTGCCTCTACCAAATTTTGGCTCTACAGGGTCACTAAAAATGTCTCTGCCTGTTACTAAATCAGAGTTCCCAGCAGACCAAAGCAGTTGTTAATAGGACAAAGGATGGATTTCTGTTTAGAATCAAACTATAAGCAGTATGTTCAGGACAGGGCAAAATACAACTTTTTATAGGGAAAAAATCCAGTGTCACCGACAAGCTTGAGGAACAAATTGAATCACAGACTCATAGAATCTTAGAAAAGAAAGGTGGCTGATAGGGCAAACTCCACATTTTATAGATAAGAGAATCAAGAGAGGTTAAATTGCTTGTTCAAGGTTAAACTCTAAGGAGCAAATCTGCAGCTGAAATTCATGTCTGCTAACTTCTAAGTTCAAGTCTCTATTACTCAACTATGCACATCCAGAACATTTTTATACTTTTCTTCTTTGAAACAGAATCATTCAATAGTTATAATTGGACATGTTATTTATGAGAATCTAACAACAATGTGATTATAATCACTAATGAATTAATATGTATTAGGTCTTAGGATAGTTTTTTAAAAAAAACTTTAATACAATAGAAGGAGCCCTTATTTTATTGTGGGAAACAGTCCAGAAACTGAAAGTTAAAAATAGCTAAAACCATTTCCAAACAAATTTCCCCAAAAAGTACATTTCCATTTTTGTATTCTTATTACATTGGTTAATCAAAAACACCACATGTGATTGGATCTACCACAAATACATACTCAGATACTTTTCCCGCAGTGGAAGGAGTGTAGTAGTTGAGGACAGCAGATTTGGAATCAGACTACTTGAGTTGAATCCTGCTTCTGTCAATTTATTTACCTTCCTTGGGCTTTCAATAATAGTTTCGTTTTGAGAACAAAGGTATATTAGTTTCCTGTTGCTGCTGTAACAATTTACCACAAACTTAGTGATGTAAACACACAAGATTTTTCTCTTACAATTCTAGACTCAGAAGTCCTCAATTAGTTTCACTGGGTTAAAATCCAGGTATGGGCGAGGTGGGTTCCTTCTGGAGTCTCTGAAGGGAGATTTGTTTCCTGCTTTTTTCAATATCTAGTGGCTACCTGCATTCCTTGTGACTACATTTAAGACCCACATGGATAATCCAGGATCATTTTCCCATTTCAAGATACTCAATTTAATCACATCTTCAAAGTCCCTTTTACTAGATAATGAAATATTCACAGGTTCTGGGGACTAGGATGTAGATAAATTTAGGAGCCTACCATAATTGCAATGATGCATACGAAACATTTTACACCTCGTCTGGCTCTAAGTGAATGCTTAATGAATGCCAGCAATTATGTTATTATTATGAAACATGGCCAGTTTTTAATTCTGCAGATAGATTTTACTTGCTTTGCTCAAAGTCACACCACTGTGTGACATGTTATTCAAAGAATGTGGATGCCAAGAGCAATAAAGGTAAAAATTATTTTGTCTCTGAACATCACCTGGTGGAATTACTGGACTTCCAAGCACACCTGAAATCTCTTCCTTTTCCTTACACTATCTTAAGTAGTCCCCTTTGCACTCTACGGCACTTCTAAAACAATTTCTTTTCCACCTCTTCATTCCTCTGATAATTTGACCCCATTTTTGGTTTCTTCTCCCCTAGGTTTCTATTTTTTTTCTTTGTACCAACTTCAGTATTGCACACTCCTTTATTAATTGGCATCTATATGTCTCTTATAGTCTTCTCACAGAAGGCACTTCAGGCAGATTTTCCTAGGGTAAATGGAGGACCTGACCATCAGCTGCCTTCTTGGTGGAAGATATTCAAGAAGATACCTTTCCTTTTGCCAAACACAGGGTGAGGTGTCTGTTGAGTCAGAATGTGAATAATGATTAAAAACTGAGCTTATGTCAGGACTGCATTGATGAACACAAAAGCCCTGTTCTCTGCCTAAGAAGTTTATGGTAAGTATGACCCCCAACATAAAAAAACAACAGTGAAAACAGGTAATTATAATACAGAGTGGGCTCAAGAATATTAGATATTCAGGGTCATAGAGGCACACATCGGAGAGGCAACGAAGCCCGATTTGGAGCGTCTGAGGAGGATTCCTGAAGAAAATGTTCTGTAGGATGAGACTTAAAGAATCACCTCTCCTTAAACTAACAAAATGTAAGATAAGACGTATGGCTGCAAGAAAAATATGACTTTCAAAGATACTAGAAAAGCCTGAAGCAAGACTTGGAGAGTAAGAGCAAGTGTACTGTCGTGAGTGAACTTCAGTATGGTGGGAGCGTTGAGTATGTCAGGAGAATGAAAAGAGAGAAAACTGGAGAGGTTAGCCAGATCCTGAAGACCTTGAGGGTCATTTTAAGAAGGTTAGATTTCATAGAAGGAGCAAAGAGGAGTCCCGGAAGGGCAAAGCTATTTTAAGATTGGAGTTGGAGACGATCCCTCCTTCACTCATGTTGCGATGGAAAGGACAACGACAGGATCTAAGACAGATTGGGTGACGCAGCGTGGCTCCTCGTTCGTGATGCATCTGGGGCATGACGGTGGCTTCTTTCTAAAATGGCAATTATGACAAAGTGAGCAAGTTCAAGAGCTAAGAAGTAATTCTCATGGTGTTTGAAGCTTGTTTGAATGTAGACATTGGGGTGAAATGCGGGAAGGAGCTTCCTGGTGCCTTTCCTGTATAGATTTTTGGGTGGTTCTGAGGTTAACTGTCAGAATTTAGGTCCTTTACCACTTTTTTCTAAGAAGACTTTTCACTTTTGCATTAAAATAACTGATAGAGGGGCGCCTGGGTGGCTCAGTCGGTTGAGCCTCTGATTCTTGGTTTCGGATCAGGTTATCTTGTGGTTATGGGATTGTCTGGTGTGGGGCTCCGAACTCAGTGCAGAGTCTGCTTCAGAGTCTTGCTCCCACTCCCTACCATCCTGCCCCTTCCCACTTGTGTGTGTGCATGCTCTCTCTCTCTCAAAATGAATACATAAAATCTTAAAAAAAATAAATAAAAAAGAAAAGAACGAGAAAATTCAGTAGACTAACAGATTTGGCCCCTCAATGAAGTCCTTAATGCACATGTATTTTTATTATAATATATATATTTTTTAGATTTTGTTTTTATTTGACAGAGAGAGAGAGAGAGAACAAGTAGGCAGAGAGGCAGGCAGAGGGAGAGGAAGACGCAGGCTCCCTGCCAAGCAGAGAGCCTGATGTGGGGCTCGAACCCAGGACGTTGGGATCATGAACTGAGCTGAAGGCAGACGTTTTAGATGACTGAGCCACCGAGGTGCCCCATTATAATCATTCTTTAACCATTGCACTGCAATTTGTTTCTCCAGCCCTCTCATAGAATTAGATGGTACTAATTCTCAAGGCCCCACAAATCAAGAAAAAGATAGGAAACATATGGCTACAATTAGTCAGAAAGTCATGTTATTTAGAAAACTAAAGCATTTTGGTAAAGCCCCTGGGAATCTTTTAGCTGAGAGGCTCTTGACAGTTTCCTCCTGCTATTCAGGAGGCATCGGAGGCAATGGTCTTGTTACAGACAATGAAGCGAGGTTTTCCTACTCTGCTCCTGTCTTCAACTATTTTCAGGGTTCTTTCCTGGTGTGATTCTGGAATGTTGCAAGCTGCTGAATTATGAGTATATCCAAACAAGAAAAAGGCAGAATAAAAGCTTTCATAACTAGGGTATAAAACAAAATCTTTATTCAATGGATTCCTTCCTCTCTCTTCTGATTTGACCTTAGACTGTCAAATCATAGCAAACATAACCAAAACCCACACTACACTATCATTAGGAATTCATTCCCTGTTATGACAGGAATTGGTAAGATCTGTGGTTGCAAGGCTCTGTAGACAGCTGATCTTTGCAAACAGCATAGAAGCAGCACAGTTCTTAGGTTTCTGGAGTGTGACAGAATTCTTTAATTTTTTATTAAAGGATCTGAACAGTTTACACAGTTGTCTGCATTTTCAAACAGTTAGAGAAAACCAAGCAGGTCAAATTTCAGGAAGATACTAAGTATACTTTCAGCATGTCAATGTGATATTCTTTGTATGTTATACAGAGGATGTGATATTCTTTGTATGTTATATAGAGGATGTATGTTATACAGAGGATGATAAACAAGTATGAAATTACTATTCAAAAATATAAAACACAGTGGTGCCTGGGTGGCTCAGTCAGTTGAGTGGCTGCCTTTGGCTTGGGTCATGATCCCAGAGTCCTGGAATCAAGCCCCATGTCAGCAGGGAGTCTGATTTTACCTCTCCTCTTGCCCCTCTCCTCGCTTGTGCTCATCTCTCTCAAATAAATAAATAAATAAAGCTTTAAAAAATAAATGTAACATGAAATGCAATGCAAAAACAAGACAATAAATCATATGGGAATTATTATTATTATTATTTTTTAATTTGCCTCCATGCCCATTGTGGGGTGTGAACTCACAACCCTGAGATATGCATGCTGTATGGATGGAACCAGCCAGGTGCTCCAATAGGTGAATTTTTATTACAGGGAGGACTTTAAGAAAAAAACAAAACAAAAGAAGAGCACACACAAATGAAAGAAGTCACAAAGGATGGACAGTTTTGGTTCCTTAGAAAAATTTCTATACACAAAAAAATTATTCAAATTGAATATATGTGAAAAATCGGGAAGTAATTATGTTTAGGAAATAGAAAACAGATAAAAATTATTACCTTAATGTCTTGTCTTTTAAAAAACAAATTCACAAAGGAAACTAAAAATTTTTGGTGAATTCAGGTAATAGCTCATAGGGAAATACCAACAGCTTAAAGGTATAATGTGATGAGCATTTGTTTTTGCTTGAACTTTCTAGCAATTATTGCCCCTTCTTCTGACGACAGGCCTGAAATGTATTTAGAGACTCCACCCACACCCCAGTGGTGAAACATGTCATCTAGGCTCAAGTTAATCAGTACTGCATGGCTGGGCATGTGTCCTGTGAGGATGCATTCGGATCTTAGGATATTTCTGGTGTTTACTAGTAAAGAGGCTTTCCTCCTGAACTTGAACCTGAGAATATATGAAGTTAGAGCTCCTGCAGCCGTCTTGTCACTGTGTGAAGCTTAAGAATAAAGCTTACCTACAGGAAAGCATAGCTAGTAAACAAATAGACTAGAAGATGACCTTATTTGAGCCTAGAAATCCAGCTGTGTCTAGGAAAAATTGCAACCTTTCTGCAGAAAAATATTTATTAATTCCTGTGACCTAAAATATATACATGAATACACTAATTTGTTAGCATACTCACATTGCATATTTTGGATGATATGATTACTCATGATTTTCATTTTCCTTCTTACATTCCATTACCTAAAATTTTCTACAATTACATGTATTACTTTTTGTTTTGTATATCAGAAAAATATACATTATTAATGTGTTAATTTGGTCACTTGTATAGACCACGTGGCTTAATTTATGTGAATTCCATTAGGCTTAAAAAATACTAATTCTTACAGATGAAATAAGATGCTATCAGAGTTAGCCAAACTGTAAGTTTTGAGAACACAGGCCTCTAGAAGGCTAACTCTGGCCAAGACTTTTGACATCAAAGCAAGTTTTGGGAGTAACCAAACTATCAATTTCAATAATTTGGTAGAAATATTCACAGAAAGCTAATATACTCAGGCTTATGAATAATTGCAAGGGAATAATACATTAAAAAAAAAAAAAAAAACAGCCCAAGGAAGAAACTTCATGGTTGGTCTTTCTAGGATGCTCATTCCCACAGTGAGACCCAGTATGGCCAGCCCCCAATCCTAAACAAAGCCATAGATTACTTTCCAGAGGCCCAGGAGACTAGTTTTTTTTTTTTTTAATGG
This sequence comes from Lontra canadensis, assembly GCF_010015895.1. Classification (NCBI taxonomy): domain Eukaryota; kingdom Metazoa; phylum Chordata; class Mammalia; order Carnivora; family Mustelidae; genus Lontra; species Lontra canadensis. The sequence continues at coordinate 17,639,530 of NW_022630995.1, read as the reverse complement.
GTTTAAATTAGTAAAGTTCAATAAAAGAAAAGCTTTATTCTTTATTCTTTACCTATTACTGTCTTCTGATATAGGTATCTTTTCTCTCACCTGAGGAAAATATCTCTGGCAAATCCTATAGCTATATACAGTCACTGTCTAATTATAAAAATTGTCTCATTATGGGTATGCCTGGGTGGCTCAATCAGTTAGGGTTAGCATCCTGAGGTCCTGAGATTGAGTCCCATGTGAGACTCCTTGCTCAGTGGGGCGCCTGCTTCTCCCTCTGCCTGCTGCTCCCTCTGCTTGTGCTCTCTCTCTCCCTGACAAATAAATAAAATGTTTTTTAAAAAATGGTCTTATTTGGGGCCCCTGGGTGGCTCAGTGGGTTAAGCCTCTACCTTCGGCTCAGGTCATGATTTCAGGGTCCTGGGATGGAGCCCCACATCTCTGCTCAGTGGGGAATCTGCTTCCCCCTCTCTCTGCCTGCTTCTCTGCCTACATGTCATTTCTCTCTCTCTCTCTCTCTGTCAAATAAATAAAAGTAAAATCTTAAAAAAATAAAATAAAAAATGGTCTTATTTGATCTTAAATAAATTTTAAAGCTTTTTCTCTCCCTCTCTTCACTCCAGATCTGTGCCTAGTACCTACAGTAGGGTTGAGGTCTAGTCTCTTGTTTTTTTTCCTCTCTCTCTCTTGCTCCAGTCCTTCTGGTACTACCAAGGTAGGATTTGAATGCAACAGAGAAATAGAGGAAATATTTTATTGGTTGAGCACCTGTAATCTGATTATCAATATAGTTTGACATGTTAGGTATCCATGAGTTTATGTGAACTTGTACACAGCACAAAATACTTTTAGGCTGACCTCATTTCACTCTTTTCTTGGTTCTGTCCCTCCATGGTTCTGTCCTCTACTCCACAGCTCCAAATCAAGTGGCCTAAGAAAACTCCTGCTTCCTGTATCCAAATTTTTCTAATGGATAGGAATTATTCCATTCAACATCCTAAAACATGACATATCTTATTATGTTCATTTGCTGCCCAGGCAAACTAAGGTGCAGGGCTGTTTTCTTTCTGTACTGTCCACTCCCTTAACTTTGTCATTAAGGATTTCCAAGGCTTGCATCCTATCCTCTGAATTTCTCAAGAGAAAGTTGTATCAGTCTTATCACATATGCTCCCAAATCCTGGGGACCTCTGTCAGTTTTTCCTCAGAATTCTCTGATGTCCTATATCATTAGGAGATTCATAGCTCAGCAAGCCTAAGAGCCAGATAGTGAGAGAGTGGTAGTCTTTCTTACAGATAACTCTTATCTCTATGAATGATTCTTTCAGTCACCTTTCTTCACATGATGGTGGTGGGACAGTGGGATACACACTTCCTCTCCCCCACATAGAAAAGAAAGAGAGAAGCCTCAGCACTGTTTCCTCTTACGTATTTCCTTTGAGTAATTTCCTCTATGAACCTTCATTTTTAACAGAGACAGGAAATGGATGATAGTAGTTAATAGTCAAGGACCAATTTAATCACATATTAGTAAGTTCTATGGAAATATCTCTGTAGATCTCTTTGAATGTGGGAGTAATATATCACCTACAATCTGCATTTTGGTGATTTAGCCAAATTTTTCAAGTTGATAAGAAATGTCCCATTCAATACCTATAACATGGCATATATTACTATGCTCATTTGCTGCTCAGAAAACTAATGCATACTGAACTAAGATAGACTTAGGGAAAAATATTATTTCTGATTATTAACTCTTCTTCTAACATAGCATTTCTTTTCTTTTTTTTAAAGATTTTGTTTATTTATCTTAAGAGAGAGAGAGCATGTGTGGAGGCAGAGGGAGAGAGAATCTCAAGCAGAGCTGGACATGGGGCTCAGTCTCATGACAATGAGATCATGACCTGAGACAGAATCAAGAGTTGAACGCTTAACCAATTGAATGACCTAGGGGCCCCTCTAACATAGCATTTCTTTCTTTCTTTCTTTCTTTCTTTCTTTCTTTCTTTCTTTCTTT